>NC_037672.1:8545250-8845250 GCF_003255815.1 Theropithecus gelada
GAAAGAAGGAAAGAAAGAAAGAAAGAAAGAAAGAAAGAAAGAAAGAAAGAAAGAAAGAAAGAAAGAAAGAAAAGAAGAAAGAAAGAAAGAAAGAAAGAGAGAGAGAGAGAGAGAGAGAGAGAGAGAGAGAGAGAAAGAAAGAAAGAAAGAAAGAAAGAAAGAAAGAAAGAAAGAAAGAAAGAAAGAAAGAAAGAAAGAAAGAAAGAAAGAAAGAAAGAAAGAAAGGAAGGAAGGAAGGAAGTAATAGCCGGGCGCGGTGGCGGGCGCCTGTAGTCCCAGCTACTCGGGAGGCTGAGGCAGGAGAATGGTGTGAGCGCGGGAGGTGGAGCTTGCAGTGAGCCGAGATCGCGCCACTGCACTCCAGCCTGGGCGAAAGAGCGAGACTCCGTCTCAAAAAGACAAACAACAACAACAAAAAGCCTTCAAGTGTCTATATTTCTTTGTGTCTGATTGCAGAGGGAAATGTCTGATAGGAAATAAACCGAGTTGTGAACAGTGTGCGGTATCAGACTGTCAAGGGATTTCACGAGAGAATGCGTGCAATGCATGAAGACTTTTTTTCTTTTTACTTCTTTGTATTTTCTGATATATTTTCCTGTTGTCCATGTATTATTACTTAAGTAATTTAAGAAAAAAAGAAGTGGCTGGGCACGGTGGCTCACGCCTGTAATCCCAGCACTTTGGGAGGCCAAGGTGTGAAGATTTCTTGAGTTGAGGAGTTTCAGATCAGCCTGGGCAACATAGTGAGACCTTGTCTCTACCAGAAAAAAAAAAAATTAAAAATTAGCCGAATGTGGTGGTGCACGCCTGTGGTCCTAGCTACTCAGGAGATTGAAGTGGGAGGATCGTTTGAGGCCTGTAGTTCCAGACCAGCCTGGACAACATAGTGAGACTCCAGCTCTACAAAAAGTATATTTAAAAAAAAAAAAAACATTAGCCAGGCGTGGTGGTACTCGCCTGTGGTCCCAGACTATTTGGGAGGCTGAGGTGGGAAGATCACATGAGCATGGGAGGTTGAGGCTGCCATGTGCAATGATCACCCCTGCACTCCAGCCTAGGCAACAAAGTGAGACTCTGTCTCAAAAAGTAGTTAAAATAATGGGGAAGAATGCAAGACGCTCCTGGAGCAGGATGGGTGATGAGTATTGTGACTACAATAGCAGCAGGTGTCTCTCCAGATCCATCACAACCCGGCAGGTGAGCCCTGCACTCTGTTCCAGGCTGCATCTGATCCTGGCTTGGGACTTTGCTACCAGGTCTTCCTGGAACTTTGGGACCCAATTCTCCTGGCTAGGTGGTATTGGGCAAGTTTCTTGACCTCTCAGGGAGTCACTTTCCCCAACTGTCCATGGGGCAATTATGAGATACACCTTATGGGGTTCTTATGAAGCTTGAGTTGACTTGCAGAGTGTTTACCATTGTGCTGGCACATGATAGACATGATACATCCTTGCTACTGTTATTATCCAGCAAGTCATTCACATCTCGGGGGGTCTGTACAATACGGAATTCACACTAGATCAGCGTGCCTGCAAGTACTGCCCTTGCACTCCCTGCCTCAGAATCATCTGGAAAACCAGCTAAATGCAGATTCCTAGGCCTTGCCTCAACCTATAGAATCATTTCCAAACATCTGCATTGTCAACAAGTCTTCCAGCTGAGTCATAAAAGGTTGAAGCCCATGAAAATAGGATATAATTGCTAAGTTCCCTTTCCACTCAGACATTTTAAGATGCTGGGGGTTTTCTGATGACCTGCCCAGCCTCTTGGCCTCTGCTCCCAACTTGGTAATGGAAGCCAGGTCTTGACCCTGGAAGGTTCTACCAAAACCTAGCCATGGGCCATTCTTAGAAAATCATAGAGCTCTAAAATGGAAATTCTGTAGCCATTGCACAGTCAGGACACTGAGGATCAGTGAGAAGAGGGCATTTGTCACATAGTCAGCTAGTGATGGAGCCAAGAACACAGTCCTGGTGTCCTAACTGGGATAAAAGGTCTGTGCACACATGTGAGAACACACACACATGCTGTTATTCTCGCTGTGGATGGCCCATGCTGTGTGTACAGCACAAGGTCAAGGTCTGGTCCGCTGTCAGATAATTTGCTGTCCAAGTTTGCATTCACGCATATCCAAGCCTTTTCTCCTCTTCTGAGATTTTCTTTCTTTAGGATAAGGCTTTGGGGCCAGGGTAACAAGGACAGAAAAGGAAGAGACAGGAAATGTGAACGAAGAGAACTTTGGGGTTTTGGTTTGTTTGTTTTTGGAGACAGAGTCTCGTTCTATTGCCTAGGCTTAGGTGCAGTGGCACAATCTCAGCTCACTGCAACCTCTGCTTCCTGGTTCAAGTGATTCTCCTGCCCAGCCTCCCGAGTAGCTAGAATCACAGGTGCCCGCCACCACACCTGGCTGATTTTTGTATTTTTAGTAGAGAAGAGGTTTCACCGTGTTGGCCAGGCTGGTCTTGAACTCCCGACCTCAAGTGATCTACCCACCTCAGCCTCCCAAAGTGCTGGAATTACAGGCATGAGCCACTGAGCCCAGCCTAGACCTTTGGTTTTAATGCTATTCCCTAAAGTTTTATTCTACAAGAGCAAATTATTGTCCTCATCAAACAGATTTATTAAAAAATGTGACTTGGCCTAGGTGTCTTGTTTTCTGAGCCTTTGGCAAATCCAGTGCCTGGCATACAGGAGGCAAGTCCATAAGTGCTTCCTGATGAAGTAAGATAACTCTTAAGGTTTTTAGTCTGAGTAAAATGCTCAGGATTAAAAATCCTGGAGGAACAGGATTGCCATTTAATAAGGTGGCCATGAATTGAGGAAAAGACAAGGAGCTTGGTCTTGAAAGCTCTTGGTCTGGGGTGTCTGTGAAGACGCTAGTAGGCAGCTCAGGACAGGAATCCAGAGTTCTCGGAAGAGTCACCGGCAGACAGTACTTAAGGCCTTGAGATGTGAGTGTAAGAGTTAAATAAAGAGGAAAGAAACACGAAAAGCCACTCAACAAATATAGGTTTATTTTGGAGAGTAAACCTGAGAGGGGCTTCTGGCTGAGTTAGGTCAGAGGCCCTCTCTCTTACAGACTAAGAGTATTTAAGGGTTCAGGGTGGGAGAGCTTATCACAGGCTCAGAATGTTTCTGTGTCTCTGTCTTGTCTGGGAGGGAGAGTTTTTGCGTCTGTTCCCACACATCTTCCTGCAGCTGCAGGCATACCACCTGTCTGCTTTTAGCTTCCCTGTCTCAGTGTGCCTAAAGGGAAAGGAATGTGCTTATTAGGGCCCACTGTTTTACTGGGGCCCATTGTATGAGGGTAAAGTTTGGTGATTACCCCAGAGACTTTCCCTCCTCCCTCTGTGCCCAAGCTGTCTTATCTGTGTTTCATTGTCTGCTCTTCCTGGCTGCTTGTTGTTAGAAGAGAAGTGATTTCTTTGAAATGCATGAGGTTAGAAAGGGGGCTGGAACTTAAAAAGTGGAGTTGTTTGTCCAAGATGACGGTGCTCCTGCTCTGTCATTGAGGAGATGGCCTAGGGACAGAGCAAGGCCAGAGAGGCAGGGCCTGTGCTCTTAAAGTTGGGGCACCCCAACTTTACAATGTGTGTTGGGGTAGGGGAAGGAGTCCAAGTCAGAGCCACCCATGCATGAAAGGGAAACCTAGCAGGAGTGGTCCTCTTGGTTCTTGTTTCAAGGAGAAAAATGGAATTCACTTGCTGCTGAAGTGTCATATACTGCCTAAGAGTCATTAGGATGGGGACTGAGAATTCTCACTGGGTTTAGCAATGGGCAGGTCGTGGGATACCTGGGCAAAAAGTGTTTCGGTGGAGTAATGGGACAAGCGTCTGACGAACAAGGTTCAGGAGAAAAAAATAGATCAATCTAGGAGGTCCAATATTTTGACTAAAAAGTATTCCAAAGACATTCATTTGACAATTTGTTACTGAGCATTTAGTGTCAGGCACTGTTTTGGGCACTGAGGATAAAGCAGTGAACAAAAGAGACACAAAGAGTTTATATCCTGGCCAGGCTTGGTGGCTCATGCCCGTAATGCTAGCACTTTGGGAGGCCTAGGCGGGAGGATTACTTGAGCTCAGGAGTTTGAGACTAGCCTGGGCAACGTAGTGAGACTCCGTCTCTATTAAAAAAAAAGAGAGAGAGAGAGAGAGAGCGCTTACATCCTAATGGGGGAAGAATATATAGTAGGTCAGATGGTCAGATGGTGATAATAAGACTTCATGAGAAAAAGCAGAGGTGGGAAATCAGGGGTTGGGGGCAGGTTGGTTTTAGATGGGAAAGTGCAGAGTCCACAGGCACAGATGTGGGAAGGTAGGGAGGTGTTGTGGGAGCTTGAGGAACGTTCTTTCCTCTTTTCTCCTTCCTTCCTTCCTTCCGTCCTTCCTTCCGTCCTTCCTTCCTTCCTTCCTTCCTTCCCTTTCCTTTCCTTCCCTCCCTCCCTCCCTCCCTCCTTCCCTCCTTTCTTTTCTTTTCCTTTCTTTTCTCTTTTTTTTTGAGACAGCCTTGCTCGGTTGCCCAGGCTGGAGTACAGGGGTGCGATCTCACTGCAACCTCTGCTTCCCAGGTTCAAGAGATTCTCATGCCTCAGCCTCTTGAGTAGCTGGGACTACAAGCGTGTGCCACTATACCTAATTTTTGTATTTTTAGTAGAGATGAGGTTTTACCATGTTGGTCAGGCTGGTCTCAAACTCCTGAGCTCAAGTGACCCGCCTGCCTCAGCCTCCCAACCTGTTGGGATTACAGGCGTGAGCCACCATGCCTGGCCCCTATTTGTTTCTAGGTTCTGAGAGAAATAGGAAGCAAGGCCATAAGCATGACAGGCGAGCTGCAGAGGTCTGAGAAGATGTGACACAAGCGCCTAGGGTAGCATGTGGCCTGGATCAAGGAGAGGGGATCGTAGGATAGGGTGGGGGCTCAGGAGAGCTATAGAAACTGGAGGATGGCTGTTGCTCACTAGCCTGGCTGGGCTACCTCTGTGTAGCACTAGAGGTTCACCAGGTGAAATGGATAAAGGGGTTGGCGGGTGAACCATGGCCGAGGAGGGTCCACAGGGACAGCCAAGGGGATGGATGGGCTGTAGGTGCTGCGAGGCTGAAGAGCTATAGGAGTTGGGATGAAGGAGGAGCCAGAGGAGGCCACGAGAGGAGAGGACACGGGGAGGAAGGAGGAAGATCTGCATTCACGTGTGGCCACTGTGTTCCAAGTTCACTCCATGTGTGCAACGGGGACAACAGATGCTCGCTGAGCCAGCCTGGCAGGAGCGCAGTGCAGCTGATGGTTGGGAAACCAGGAAATGCACCTGTAATGGACTTCAGAGCTGATGCCCTACTCTGCAACTGTGCTGTTTTTCTATGAAAATCCTCCTCCTCACTGGTCTCTCGTTTATCTGGTACTTCTGAGTTAGAGCTGCTCAAGAGTATTCGAGGGTGCTCTCCACACAGTCCTCCGTGCAGGCAGTGCTATAAGCAGATCACTGTGACGTGCCACATCCACAGTCTCACCTTGATATTCTAGTGACAGCACCACAGGCACATCTCCTTCCCGTGAAGGCCGTCGAGCCTGCTGGGAAGGGGAAGTAAATATTTAGAAAGCCCTGTCAAGGGCCAGGCCCTGGGTAGGTATTTTCAAGTGGGTGCTCAGATCAGTCAAGCCTTGTAAAAATGCTGGAAGATATTCCTCTCATACTGCAAAAAAGAAACCCCAAAGAAGATCCTGACAGGGTGAATAGCTCACCCATGACCTTGCCAGTAAGTGGCAGCCAGGAGTCGGGCTGTTCTGACCACTCAGAAACCCGCTGTACCAGGAGGAGGCTGACCAATGAGGTTCTTATCCTTGCAGAGTGAGTGCTCGCTGCTATTTTATTTTTATACCCCTAGTCTTTAGATTCATAAAAATGCTAGAGGACACATATTACTATTATATAGAAAAGTTTCATTTATTCAAATTAAATTATGGTATGAGTTTCATATACAAATAAATTCTGTGTAAATAATACAAAATGCTACAAATTTCAATCTTGTAAAAATGCAAAAATACTTGTAATACTATACATATATAATTCCTTTAACATGACCAACACGTACAGTAGTTGACACTGCACATGCGCTCTCCCGCTAGCTGAAGCTGCTGAGACAGCATCCAGCCTTTGGCTTCTGTGACGTCAGCGCTCCCTCCCGCAGCTGCCTCACAGTGAGCCAGCAGGCCCTCCCCCTCAACCCTCAGTTCAAGATGCTTCAGATTATGTGCCATCATCAGGAGGGAAGCTACCTATTCTCTGGCTAGTTAGAAGGAACCATCATAGGGAAACCGGGTCCTCCTACAGCCCTGACACCAGCCTGCCAAACTGCGAACAGACCTCTACTGTGGAGAAGCGCAGTACATCACTGGTCTAACTCGTTTTCATTCTGCAGCGTCTTCATCGCTAGGCCCCAGAGAGTCATGCTGGAGAAAAACTGGCCCTCTGAGTTCCTATAAGCGGTGGAAGATGCTCGACTGCCCAGGGGATCACCGCAGTGGTTGTCCAAAGCAGCCAGAGAGGAGCGGATCATGGCCATGCCATCGGCCTGCAGCGGCTCGCCACCGGCTGGGGTGTCCACATCCGAGTAAGCATAGGTCTGAGGCTGTGTCTGCTGCATCTGGGGCTTGGCAAGTTTACCAGGATCCAAACTCAGCTTCTCCTGGTCACTAACTCCATGAGGTTGGATCATGGACCGTAACTTACAATAGGAGCCGCCAGAGTGGCTATCAAATTCCGCCACAGAATTTTCCACTGGGTGGACGGGGAGTTTAACTGACACTGGCATCAGCGTCACGGACGTGTCTTGGGAGAAAGAGTCTGAGCTCTGAGATTTCTCCAGGTCGGAGGTCTCGATAGCTTGGCTGAGCTCCTCCAGCACGTCTGGGCTCTCGTCACCAGCTTTGCAGTGCATCTTCTTGTGCCGCCGGAGCACTGCGGAGCGGGTAAAGCACTTGTTACAGATCTCACACGTGTACGGCTTCTCCCCAGTGTGAGTGCGGACATGTCTGCGGAGGTCACCTGACCCCCCAAAACATTTCCCTGGAAAAAGAAAAACAGTTATTTATTTATTTAAACAGGGTCTCGCCCAGGCTGGTCTTGAACTCCCAGCCTCAAACAATCCGCCTTCCTCAGTCTCTCAAGCAGCTGGACTACAGGCGCGTGATACCACGCCTGGCTAATATACATATACATTTTGTAGAGACAGGGTCTTGCTATGATGCCCAGGCTGGAAAAAGATGTTTTTACAGTGGCCATTCTGGAAGGATTCTCTCCTCCCCTCCTAAGAGACTGAACAACCCTGATCTGAGGAGGGGGGTCACCTCACAGCTCCTGCTCACTCTGGAAGGCTTTCCATTCCGTGGGAGGTGCCCCTCCAGCTTACGACCTTTGGTTTTGAGTATCTCAGCGTCAGTCCTTTGATTCTCACTGAGTCCCCCTGCACATGGGTACCATGGGCACCTGCCAAGCCCATGCTGAGAAACCACAGCTCCCCTCGTCAGTTTCACTACATGTTCATAAATCGAACACAGCCAATCTATAATTTAGAAACATCTTTTCTAAAGGTGTTTGCGTATTCGGGTGTTTGTCTCGAAAAAAAAAAATTGCCCAGGCTGGAGTGAAGTGGCGTGGTCTTGGCTCACTGCAACCTCTGCCTCCAAGGTTCAAGTGCTTCTCCTGCCTCAGCCTCCTGAGGAGCTGGGACTACAGATGCCTGACACCACGCCCGGCTAATTTTTGTATTAATATTTTTAGTAGAAATGGCATTTCACCATGTTGGCCAGGCTGGTCTTAAACTCCTGACCTCAAGTGATCTGCCCACCTTAGCCTCCCAAAGTGCTGGGAGTGAGGCGCCCAGGCTGTAGTGAGGCGCAATCTCAGCTCACAGCAACCTCCACCTCCTTGGTTCAAGCAATTCTCATGTCACAGTCTCCTGAGTAGCTGGGATTACAAGCGTGTGCCAACACACCGGGCTAATTTTTATATTTATTGTAGAGATGGGGTTTTGCCATGTTGGCCTGCCTGGTCTTGAACTCCTGGCCTTAAGTGATCAGCTCATCTCAGCCTCCCAAAGTGCTGGGGTTACAGGCATGAGCCATGGCGCCTGACCCTGTATTCAGCTTTTAACAAAATTGTATGCATTCCTGTCCAAGTTCTATTTCCTTTCTCTGTGAATATGGCAAAGGTAAGGAATCTAGCTCCACCATTGGAGTAGGTAAGATGAGAAGGAACTCAGCACATAACCTTACAAAGGCCACAGACTAGCCAAGAATGAGCTGCACAACTCACATGGATAAATATTTAGAACTTTTCACTTTACATCTGAATTCTCAGCTATCTAGCTCCAGTCAAGCAATGGGTAGGCTATTTTTTTGTTTTTTTTGTTTTTTGAGACGGAGTCCTGCACTGTTGCCCAGGCTGGAGTGCAGTGGCGCGATCTTGGCTCATTGCAAGCTCCGTCTCCTGGATTCACACCATTCTCCTGCCTCAGTCTCTCAAGTAGCTGGGACTACAGGCGCCCGCCACCACGCCCGGCTAATTTTTTGTATTTTTTTTAGTAGAGACAGGGTTTCACCATGTTAGCCAGGATGGTCTCGATCTCCTGACCTCATGATCCTCCTGCCTCGGCCTCCCAAAATGCTGGGATTACAGGCGTGAGCCACCGTGCCTGGCCTTTTTTTTTTTTTTTTTTAAGCCTTTGAATAATCAAACTGGACGTGAGCTTACATGCCTAAACTTTGGGCACATTTTCCATATAAAAAATACTGCAGGCCAGCTGAGGTGGCTCACACCAGTAGTTCCAGCACTTTGGGAGTCTGAGGAGGGAGGACTGCTTCAGCTCAGGAGTCCAAGACCAGCCTAGGCAACATAGTGAGACCCTGTGTCTACAAAAAACAAAATAAAAATTAGCTGGGTGTGGTGGTGCATGCCTGTGGTCCCAGTACTCAGAAGACTGAGGCAGGAGGATCGCCTGTGCCCAGGAGGTCGAGGCTGCAATGAGCTGTGATCGCACCACTGCACTCCAGCATGAGCAACAAAGAACCCCATCTCAAAAAAAAAAAAAAAAAAAAAAAAAATTTAAAAACCAGAAACCAAAACACTACAATAACACATCACAGTGACCTTTGCCTTTGTGCTTTCACGTCTGTGTTTTGCCCACAATGTCAGGCTCAGGCTCAGTCTCCTTCACAGAATGCTAGAGTGAAAGCATATTTAGTTTCTGTGTTGCCCCGTAACACACGCTTTACTCAGACATGCGGAATTTTGTGAATTAGAAGCTTCACTGCTGCACTTGCTGGCTGCTTCCAACTGTTTGCTGCTCTAACATAAAGTTTTTATCTTTTTTTTTTTTTTTTGAGACAGTCTCACTCTGTCGCTCAGGTTGGAATGCAGTGGCGCGATCTTGGCTCACTGCAACCTCCATCTCCCGGGTTCAAGTTAATTCTTGTGCCTCAGCCTTCTGAGTAGCTGGAAAAACAGGCACACCCCACCATGCCCAGCTAATTTTTGTATTTTTAGTAGAGATGGGGTTTCGCCATGTTGGCCAGGCTGGTCTCAAACTCCTGACCTCAAGTGACCCACCTGCCTCAGCCTCCCAAAGTGCTGGGATTACAGGCGTGAGCTACCACGCCTGGCCAAGTTTTTATCTTTCTTTACATTGTTTCTTCAAGATAAATTCTCAATAGTTGAATGACTGAACAAGATGGGACAAGCACTTTTAGTATCCCTAATATGTAAAATTTTTAGTCATGACAGAGTTCCCACCAAGAAAGAGGAGTATGGGAGTCTCTCCTTCGTCTTTCAAGTCAAGAGGAGCTTGGCTCCACCTGTGTCTGGTCGCAAGGAGGGCACAGGGGAATAGCGCCCACCTCCTGCACAGTAGGTCTAGTAGGGGACAGGTGGGTGGGCGCCACACTGCTGTGGGCCTGCAGGCCCCTGAATGCAGGCCCCTGAACACAGGCCTGAAGGCTGCCACCCACTGGACAAGAGGCACGCTGGAGCTGCTCTGAATCAGCAGGAAGGCTGCCCAGAAGGCAGTGAAGCCCCAACAAAGCCTCCCTATAGTAAGCTGCTACTAACTCAGGGAGCCAGGAAAGAGGCCAGCTGGACAGAAATGCATGGCTGTGTACTGCAGGCCTGTGTCTTGGAAAGCACAGTGAAATGCTGGGGGAAGACAGGGAAGGCAGACTTGAGAACTATGAAGCCCAGCACGCATGACACAGCGAGAGCGCGCGAGCCTGCGAGCAGTTCGACACACTGAGAAGCTCAGCATGTGAAACCCTCTTAAAATAGAACTGTCTATATACCCAAGAAAATGGAAACACACCCCCACACAGGCCTGTGTACACAGATGTTCATAGCTGCTTAGTGCAAGAAGTCGACTACAAAATACTCCGTGTCGTATGAGTCCATGCATAGGAAATGTCTAGAACGGGCAAGTCCACAGAGACAGAACCTAGAGGAGTGGCAGCCAGGGGCCTGGGCTGGTAATGGGGTTGCTAATAGGTATAAGGCTTCCTTTTGGGGTGATGAAAATGTTCTAAAATTAGATTGTGTTGAGAGTTACACAACTTTGTGAATCTACCAAAAACCACTGAATTGTTCACTTTAAATTGGTAAATTTTATGGTATGGGAATATTGTCTCAAAGCTGTTAAAAACTGACCCTGTCACATAACATTCCTGCTCTCTTCAGCTCTTCCCCATCCCCCAGAAGTTGACCTCGTCAGGGTGGGAAACCAGGGTTAGTGAGGCAGGGAAAGGGCAGAACCCTAAGTGGAGTGGAGGGGACGGAAGGCCTCACTTCCTCCACAGCAGCGTCTGAGCAGCAGCAAGTCCTAGCCGGAGAGGGAGGACAAAATTTACCTTTAAATCAAGTTCACAGTTGTGACAATTATTTGGAACTGACATTTTAAATTAGTGATTTGAGACTCATTACTGATGCTTTGAGATGAAGCTCTCGCTGTCACCCAGGCAGTGGTGCGATCTCGGCTCACTGCAGCCTTGGCCTCCTGGGCTCAAGAGATCCTCCAGCTCCCACCTCCCAAGTAGCTAGGATTACAGGCACACGCCTACATTAGTGATTTAAAGTGATGAAACTTCACTTTCTAAGAGTGATCAGAGTGGTCATGGAGCTGCCTAAGTCTGTATCCAGAAGATCTGTGTACAATTGAAATGGAGGGACAAAAACCAAGTTTCCTCTGGTTCTATGTGGAAGTCCTGCTGGTTCAGATTCCAATTACGATTAGAATGAGCCCTCTGAATGGTGCCCTGAACCCAGGCTCCCTACAGCTGCACTCTGAGCATTTCTTATTTGGTCTAAACAGATCATCGTCGAAGTTGCTGTCACTCATGGTTTTGCCCATGATTCAATAAGCACCTCAATTACCTGTCATGGGTACACACACTCCCTCTTTAGAGGCCGTGTGTATAGGAATCCCGGCTCCAACGCTGTGATCACAGGTCATGAGCGACCTGATCCTGAGTCTCCGTGTCCTCATCGGAGCAGTCAGGTGCCCTGAAATCGGGGGCCGCCAGCTTTTCACTGTCCCCCCAGAGGCTCACAACAAAGCATCAAGTGCCCACGAGAATAACCTCTGCTCTGTAAGTCTGTGATCTATGGAAGCCCACCCCCTGCGCTCAGCATGTGCTCCTATGCTCTGGCGAGACCGCCGCTCTCCTTCATGTGCGGCCACACGTCCTGCTGTCCTCCACTTTCCCAGCCACCCTCCCTCTTCCCATCTGGACCAGGAGCCCTCAGCACCTGGGACCCTGTCTTAGTCATCTTTGTATTGGGAGCATTTAGGACAGTTCCTAATACCTCAAAGACAAGCAGCAAATGCCTGACACACAAACACAGGAATGAACGAGAGATCATGTGAGGCAGTAAAAAAACAGCATTGTTCCCATTTTACCTTGGAGAAAACAAAGGGCTCATCCCAGACACACAGTCAGCTAATGAGGGCTGGGGGACAAAGCGCTTCCCACACACGGATGACTAGGGGACAGCCAGAAACCCAAACTCACCGCAGGCAGAGCAGCTGTAAGGCCGCTCCCCCGTGTGCCGAATTCTGTGCTTTACTAACTTCCTTTGCATATTAAAAGACTTTCCACACTCATCACAGGTGAAGACTTTATCAGCCGTGTGTGTCTTTTTGTGCTCCTTCAAATTACTGAAGTTACTAAACCCTAGAGAAACCATAACAGGTGTTAAGCTGAAGGACAGAGAACATTTGAATCAGAAATCAAGAAGAGGAAAACACTCAGCTGTACCTCGACCACAGATGTCACACAAGTGTGGTTTTTCTCCTGAGTGAATAATAATGTGACGTTGGACGTCGCCAGAGGCTGCAAACCTAGAATGTAATTTGAAAATTCAATTAAGAGCCTTTCCACATTACTGTGGGTCTTTATAACTGCAACTCTCTGAGGGAGGAGATACCTGCCCCTGACATTGCTGCAGAAAGGAATCTGAACTGGACTGGTTTCATCTGAAACGTGCATGGAAAAAATCCTTTTCTATTTTTTTAAGGACAGCAGAACATGATGCAAGTGTCTTGTTTTTGAAGCATTTTTTCTACCTGATTTCATTACACTTTCTTCCTCAGTTTTACAGAGCACAAGATCAGATACTGTATGGTTTAGCATCTCTACTTTAGGGGCTATAAGGAGAGTGAAAAAGGAGTCTCACCAGTTCAGAGCCAAATGCCCCTTCCACCCTTGCAGTCTTGCCAAGGTTCCTGGGGTCTCATGGGAGAGACCCTAGCTGGGTGGTGCCAACCCAAGGAGGGTGACCTTGAGAGAGCCCAGAGAGAGTTCTGCCCTGGTCTAGCCAGGTGTGACCCTTGACTCTTGCTCTTTTCACTATAAAGTAAAATGCAAACGGGAGCTCAGAGTCTCAGGGACCAAGAGGTATGGCCGTCACCCTCCACTGTGAATATCCCCAGAGAATAAGCTCTCCTCTTTCTGAGCCACAACAGAGACATATACCTGTCAGTCCTAACATTGAGAACAAGGGAACTAAATGAAGAAAGGGAACCAGCATTCACTGAGCGGATGCTGTGTGCAGGTGATCGGTTACATGTTTAACAACCATTATCCCACTGAGTCGTTCCACAACACTGCCAGGCAGGCACCTTCACCCCACTTTCCAGATGGGAAAACCAAGATCTGAGGCGGTTACTAACTTGCCTTAGACAGTCATTCCAACCCAGGCCCTCAGATGTGGAAATCTATGTTCTTTCCTTTCCACTACGTCTGATAGCAGAGTATGTTATATTCTGAGGAAGACGCTGCATATAGACCTGGTTTAAAATACATGCCTTGGCCAGGCGCAGTGGCTCATGCCTGTAGTCTTAGTACTTTGGGAGGCAGAGGCAGGTGGATCACCTGAGGTCAGGAGTTCGAGATGAGCTTGGCCAGCATGGCAAAACCCCGTCTCTACTAAAATTACAAAAGTTAGGCGGGTGTGGTGGCACGTGCCTATAATCCCAGCTACTTGGGAGGCCGAGGCAGGAAAATCACTTGAACCCAGGGGGGTGGAGGTTGCAGTGAACCGAGAGCTAGCCACTTCACTACAGCCTGGGCAAAAGAGTGAAAACTCTGTCTCAAAAAAAATAAATAAATAAATAATAAACACATGCCTCACTTTGAAATTGAATTCAGAAGGTTCAGATTTCAAACACCGTGCAAAATGAGACACACAGGGGCCAACAGTGATGTGACGCCATCAGAGGCAGCAGGAGGTCTATGTTCCCAGACATCTGGAAGGAGCGGCAGATGATATTGGGCCCTGAACTTGGCTTTCAGCGTTCAGGCCGCTACAGCAGAAAGGCAGATGTGCTGCCGGCCGCAGCTTTCGTTTGTTTTCTACCATTGGCAGAGACAATGGTTTTCCTGCAACTGAATCTAGAGTTGCTTCTTCCTCGGCTTTCCCCAGCATGTGCTGAGACTGAATATGAGGACTCTGACTTCTAACTGACCCCAATGACTATCTCTTGCCCCAAGATGCTTCGATATGAACCTGTGAGAGGCAGAGACTCTGTACTGTTTATTTTTGTGGACCCATATAGCACTTAGCATACAGCAGGTGTCTAAAAAATGTTGAGTCAATGAATGATTAAATAAATGAATATAAAAGCTATGTAACCAAGGTGCGTACGGAGCTTCGTAACTGGTATAGTCCTGGCTGATGCCTGTCGTTCTGGCACAACCACCAGATGATGGAGTATGTGGCCTGACGTACAGCCCAAGGATGGGAAGGAGGGTTGAGGGTGCCAGCCTGCACACACAGCAGGGGAAGAGCTCCTCATTTATACCACGCTGCAGAGGAATCAAACTGCCATACACACTGACCTCAAGAGTCACATTCTCTTTCGCCAGGTCAAAATCCTACCCACCCATCAAAATGTACTTTCCTCCTCCCTGGGGTGGAGCTCCCACAGGCTGTCACAGACCCACGGCTTGTGGCACCTTCCACCATCTCTTTCTCTCCTGAAATCTAGTCACTCGGCTGGCAAGTCCCATCTCCCCTACTAGACAGTCACCTCCTTGGGGGCATTAATCTATTATATTTTCAGAGATATTTTTAGAATGATGAAAATTTTAATATAATATAATTTTGTGGCATGTAAAACCCCATTTCCTTTTTGCGACTCCTGTCCCAGATTTTCTTTCTTTGAATTTTCTTTTGATTATTCTCTCGTGTGTCGCATGCAAAGCCAGAAGGTTTGAATTTACCTGTGTTCTGCAGTGGCAGGGTGAGCCCACATGTGGCTCATCTGCAAGCCACCGCTTCAGAGGACACTGACTGCCAAAGACACTGAGACTAGACATGCTCCCTTCCACACAGAAGAACACGCCCAGCACTGACCTCTTTCCACAGATCTCGCAGATGTATGGTTTTTCACCAGAATGCCGGCGTAAGTGAGTCTGCAAGTTACCTGCCTGCAAAAAGAGGAAAAGAAGAACACGCCAATAACTAAAGTTTTTGGTTTTTTAAATTATATAAATTCAAAAGGAAAACTGACACATTTAGCCAGGTTCTAATTCAACTGCCAGAAGATGAGGCACACACAACTCAGCCGTGGGCAAGAGGATGAGGAGCAGCCAGAGTGCCTGGCCACCTGCTGCACACGGGATGTGTCTCTACCCCATCCTCCATGTGAGCCCTTGGCGGTGTCCCAGCTGAGGCACACACTATGCAGTGCTTCCCTGTTAAACAGCACCCTGTGGAGGCTGCTGTGGTGGTCGCCAAGCCTGGACTTTAAACAGGCCTTGATATATTTTACTTGGGCCATGTATTTAAAATATCATTTAAAACAAACAAAAGCACCACACGTCCTTATTTCAGTATTGTTTCTTTCTAAAAAACATACTTTTGTTCATAAACAAGGGAAGATATTTCCAAAAAGTACTTCCTCTGGCAAGTACCCTTGGTTCTTTCTGACAGGTTTCTCAATGTTACCTTTGTGCAAAAGTGCAAATCAGGAGAATCACGGCAGCCTCTCAGGTGCAGGGCCACTGTGTTCCTAATTTCTGAAGCTAGCAAG
Source organism: Theropithecus gelada (assembly GCF_003255815.1). Lineage (NCBI taxonomy): Eukaryota > Metazoa > Chordata > Mammalia > Primates > Cercopithecidae > Theropithecus > Theropithecus gelada. The sequence continues at coordinate 8,560,823 of NC_037672.1, forward strand.
GCTTTGCGAAGAATAACAGTGAAACGGGGATCATCAGATGGATTTCTATGCACTAATCAGTATCAAATTACCTAAAGTACAGGGAAATCAAAACTGCAAATGCCTCAGACATTTAAAAAGCTACTTGCTAATGTTTCAGATTAGGATTTGGAAAATCTTCCATTGCTGTAATTAATAGTCTCAACCTGTTATTTTCCTCATTTTAATCTTGTACAGTGTTCTGTTGCAAAACAAAGAAAAAGAAAAAAAAGGAAAACCCACTGAAATTAGGTAATACACCCAGCGGTAAAAATAAGCAGGTGTCATGCACAAGATAAGCCAAAAACAAGAATGAATATCAGCCAACTAACATATGGGGCTTTTTCAATTTGCAAATTGTATTTTAAATAAAATGCAAAGATTAAGATTCATGGTTAAGATCTGAAGATGAGTTTGATATCGACTTGTGAGTGAAAACTAGAAATCACAAGTATTAAAAAATGCCATCTGACTATATAACGTGAAAGATTCATCACGTCTATCAAACTCTGGGGAACAGAGTTAGACATTACATTTAAGAATATGATAAATGTGGCTTCGAAAAAACTCAGGTTTATTTTCAATAACCAAAGACAAAGAGTTTGACAAGACTTTGGAAAATGTCCAGCTTTTAATAGAATGGCTACTAATAACAATAAAACAAGTATCAACAGCAATATACATTTGCTGAACCTGAAATTAGGCCTTTACATGCATTATCAAATTACCATCTATTTTCTAGAGATAAATAATACAACTAACACTGTATTCAGATAAACTGCACAATTACCATTGTATTCAGATAAATAAAGTAGTTGTTCCAGTTACATGGTGGAGGCAGAAATTAATATTGGTTGGTGTGAATCTAAACTCCTCTACTTGTGGGGAAACCTTGAGGACGCACAAGTTTCTATGAATGAAAGTGTGCTTTGAATATTTAATATGACAGTTACTTTGCCACTCAGGAAACACATACTGGAGAGTTAAAATAATACACCAGTGTTTTAAATTAGTCCCTTGCAAATTTCAGAAAAGCTGATCAGTTACATAATAATCAGAAATAGCACCATCTGCTGAACTGTTAAATTAGAACCCTCTTGTTTTTGGTTATTTTGTAAACTATGTACTCCGAATGAAATGCATTCTGGGTTAATTTTTAGCAAAGCTGCATTTTTCTTTTTTAAAAATGGTGGAATAATTACTTGTTTTCAAAAGAAATATAATCAAATGATCTTCCATTTAATATTTTCAGTGATAGAAAAAACTTTAAAGTGTTCTTTACTTATTTTGTACTAGAAACAGACAATGAAAATAATCTTTCTCCCTGATTAAGGAATGCATATTTCTGATAAATAATATAAAAGCAGATTAAATAAAACTAATGGAATGAGCCATGCAAAAAATCCAATAGTACATTCAAATACTTTATTCCAGGTTACATAGCAAACTCAGGCCCAGATTATTAGAGCTTTAGTCAATATTTTTATTTCTGGTAAACTTTTGATATATTCTAGTACTGCATGCACAGACCATGTCTTAGAAATCATCTATAGTTGTGTCCATAAAAATTCTAGCAAGTAAGCCGGGAGCAGTGGCTCACGCCTGTAATCCCAGCACTTTGGTAGGCTGAGGCAGGTGGATCACGAGGTCAGGAGATCGAGACCATCCTGGCTAACATGGTGAAACCCTGTCTCTAATAAAAATACAAAAAAAAAAAAAAAAAAAAAATTAGCTGGGCGTGGTGGCAGGCACCTGAAGCCCTAGCTATTCAGGAGGCTGAGGCAGGAGAATGGTGTGAACCCAGGAGGCAGAGTTTGCAGTGAGCTGAGATCATGTCACTGCACTCCAGCCTGGGCGACAGAGCGAGACTCTGTCTCACAAAGATAAAAAAAAAAATCCTAGCAAGTGGTATAATAGCTATCATTTATTAAGTACTATGAATGAGGCTCTTTGCTAATTGTTGCAAAGAGTATTTAACTTAGTCAACACAATGTCTTGTAAAGCAGTACTATCCATGTTTTACAGATAAGGCAACAGAGGCTCTAAGAGGTAAGTAACCAGCCTTGGGTCATAAAATGGGGACTGGATTTACTAATGCAGGTTTGCCTAGTGACTCCAAAGTTTGGACTGTTAAACCTATGTTAAAGATATTAGCAGTAAAGGAACTTTGATCCTTTCTAATACCGTTTTAATTCAGATGGAGTTGTTAGAATTTTTAACAGAAAAACTCTGCTGTAGAGAAGAATTAACATCTGCCCTGAGCAATTTTATAATAAACTCCTTCCGACCTTCTGACAGGTACTTGAACCTCAGTGCTTCAACGTGAACAAACCCAGCATCTATTCCCTATCATGAGCACTCTTTTGGTTTTTTTTTTTTTTTTTTTGAGACGGAGTCTCGCTCTGTCACCTAGGCTGGAGTGCAGTGGCTGGATCTCAGCTCACTGCAAGCTCCGCCTCCCGGGTTTACGCCATTCTCCTGCCTCAGCCTCCTGAGTAGCTGGGACTATAGGCGCCCGCCACCTCGCCCAGCTAGTTTTTTGTATTTTTTAGTAGAGATGGGGTTTCACCATGTTAGCCAGGATGGTCTTGATCTCCTGACCTCGTGATCCACCCGTCTCGGCCTCCCACAGTGCTGGGATTACAGGCTTGAGCCACCACACCCGGCCCATGAGCACTCTTAACAGCAGTTGAGTGTTTACATCAAAAAAAGTCAGGAATTGTAATCATTTAGAGATAAAAGAGATTCCAGATCTTAAAAGTCAGTTAGCTCAGGAGTTTCAAGACTTTAGGATTTCACAAAGCAATAAAATTAAAAAGAAAAAAAAAAGTAAGGATTAACATAGAGATATCACTTAAACAATAACTACTATTTTGATGAAATGTCATTTAACAGTAAAGGTGTGGGAAATATAACCTCAGAGATGAAAACGTAATAGCTTGGGCAAAGCTCATTAAGTGCCCTTATTTTTTGTGTTTCCACCATGGATGGATGAGACTGTCACCTCTGGCACGAGTCCACATCCGCATCCTGGAAATGCCTCCTATAGGGTAATCCTGCAGAAGGCACTAGCACCCCCGGACTTGGGCAGACAGCTGGCTAGACAGCACTGCTGGGAGAGCACTGCCTCTCAAAACCCACCTCTCTGTACCAGCTGCCCAGTGTTCCTGTTTCTGCCTGCTTGGAGGAACAAAAGCAATCCTACTCCTCTACCCAAAGAGAGCTAATTACGCCACATTTTCTTTCCCGTTTCTCATAGGACAAGCACTCAAAATTTGTCACTCTTTTGGTTCTCTCCAATGCCCTCCCAACAGTCCATGTTCTATGCCACAGAGGAAACGTTTCCCTCTGAGTGTGACTCAGTCATACTCTAAAGTATGACATGACTCTTCCTTGCAGAGATCTGGACATATACAGTGTCCAGTCACACGGACAGATGCAGCTTCTGTGGTCACTCTAAGATGATGCTAACTTCCTTATGCTGGCATGCCATACTCATAATGCAGGTTGCGGTTAACTTTTTTAAAAAGACTAACCCACTAAATACTAAATTCTCAGTAAGCAGGATGAGACATTCTTATTTGTAAATGTTTCTATACAAGAGCATTCCAATCCCCTGTAGCCACAAACATTTACTCTAGTTCATTACAAGAAAATAATGTTAGGCATACGGTGGAGGGTGGACCAGCAGGCATTCTTTACCACGCATCCCTATGCAGACAATCTGACTGCTTTCTTGCCCCAGCATGCCAGGGACGCCAGGCTTGCCCAGTGCCTGCTTGTCTGCAGGGCTCACCTAAGCAATCTCTCAAGCATTTCATGGCCTCGTGCTGTCCCAAACACACCTTTCAGGTAGAAAGGACTACTGCCTTTTCTTTGCCCACATTGTTCCTGTAGATATCTGTCAGCAGTTCCGACATTTCACTGTACTCGATCATTTACGTGTCTGTTTCTTCCTCTAAACAGTAAGCTCCTGGAGGCCATGGCCATTATTGTCCCTGCTCCCAGCACACAGCAGAGCTCATGGACAGCATATGGACACTGCAGGCTTGCAACAAACATTAGAACAGTTCCTTGTTCACCAAAACTCATACTTTACTATGAAAATAAAGCAGCAACATACATCTGAAAACTATCACTACGTATGACTCTACAATCATAGAAACCTAATAAAAGTACACAGACAAATACAGAAGGGAAGGGTTTCTGGATTGGGCAGGGCTACCCTTGGTAGGATTTAAGAGAGCAAGTGCAGGTCAAGGGCTATAGTGGTGGTTCTCAACCTTAGCTGCACGCCAAAATTGCTGAATTTTTAAAAATACTGATACCTGGCTGGGTGCGGTGGCTCACACCTGTCATCCCAGCACTTCAGGAGGCTGAGGTGGGTGGATCACGAGGTCTGGAGTTTGAGACCATCCTGGCCAAAGTGGTGAAACCCCGTCTCTATTAAAAATACAAAAAATGAGCTGGACGTGGTGGCACGCACCTGTAGTCCCAGCTACTTGGGAGGCTGAGGCAAGAGAATCACTTGAACCCAGGAGGGGGAGGTTACAGTGTATGCCACTACACTCCAGCCTGGGCGACAGAGCGAGACTCCGTCTACACACACACACACGCGCACACACACATGCACACACACACAAAACCAAAAAACAAAAAACACCAATACCCGAGCCCCACTCCAAATCACAGAATCAGAACCTCTGATGTGGGCACCAGGGATGTGTGTCAGGAGAGAGGAGTGGATGTGGACTGCAGCCTGACTGAATGTCTGGCTTTAATTTATACAGTCAGCTATGGAGAGTCGGAGAAGGCATGAGAAGGATGGAACTTTGACTCTCATCATAATCTGAATGTATAAAGGGCTTTCAGCTCTAGTTTTTCATTTTCCCACTAGTTCCATGAAGTAGTATTATCCCTATTTTAAACATTAGAAAAAATGAGGCCCAGAGAAGTCACGATTCTAATTATTCATGGTCATTAGTCCGAGTCTCATGCTTTTCCCATCAAACCAAAGCTGCTGAGATGAAAATGGGGGTGGGGGGGGGGGGGGAGGTGCTTCAAAAAGACCAGCATCTGGGGGTCATGAGGATGGACAGGACAGAAGAAAGCGGATGGCAACAAGGCAGGGAATGCTGGCGTTTCCCGAGCGATTACAACGTGCCAGGCACTGCTCTAAGGACTTTCCATCATTACCTCCTTTACTCTTCACACTCTATAGGGTTAACTAATCTTGTTACCCATGTTTCACAGATAAGGAAACCGAAGAGGCAAAATGTGAGCTTGCCCAGAGTCACAGGGTAGTTAAGCCCTGACAGAGGCAGAGTTCAATTCTAGACTGTCCAGCCCCAGAGGCCAAGCTCTGAACCTCGGACGAGGCTGGCAGGAAGAAGCGGGCGCTCATCAAGAATGGTGGCCAGAGGGACGAGCACTCAGTCCAGCTCATCAAATCCTTCCTGAACACCTGCTGGCTGCTGGGCATCCTCCTGGATGGCAGAGAAGACATGGCCCCAGGCCCAGAGAAACTAACCACCCAGGAGGACACAACCCAACCAAGTAGGCGATGGGAGACCATGAGGACTTGGTGAATTCCAGCAGGCAGGGAGTCAGAGAGTGGGAGAGTGAAGAGTCATTAAGATGGCAGGTTTCAGTGTGTGAGAAAATGGAACTGACACCCTCAACAGATGAAGAAAAACTGGAAGAGTCTGCTCTAGGGGGAATGCGAGCAAACATGGCGCTTGCCATTTCCAAGTTCTGTGGGGCCTGCCTCCCAGCTCCAGAGGCATGCACTGCGGCCACACGATCTACCATGCTGTGTGTGAGACAGTCATGCCAGTGGCTGTGCCCTGAAGAGCTGCGCCCTCACGCCCTGGAACAGCTTCCGTCTGCTCTACCTCTGGAAGCCCAGCGCACTGCACACGGCAGTGAATAGTTACCTTCTGTTTCAGAGAGTAGGTTCCCACAAGCCATTTTCTAGAAAACACTAGGTCTCTAGGTTTCTTTGTGTCCCATGCCCAGCACAGTACCTGGCCCATGGGAGGGTAAAACAAATGTTTCCTCAAGGAGTGAATGACTTCGTGTCCAAATGACATTAATGGAGGTCAGCTAAAGGTAGCAGTCAAAACAGGGAACAAAACTTGTTTCATCTTTTTTCCAACATCCTACAATCTACAGTCCCAACAAGAATAAGGAGACTACTTGTCTTCAGCCTATCCCAGCACAATGTGCAGCCTCCAGGTACACCAAGCTCAAGGTGGTTTACTAGGAACTTCATTCACGAAACGGAAGACATATACTAAGTCTGGACTCATCCTTAGCAAGGGGAAAAAAGTATTGTAAGAATTCACACATGAAAATGCTATTTTTCTCTCAAAGAACTAGAAATCTGTTTTCTTGAAAAGGATTTCTCCTGATTTATTTAGAAGTCTTTAAAGTTACAAATATCACCAGAGGCTTCTCTCACAAGTACAAAAGTATGTCTTATTTCCAATTAAAAAAAACCACTGTGTTGCAGGTTTCCAATTATTAACAATAAATAAGAGTATTCCCACCTGAGAGAAATGTTTCCCACAAATGTTACATTCAAAAGGTTTCTCACCTAAAACAAAACAAAACAAAACAACAACTTGTAAAATCATTACTAGTATTTGTTCAATAATTTTTTGTTTAAACGACCTCCTATGTAGTTTCAAAATGGCATTACATTCTGCATCCTAACCATATGAAAATGGGGAATGTCTACTTCCTTATACCTCTCTCTTGCCTTTATTTCTACACAGAGATGATAAAAGTAGTATTTTCCTCTAAAAAATAAAACTGTTCTCCAAACAAAACATATGTTAAAATCAATGTATTTATTTGCATTCAGAGCAGACCCACGTTCTGGAAGCGGTCTTTTCCTGTGGTTGAGTTTTCCTGCTGAACAGCACGATCCTGCTCACCTGTTCTTCAGCCTGACGCCACCCAACCACCAATCCTAACAGACACAGGGTCACTTGTTCACACCACACAAGGTAAGAGCACAGAGAGCCCCAAACACAGTGGGACCTCCTGAAGCATGAGTGTGAAAGGGAAAGAGCCCCTCACCACAGTCTTCCTGCCTTGGTTGCTCACGGGAGAAAGTAGGATTTCATCTCGGGAGATGTGCTCCTCTGCGGACTTCTTTGTCACCTCTACTTTCAGTAACTAAGTAACTGCACTTGGGGACAGAACAGATTGTAAGAATGGTACTCTACTACAAAAAACCGTAGCTGTTCTGAAATGTGGCCTATACAACATGATCTGGAGTTAAAAGCACACTCCATGGTACTGCCTTTAATCTACATAACACTAATGAATAGACTCTGAACACCAAGAACCTCTCATTTTCTCCATTTCCCTGAAATCAAATGGTTTCATTAAGATCTTTAAAAAGTAACAATAATGTTTTCCCTTCCTGCTATATTGTTGGGGCTTGCTACCTTGAAGAAAGCAGCTTGCTAGCTTTCTGGGCTCATTCTAGGATATTTTTATTTTATTTTATCCCGAAAATGTCTAATGGCTTCCTTGACCCTGAATAATTATATATTATTAATTAATAATAAATTAATAATTACATTAATTCTCTATTGCAATAAATGAAACTGCATTTATGTCTGAAATTATTGCGGGTGACAGATAATAAGTTAAAGCCCCCATAAGAAATGTAAGACTTTGAAAACAGAGGTCACCAGTTACTAAGACTAATAAATGACCAAGGTTAACAATCCTACTCCAGCAGGCCTCAGACTTCTCGGCCTCAGGACCCCTTCACACTCTTAAAATTGAGATCCTAAAGAGCTTTTGTTAATATGGGCTATAGCTATTGATATCTACCATATTAGAAATGAAAGCAGAGTGATCTTTAGAACAGGTGAACATACACTTCACAGGCCACCAGGGTGAGGACTTCATCACACATCATGTCGCTTTGGGCAGACTAACTGTACACTCATGAGAGGAGGAAAAAGCAAGTAACATCTTAGACAATTTTGAAAATAGTGTTGGCCTCACAGACCCCCAAAAAGGGTTCCCCAGACCATACTTTGAGAATTGCTGCCCTTCTGGGTAGATATTTATGTCCCAGTAAGCATCTTTGCCATGACTCTATCTGTCATTCAAAGAGGTTCTCCCAGAATAAACAATTTTTGATTCCTTTAAAAGCTAAGCAGGTAAGTTTCACAAATAAAAAATTACAGCCATCAGGCCAAGCATGGTGGCTCACGCCTGTAATCCCAGCACCTTGGGAGGCCGAGGTGGGCAGATCACTTGAGGTTAGGAGATTGAGACGAGCCTGACCAACACAGTGAAACCCTGTCTCTACTAAAAATACAAAAAAATTGGTGGCATATGCCCGTAGTCCCAGCTACTTGGGAGGCTGAGGCAGGAAAATCACTTGAACCCAGAAGGCAGAGGTTGCAGTGAGCCGAGATCATGCCACTGCACTCCAGCCTGGGCAACAGAGCAAAACTCCACCTCAAAAAAAAAAAAAAAAAAAAAAAAAAAATGCAGTACTCATTAGGCTGTAGGAGATTTAGGCAAACAGAATGATCTAAAGTTTTTTCAGGGCAAAACTAAGTCTGTGATATTGCCTTCATGTGGAATAATTTTGAACTACTAGTGACAATAACAGTACTTTATATTCAAATGCACTAAAATATATCAAGGGCTTTCACAATTATCAAAGAAATCTCCCAATAATACAAGGTAGTAAAATGCAAACTGGGAATCCATAGTGATAACGAAGGTCACATCAACAAACACAATTACACAAACACCTTAAAAGCAGCGTTGTCGAAGCGTCCTGTTGCATGTTATTTCTCAGGCCTATAAGGTAATTGTTGTTCATCTGTAATGTGCTATTAAACTCATGTTTAATTATAGGAAGAAAAGTAATATACACGTGTTGTATAACATAATTTGTGTGTGTATAGATATAAACATATATATATATAGAGAGAGAGAGAGAGACAGCATACCTTAAAAAAATCTTTTGGGAAAGAGACAGAGGCATGAATTAAGATAACAAAACTTTGACAAGTCAATGTTTAAATTGGAAGAATTTTCTTTTGAGAATATCAAATGGTTAAAGCTGATTCTTATTTAAAAAGTTTACTTCCTGACTCCCCAATCAGAATTTTAAAAATTAGACACTCAAATTCCTTCCAAGAGAACTTTTAGAATTATTCAAAGTAAATTATGTTAGTCTAAATTAACCTACATGATGCTTTCAAAAAATAAGCTTAATCTAATTCTAAAAAGACAACTAAATATAGCTAATCCATTTTAGAATTAATTTGAAATTCTGAGTGCACCAAAATTACTACACTTCTTTAGAGATGGATGGTTTGTCATACAAAAATAGAGTTGAAATAAAAATTAAAAGCATGCACCTTTTTAAAGTGGCTTTATAAAACCATTTACAAAACTTTAAGTCAGATGTATCACCAAAAATATAAAACAAAAAGTAGCTAATCTCCCTTATTTTGTTTAAAATCATCAATGATATCAAGCAATAGCAAAACTTCTTACAAAAACAAGAAGAGCCAGTGGTGTCTGAGCATCCGCATCACGTCCTTCCCTCTGCCTGTGGGTACTGAATCAGTTACCTGTATGAGACCGTTTGTGAAGCTCCAAGTTGCTTGGGTGTTTAAAAGGTTTCCTGCATAATTCACACGCATATTGTCTCTGGGACTGAAGTGTCTGGGACTGGTCTTCCAGCGCAGCCGGGTCTTCGTGCCTCTCCGTCTCACTAAGGCAATTAAAATTCTCACAACTGACGACTTCTTCACTTTCTTTTTCTTCAGCACTTTGGCTGCTAGCTTTCTCTAGGGTATTTTCACTAGCAGATTCCATCCTCTTTGTCAAACCATCATCTGACTTGGGTTCAGATATTTGCTCTGCGGATTTCTGTGACTTCAGGAAATTGAGTTTCTTCAGATGAATGGCCTTTTTGAGCCTCATCTGCTTGGCAGGTTGTTGGCACGTGGCGTCTGACTCAGGGTGTGGGGCAGAGTCATTCACAGGCTGGGCCAGGAAGTTGGAAGGTAAGTGCTCAGGAGACTCCAGGATGCATTCGGAATGACTGACAGCACAAGGCTGGCTGTCTACCGTGGTAAGGTCTGTGGAGGTGCTGAAAGCAAAAGGCTGCTCAACAACTCGCTCCTGACTGGGACCAGCTGCGTGTTTATGGTACTGCTTACTGTAAAAGTTTCTGAGTTTGTAATAGTAATTTGGCTGTTTGAAAGGCAGTTGTGTGCAGCTGCCGTCCGAAGTATCAGGGGCTTGTTTTGAGACTTCACCTGGGGAGTGATGACGATTAACTGATGGTGAAGCATGCGGATGCGATTCATCCAACACTTTATTACGCTGTGCATCTGCCGAACATTCCTGCAGTAAATGAGGGGGGTAGTTGTTTTCATTGATAACACAAGTGGCATCTGGGGTCAGGGTGCTTTGCAGAGACAATGTACTATTACAAGGCATGCCAGGTGGCTGTACTGCAGTGGCTGATTTTAAAAATGTGTGACACAGACTCAGAACATTTTGAACTTGCAAACACTGTGCTGTGTCCAGCATTACTTGTATATTGTCCTGGTTAAGATCTAGATGAGAAGTGTACATGAAGTCCAGGATCTGCCCTATGCCACTGACGTTTTTAACATCCAAGTGAAAAACATCACTCTTCTGGCTTGAAGAATTCTGAAAGAGGCTCCTGGTAAAAGAAAGAATATCTGTTTACAGTGTCAAAAATTCATACTGTCTTTTTCTTATAAATAACGTTCATATATTAATATCAAAAAATACTATCCTTCTGTGAATGTCAAGACTTTTAACATAAGTATGTTTTAATCCTTTAAAACAATCTGGCAAACCATCCAACTAAATAATTCAGATGAATTAAATTAGTGGATTGGATATACAGACTTCAAAACAGATCTCAAAGTAAATTTCTGAAATATACTCAAATTTACACATTACAAAATTACATACAATAATATGACTGATAAACCACAAATCAAGAAGATTCTAAGATAATTCCCAATATGATCTAAGAAATAAAAGATTGCTCTAAACATTTTTTCAAAAGGTAATTATCCATATATATTAAATACATACTAATAGAGTATACAAATTAAAGAATATACACTTTTCAATATTTCATATTTAGTCTAAATATTTCCACATCTAAGTGCCTAGAAAAGTTAAAATAAAAATAGCTAGAATAAACCAACCCCCCACATACATTCCTTTGTAACCAGTAATTTATTTGGCTGTTAGGATTTTCAGCCACCCAGTGGTTCAAAATCCAACAGTGAGAAAAATCCTAAGAGTTAATGAATACCAAAAGGCACCCTAAAGCCCAGGCACTTTATTCTGGGTACAAGCCAAGGTCACAGGTGAACAAATTTGTATTATGTATGAAATAATAAGCTCAGGTAAGTAAGTTGAAGATATTTTGTCATAATCAGTCACCTATTTTCCCCAAACAGCCTTTAGTTCTGTTTTTAAGTGCAAAACAGCCTGTGTATCACAATATCAAAATTTAATTGTCCTGGGAAGACACAAAAAAAATACGTGATAGCAAACGAAGAGTTTGCGATCATTTTTCACAGGAACAAAACCTGCTACCTACCTTAAGAAGCTGATTCATTACAATGTGTAATGTGGCCTATACAATAACTGAGACTTAATTTGATGATTCAGGATTATCAAGGAAGGAGCAAATCATGTCCCATGTTGTCTACTATAGCAGTAAAATGGTATGCATTTTGGAAACAAAGAGTACTTTAAAAAGAGAGACTTTGGATTTAAAGAGAGATAAACCTGCTAACGACAAAATGAACTTATGCAGAATCACTTAACTCTAACAATTTTTTTTTTAAGAGACAGAGTCTCGCTCTGTTGCTCAGGCTGGAGTACAGTGGCATCACCACGGCTCACTGCAGCCTCCACCTCCTGTGCTCAAGGGATCCTTCCACCTTAGCCTCCTGAGTCGCTGGGAATACAGAATAATGTTTAAATAAGCTGAAACACAACTTCTTGGTATTATTCATTATTTATAAACAAATATTTCATATAAGCCAAAATGATTATAAGGTTTTCTTAGAATATTCAAATGAGGAACAAAAACTAAAATGCTTCAATATAGAAAAAAAGAAAAGAAAAGAAAAATCCAACACACAGAATATGTTTTCTCCTCTGATTTCTTATCACAGAAAAATTCTGACCAGGAACTTAATTTGTCCATCGTTTTATCTTGAAAGGATAAGAAATATACGTAGAAGACTGACATTAACCAGAATTATTAAAATGAAAGACAAAGAACCAAAATACTTTCAATCATACCGAATTCATTTTACTTAAGAGCCTCTTTTCAGGTTACTCTAAACACAAAAGCAAAAATAATAAATATGATTAACAAACTTAAAAATTAAAACAACTCCTACAAAATCCAACGTGCCATAAAAGATAAATACAGTGAAATCCAAGGAGAACAAAATATGAATACTTCCATACTAAAAGAGCTTTACCCTTAATTCACAGCTAGGAGAATGAAGTCTAAAATACCTACCTAAAATACTGGCTGAATGCTGCCAGGACATTCTTATGTGCTTTAAAGCAGACTCCTTTTACCACCAACATACAGTCACAAAGCAGGCCTTGGATTCGCTGCTCATGCAGTTGCTGGAGGAGATGGCAGCTGTGGGTAGCAACAGGGTCCATGCTCAACCATTCAAGTGACCTACAGCAAAAAATCACAAATACGACAGATATTCTTAAGGACCTCACTGGAAACTAAATGGGATTAAAACTCACTGACTGATCTGTGCTTCACTATCCCATCACAGTATCACACATACACATGCGTGTGTGCACACACACCCACACACACACCTCCCTCTGGTTCTGAGGCATCCAGACCACAGCTGTTCAACAGAATTATCTGTCATGATGAAAATGCTCTGTATCTGCACTGCTCAATACAGTAGCCACTGGCCACACATGGTCACTGAGCACTTGAAATGTGGCTAAGGGACTGAAATTGTAACTTATATTTTAAAAGCCACAGAATCTAAACAGTACAAATCTAGAATACGACCATGTTAATACTATATGTACTTCTCTGTGTCTACTTAGGAATATGTCAAATGAAACATAAAATATACATATATAAAGATGTATAAGGTGAAAGAAAAGCCAGCTGGATAAGATCAAATCCATATTTATCAAACACCTGTACACAGGTCACTGAATAGAAGTTGCGGAAATTAGGAGCCTAATTTGGGAGATAAGGTACTGGTCAAAATACCTATCACCAGACAATGATATAAGAGGCATTGCAAAGCAGCAGGTCCCCTCACTCTTGCCTTTGTGCCTCTCTAAGAGGCTACTTGAGCAGACGCCTGAAGGAAGGGAAGCAGCTGGGCAGGTACCTGGGCCAGAAAGAACAGCAAGCACCAAGTCTCTGAGGCAGGAGCTTGCTGGGCTCAGGTGTGGCTGAGCGAGTGGTAGGAGATGACATCCAAGAGGGGACAGAGGGTCAGGTCATGCCCGGGCCTGCGGGCCCTGTTACGAACCCTGACTCTCACTCCAAATGGGATGGGAAGCCATTGTGTAGACACCGCAAGTTTCATCCTTTAGCCTCTATTCACCAACTGACTACTGTGTCCAGGCTGCAGGGCCACAACAATGAACAAAACACGCCAGGTCGCCACTCTCATGCAGCTGAAATTCTAGTGAGGGAAACACACAACGAAAGTGCATGACACACAACTAAACAAATAGGGCTAGACACTGGAATACACAGGCCAGAAAGCCATGGTCTTGGACGTCTAGGGGCACAATCTAGTAGGGGATGATTTATGGAAGAGAAATAGTTGGAAGAAATGGAACCAGACTGGGATAAGACTATGAAGGTTAGGCAGTCTGCACTAGGCGTGGTGGTTCACACCTGTAATCCCAACACTTTGGGAGGTTGAGGCAGGAGGATCACTTGAGTCCAGGAGTTTGAGATCAGTCTGGCAACATAGTGAGACCCTGTCTCTATGAAAAATAAGAACAAATATTAGGTGGGCATGGTGATGCATGCCTGTAGTCCCAGCTACTTAAGAGGCTGAGGTAGGAGGACTGCTTGAGCCCAGCAGGTTGAGGCTGTAGTGAGCCATGATTGCACTATTGCCCTCCAGCCTGGGTGACAGAGAGAGACCCCATCTCAAAAAAAAAAAAAAAAAAAAAAAAAAAAAAAAAGGCAGTATGGTACTAAAAATCTAAAAAGTCATCATCTGCTTTCTTTGCCTTCACTCTCAGTACTTAAGCATTGCTGAAAAAGTCACTACATCACTAAGCCCAAATCTAAGCTTTTCAACACACCCCTTACGTCTCACTTAGACTTATCTCCCATTACTCCAAGTATGTGGCAGCCAAAATGAACTACTAGTAGCTCCCCAAACCAGCTATGTTCTTGGCCAGTGGGTTGGAGACCTAGTTCCACCTCTCACTGGCTATATGACTTTGGGCAAATGACTTCTCTGTGACCCCCTGTCCTTACCCTATCTCACCGGTTATTGCAGTAACCTGTGTAAACATTTAGACTAGTATCTGGCATATGGAAGGATTCTGTATTCATCCATAAGGATCACCTGGGGACCTTGTTAAAAATGCAGGTTCCTGGGTACATCCCAGGATTTTGTTCCGTCAGTCTATAGTGGAGCCTGGTAACTGCATCACAGGCATTCCGTGATTCTGAGCAGGCGGACTGCAGATCTCTGCCTGTGCTCTCCTCTAAAAGCCTTTGGTTCTGCCCTGGGAATACTTTACTCATACCTGACCTTCCCACCTTCCAGATCAGGGCTCAGCTGAGCTGTCACCTACTTTCCCACCATTCTTTTTTTTTTTTTTTTTTTGAGACAGCATCTAGCTCTGCCACCCAGGCTACAGTGCAGTAGCGCGATTACAGCCCACTGCAGTCTTAACCTCCTGGGGTTCAGGCGATCCTTTCACCACAGCTGGGACTACAGGTGTGTGCCAACATACCTGGCTAATTTAAAACATTTTTTTGCAGAGATGGGGTTTTGCTATGTTGCTCAGGCTGGCCTTGAACTCCTGGGCTTAAGCAATCTGCCTACCTCAGCCTCTCAAAAGTGCTGGGATTAAAGGCGTGAGCCACTGCACCCAGCCCCACGATTCTTAACCTGCTCTGGGTTTGGGGTTGCTCCTCTGTGATCCTTCCAGTGTCTTAATTCCCACCACGTCTTTTTGCCTCACTCATAAAAATGACTGTGACTTTAACTTCACTAAGAAGGTTGAACCCAATCGGGCACCGTGGCTCACTCCTGTAATCCCAGCATTTTAGGAGGCTGAGGTGGGCGGATCACCTGAGGTCAGGAGTTCGAGACCAGCCTGGCCAACATGGTGAAACCCTGTTTATACAAAAAATAGCCAGGCATGATGGCGAGTGCCTATAATCCCAGCTACTGGGGAGGCTGAGGCGGGTGATTCACCTGAACCCGGGGGCAGGGGGGAGGTTACAGTGAGCTGAGATTGCGCCATTGCACTCTAGCCTAGGCGACAAAGCGAGACTCTGTCTCAAAAAATAAAAATAAAGAAAAGAAAAGAAAGTTGAACACATGTATAACTTGATAAGCATAGTGCCTTAAATTTTTCTCAGTTCCAAATTTCCCACTCACCCCTCCCTCATTACCTTAGGCTTCACGGGATGAAACGTGCCTCCTCCTTCCCAAGATGAACGTTCCCTCTCCTCTTGAGCCTTCCTGCCTCCCCTAGAACCTAGTTCCATCAGTGAAGCTTTCATTGCTTCACCCTGTACTTTGCTTGCTCCTCCAAACAAACACACCGACATTGCCCCACGATGAAAACAAACCAAAACAGGATAACGACAAAGCCCTCCACCTAGGTTCCTCTAGTCATCACAGGCCTCTCTTTCATGCTTTTCAAAATAGCTATCTACACCCACCACTTTACTTTCTCATGACTCCTTTTTCACCTTGTATATTAGTCCGTTTTCATGCTGCTGATAAGGACATACCGGAGACTGGGCAATTTACAAAAGAAAGAGGTTTATTAGACTTACAGTTCCACATGGCTGGAAAGGCCTCACAATCTTGGCAGAAGGTGAAAGGCAAGGAGGAGCAAGTCATGTCTTACATGGATGGCAGCAGGCAAAGAGAGTGCCTGTGCAGGGAAACTCCCATTTTTAAAACCATCAGATTTCATTCACTATCATGAGAACAGCATGGGAAAGACCCACCCCCATAATTCAATCACCTCCCACTAGGTTCCTCCCACAACAGGGAGGGATTGTGGGAGTTACAATTCAAGATGAGATTTGGGTGGGGACACAGCCAAACCATATCACCTTGCAACCTTGCTGCCACTCACTCCACTGAAACAGACTTTCCCGACAATGACCTTTCCTCAGTCCTCAACCATCCTCTCCAGCTTTCCTGCCACACATGGCAATGTGGCCTGCCAACTCCCATCCTGAAATCCCTCCTTTCCCAGAACTCTTTTGGTTCTCTTCCTATGTCCCTGATCTGTCCCATCCCTATGCTATACCTGTCTCCCTCAAGCCTTGCAAACGTTGATGTTCCTTAAGGTGCAGCACTATAGCCCTCTCCTCTTTCCCTTGACAATCACTTTCATTCTTGGCTTTCATATGTTCTAACACAACTCCTAAATTTGACACTTTAGCTTCAGCTACCAGTTCCAATCTCCAACTCTCTGCTAAACTTCTTCAACGGCATGCCCCTTCAATGTAGAGTCTCTAAATTTCATCCCCCATCACCTCACCTATCAAATCTAGACCTTATTCTGATTCCCCTCATCTCTTTATGGAAAGCTTTGTTTCTAATATGTAGAGTTTGCGGTATTGCCATGATCTGCTTTGAGATCAAAGTGAGACTCAGAGAAAACTGGGACAAAGAGCAACACTGAGGTACTGCCCCAAACAAAAGTATAGAAAGAAAGGCATGATGGTAGGTGGCGAACACTGTTCCCAGTGCTGAATCCTCAAAGCTAGTAACAGCCAAGTGAGTTATCAGTTACCCACCCCTGCCAAGCTGGTTGCCTGGAAAGGCTTCTAAGTTTATCATTATTTTTAGCTATCATTTACTGACTACTTACCACAGACCTGCGCTAAGCATATCATATCTGTTACGGTTTGGCTCTGTGTTCTCACCAAACCATAATCCCCACATGTCAGGGGAGGGACCTGGTGGTAGGTGACTGGATCATGGGAGCAGTTTCTTATTCTTGGGATAGTGAGTGAGTTCTCAGCAGATCTGATGGTTTAAAAATGTTTGGCAGTCTCTGCTCCCCCCTATCCAGTTCTCTCTCCCCTGCTGCCTTGTAAGATGTGCCTTGCTTCCCCTTCCCCTTCTGCCATGATTTTAAGTTTCCTGAGGCCTCCTCGGCAATGTGGAACTGTGAGTCAATTAAACCTCTTTCCTTTATAAATTACTCAGTCTCAGGTAGTATCTTTATAGCAGTGTGAGAATGGATTAATACAACATCCATTAACTGGAACAATTCTATAAGAACCCAATTACCACCATTTACAAGAGAAACAATTGAGATATGGAGACTTTAAGTCAGTTATCCAAGATCATACAACTATTATGTGCCAAAGGCAGGATTTGAATCTTGGTCCCTAAACAATGGAGTCTGTGCTTTTATGCTATGCTATTTCACATGGGAAAAAAGACATTTTACACACACACACACACACGAAACCCTCCTCCACAGACTTAACTGTTAACATTAGGTAAAACTGTCTAATTATACAAATGTAAATGTCTAGGTATATTAGGTAGATATCTAATTAGAAAATTAGACATTTTCCAGCTCTACAGAAGTGATAAAGGAAAAAGTTATTTGGAACGATCCCCAGAGTTATGATGAATTAACTGTTACACAATTTACTTTTACTATAAGAATTATAGGCTGGGTGTGGTGGCTCATGCTTGCAATCTCACCACTTTGGGAGGCTAAGATGGGTGGATCACTTAAGGCCAGGAGTTTGAGACCAGTCTGGCCAACACAACGAAACTGTCTCCACTAAAAATACAAAAATTAGCCAGGCGTGGTGACGCATGCCTGTAATCCCAGCTACTCTGGAGGCTGAGGTAGGAGAATCACTTGAACCCAGGAGGTCGAAGTTCCAGTGAGCCAAGATCACACCATTGTACTCCAGCCTGGGCAACAGAGCAAGACTCCATCTCAAAATAATAATAACTATTCCATATCATTTTGTATAGTTCCCTAAATTACTTCGTGATGTCAATCCTGTACCTCCCCAATAAGGTTATAAAAAGCTCTGGAAACCCCAATAAGGTTATAAAATGGCCTGGAAATCCCAATAAGGTTATAAAAAGGTCTGGAAAAAAATTGTATCTTGCATTTCTTATGTGTTCTGTAAATTATAACTATAAACAACAAAGTATCTCATACCTAATAATAGTAATGATTATGACAAATACTTATGTTTCCTAGATGCCAGGCACTGTTCTAAGCCCTTTACGTTTATTAACTCTTTTACTGTGCGATAGGTGCTACTATTATCCACATTTTACAGGTGAGGACAATGAGGAATTTGGCAGATTTAAGATGGCCACAAATTCTCTGATGATTCTCCCATGGGGTAGTGGAGTCTAGGTCTCCTTCCCTCCTACGCAGGGCTCTGCCTTAATCTGATTCTGTGCTTACAAAGCTGTGCTCATTTCCCAGGCCCACGCCTTAAGAGCTAACAGCTTCCACTTCCCATCTTTCGGAACAGTGGCTATGGAAGGCCTGAGCCACCTGTAAGATGCCCAACTGGAGAGAATACATGGAGACAGAGAAGGGTTCAGTTGGCTCCCAGGAAATTCATCCTGACCTCTCCAGGCTGGCCCCTCCTTCAGCTGAGTGCCACTGAGTGACCCCAGTTGACACCACAGAGAATTGAAGAATTTCTCAGCTGACATCTGCCGGAATACCTAACCCACAGAATTCTGAGATAAAAAAGTTTTTAAGTCACTAAATTTGGGGGTAGTGTGTTACACAGCAACAGAAAACCTGACCATGTACAGAGAAGATGGTCACACAGCTAAAATGTAATAGGTAAGCAGTAAGGGACAGAGGTGGGATTCAGAGCCAGGGAAACTGACACCAAAGCCACATTCATAACCACTGTTTCCTTTGATCAGAATCAGCTGCCTCTTCAGTCTACTGCCTATGCCTGATTGTCCAGGTAATCCCACAGACAAGCATTGCATTAAGGAACTGCACAATTCAGGACTAACGTGTGCTACACAAGGTGTTATAGTGTGACAGAAGGAGCACAAGGTTCTCTTCCATCTTTGCGACTAACTCACCTGGTGACAAGCAGTAAAAATTTTCTGTGGTGAAGACATGGACTCCATCTGTCTTATTGAACAATGTATCTCTGGTACCTAGCAGAGTGTCTTCAACAGAGTAGGGGCTCAATACATATTTCTGGATGGAAGAGACTCTGGGCCTCAGTTTTTTGTCTATAAAAACGGAGAGGCCCCCACTGGACTGGATGATCTCTTTTAGAGGTTTTTTCTTGTTCTAAAAGCTACAAATCTATACGAGGAATGTGATGGTGGAAAGATGGTATGAACGGCATTAAAAAATGAAAATATGGGGGGAAAAGAAATAAGAAAAAGTTTAGATCAATGTGAACGAAGAAATGCTTCTAAAGAAAACAGCCAGAATGGAATTTCGACCTGCAGAGAGGGCTCCTAGAGCAAAGGCCTCTCAATTCTACCAACAGGTCAAACACTACTGGATAGAATCTGCGGATGTCTTTTCAGCAGAGCCATTCATAGATTACTTCTCCAAGGGCCCACAGTTCATGCACCTTAATATCAAGCTTACCTTAGAGGGTTCCTAAGGATGTCAGACCATCATCATACTTTCAAATGGCTTACTCGTAGCTCCTCACCTCTACCCTACTCATAAAAGCACTGGCTTAAAGCAAACAAACCTGGAGTCTTGTCTTAGCTTTATGCTGACTCTTATCACACCAGGAAGGCCAATTCAGTTAAACAGACATTATGTGCCTAATATGTGCAACAGACTGTCGCAAGGACGGAATGCTGACAAATGGAACAGATGTGTTCCCTGCCCTCCACAGGCTCTGGGTCTCAGTTTTCCATCATTCACTTAACTTTACAGTGCCCATTATGCGCTAGGCACTGAAGGTACGATGGCAAACACATCAGATATGGTCATCCATGTCTTCATGAAGCATCAGTCTAGCGGGAAAAACAAGTATCATCGCACTGTACCAGAATTATTTGTTTTTTTTTTTCCGAGATGCAGTCTTGCTCAGTCGACCAGGCTGGAGTGGAGTGGTGTGATCTTGGCTCACTGCAACCTCTGCCTCCTGGGTTCAAGTGATTCTCCTGCCTCAGCCTCCTGAGTAGCTGGGATTACAGGCAGGCACCACCACGCCCAGCTAATTTTTATATTTTTAGTAGGGATGGCGGAGTTGGGCGGGGGGGTGCTCACCATGTTGGCCAGGCTGGTGTCGAACTCCTGACCACAAATGATCCACCCGCCTCAGCCTCCCAAAGTGCTGGGATTGCAGGTGTGCGCCACCACGCCCGCCCAATTTTTGTATTCTTAGTACAGATGGGGTTTCACCATGTTGGCCAGGCTGGTCTTGATCTCTTGACCTCGTGGTCTGCCTGCCTCGGCTTCCCAAAGTGCTGGGATTACAGGCATGAGCCACCGCACCCAGCCCTGTATCGGAGTTATTACATGGAGGAAGCAGAAATTAATTTGGGAGGGAGGGTCAGGGAAAACTTTCTGGAAGACACATCTATGCTGAAATGTGAGTTAAGTCTGCCAGACTGAAAAAACGAGAAGGCTCACCCTCTTTGAGTTTTCAGGGGGACAAAATGAAAAAACAAAACAAAACCAAAAACAGTAGGAGAGCACAAACAAGACTGAAGTACACATATGTGCCTTGAACACAAAAAACATCTTGAGCACTCTTGGCCATTCTGTCACTTCTGTTGGAAAATATTTCCCTCCTTGTCCATTCTCATGAATTCCTTTTGTTATGGGTAAACTGCTTCCCCCAGCACCCCAGAATGTGATTGTATTTGGAGATCAGGCTTGTAAGAAGGTAATAAAATTAAAATGAGGCCATTAAGGTGGGCCCTAATACAACCTGACTGATGTTCTTATAAAAAGAGGAAATTTGGATACAAAGAGAGACACCAGAGATGTGAAAACACAGAGGAAAGACCATGTGAGGACACGGCAAAAGTAGCCACGTGCAAGCCAAGGAGAAATGTCTCGGAAGAAACCAAACCTGAGGACACCTTGATCTTGGATTTCTAACCTCCAGAACTGTGAGAAAATAATAAATTCCTGTGTTTAAGTCACCCAGTATTTTGTTTGCAGTCCTAGCAAACTAATACACCTTCTATTCCAGGCCCAACACTGCTCACTTTCAGAGTGAAACCTTCCTCATCACCCACATACACACACCTTGGGAGTAAAGGTTTCTCACAATACTCTGTGGATCCTCCATTCAACTTTCATTCATTCATTTAAGCAACAAACACCTAGTGACCACCACTGTATGCCAGACCCTGTTTTAAGGGCGGAGCAATAGTTAACGTTTATTGAGCACTTACTAAGTGGTAGCCACTAGTCTAAGCGATTTACATGCACCACCAACTCATGAAATACGACAAGGTTCCAGCGACGCAGGTGCCGCTATGATACCCGCTTTACAGATGCGGGGCTGAGGCACAGAGAGGCCACACCGTAATCAGACTGAGCTAGGCTGTGGGCTCTGCCGTCTTAAGCGCTACTCTCAACTACAGCGTGGACGGAAGGAAACAGGAGCCAAGAGATGGGCAGCGCGGAACGGAGGCGGGCCGGGCTGGCTTCCAGCGGGCAAAGCCTGGGGATGAGAGGACGCGGATGGGGTTTCCAGGCCGAGGGAGCTGCACCAGGGAGAAGGCCCGGCTCCCAGGCCCGGAACCTGGCCTTCTGGGTCTCAGTTCGCGTCCCCTGTGATGCCGGGTACAGAGCAGAAGCTCGCTGACTCTCGCAGGAGCCGCCAACTCCCCGGGTATCCTCGAGTGCCCCTGAATGCGGAAGGAACAGCGGGTCCATGCCCTTCTGGGCCACCTCAGGCCGCGCGGCCTCCCTTTCCTTCCGGGCCATTCCCACCAGCGCCAGCCCTGCATGCCTTCGCAAGGCCGGCCACCTTACCCTCGGAGGCCGCTCTCTGCCCCGCCGCCTACTCGTCACCTGCAGCAGCTGCCTTCAGAGGCGCTCGCAGGGATCCGCCGGCCGCGGAACCATCCCGACAACGCCCCCTTGGCTTGCCGGAACCGCCCTCCTGCTTCCGATGGCGTCACTTCCGCTGGGGGGGGTGGTTTGTGTGGCCGCGGTGCGCAGGCGCGTTGGGTGGCTCAGCAGTGAATTCTTCACCGCGAATCCAAAGAGGCAGGTAGCTGCGGCGCTGGGCCGGCGGCGGCGAGTCCACGTGCTCCCCGCGGCCGGTTGAAACCGTTGGCGGGCGCTGGCTGAGAGGTGAGGGGCGGTGGCCCAGAGGTCCGACCTAGAAGGCTGGGGCTCAGAGAGTGAGTAGGGGAGGGACACCGTCAGCCCCTCTGGGTTACGCATGGAGGAAGGATTTCCATTCAGATCTCACTCCTGCTCTGGGGAAGTGGCAGGAGTCCTGGACTTAGGGTGACCAACTCGTTTTAGTTTTAAAACTTAAAGTCCCGCGTCCTGGGAACCCCCTCAGGCCTGGCCAAACCAGGACGGTTGGTCACCGCCCGACTGGGCTTCAGGCTTGCTGCATGTTGGGGACAGGGCTCTTCTCTAGCCTTGGCCGCGTCCACTCCCTAAGGAGGAGGTCTTAGGATGTAGCGGTCCAGAGCACGTACTTAGGACCAGAATAACTACTGCGTGTGAATCTGGGTTGCCACTACCTGGATGTGGGATGACCTGGTGTAAGTTTTTTTAAACCTCTTTGCGCCTCAGTTTCCTCATCTGTCATAACATATAGAACCTAACTCGGAGGACTGTGATGAGGATTACATGCGTAGAAATGCGTTGACCTCCTATGAGAGGGCTTGGGTGCTCCATAAATGTTAGGATTCTCTGCAGCACCTGCCTCTGAGGAGAGAGGGGGGGGGAATGAGGTGGGGTGTGTATTTGCAACCCTGATTTCTAGCAGAGGAGGGCCACTTGGGACTTCTTCACACTGTGCCCCAGGCTCCCAGGGCCTAGCATAGTGCCTGACACATGGCAGTTTCCCGAGTGAAGGGATGGTGTTTGAAACAGTGCTGGTGATGTAGTGTGTGGGGTGGGAGGTGGAGAGACATGGCTTCTGTGCCTCAGTTTGCTCATCTGTTTAGTGGAGATAGGTGCACCTACTTCCCAGGGCTTTTGCAAGGAACAAGGGAGAGATTCTCTCCTTGTGAATGTTACCCATTGTAACCCTTATCAGCCCCACACACAAAGGTACAGGCAGGATGGTGGACAGAGTATGTTTGTCTGTCCTTCTCTTGCACCATATCCATGGTTTCTCAGAATGCTACCTGTGGAAGCGGCTTGAGTCTTGTCAAGTTGGCCTGACTTCTTGTTTCACAGATGAGAGAACCTGAAGTTTAAAGAGGCAGTGGCATGCTCAGGGTCACAGTGTTCAGTGAGGGATGATGTCCTGGGGTTGCCAGCCAGGCCCCTCAGGTGGGCTGTTTCAGTGGTAGTGGTGGTAATAATGTGTAGGTCAGTGTCTGTATGTGCATGCAAGAATATTTTAAGAATAGTCAGGGCCAAGCGCGGTGGCCCATGCCTGTAATCCCAGCACTTTGGGAGGCCGAGGAGGGTGGATCACCTGAGGTCAGGAGTTCACGACCAGCCTGGTCAACATGGTGAAACCCCATCTCTACTAAAAATACAAAAATTAGCCGGGCGTGGTGGCACGTGCCTGTAATCCCAGCTACTGGGGAGGCTGAGGCCAGAGAATTGCTTGAACCTGGGAGGCAGAGCTTGCAGTGAGCCAAGATGGCGCCACTGTACTCCAGCCTGGGCAACAGAGCGAGACTCCATCTCAAAAAAAAGAAAAAAAGAAAAAAAAATAACAAGTAACAAAAAAATATAGAGGGAGGAAGATTTAAAAAAATCATTCCAATCTCAGAACCAAACCTAAGGGCATGTTTTCAGGGAACTTGGTAGAGTAGGCACCCATGGGGTGAGGAGCCAGAGAAGGTTAGAGTGAATTTATGAAGATAAATGGGTGGGTTGATGGTCATATTTAAAGGAGTATGGGTTTAGGAGGGGGCTGGGTGTAATAGCATTGATGTGCAAATTAGTAGGTCACAGAAAAACCTTTCTACAGTTAGGCAGGGATGAAGCTTTCATATCTGATGTCTTATTTAACTTTCCACCCAACGCTTTGAGTTAGGTATTAGATCCATTTTACAGATAAACAGATTCTGGGAAGTTAAGGAACCTTGAAGTCATTTAGTTTTTAATGACTTTTTTGGCATTAGCAGATGTAGGCTCCAGCTCAGATCCTCTACCCCTGAGCCAGGGCCCTGTCCAACAAAACCTGGAAACCATCTTGTTAAGAGACGACTAACAAGTTCTCAGCCCCTTACTGACCACTGGCTGCTGCCAGTCAACTAGCTTAGCTGTCCAGCACCTGACAGCCTCTCCTGTGACATGGGTGGTCTCCTTGCCCACTGCACACAGGCTTTATAATTAAGACTTAGGGTTCTAATATTTTTACATGGAAAGCCATCTTGTAGAGACTTTAATTTTTTTCCTCTTTGGATGAGGACATCAAGGTCCTAGGTACTTAGTAACCACCAAGCAAATGGCTAGGACATGGCAGGTCAAGATGGAGGCAGGGTGGGAGCCTCGACTTGTTGCCTGGTCTTTGAGGCTACCTCTGCCACTTACTGTGACTTCGGGCAGTTCACTTACCCTCCTGAGCCTTGGGTTTTCTCTCCAGGTGGAGGTAGTATGATCGAAGCAGTCTTAGTTGTGTTGGGTGCAGTCGTGT
The DNA here is from genome assembly GCF_003255815.1 of Theropithecus gelada. Taxonomy (NCBI): domain Eukaryota; kingdom Metazoa; phylum Chordata; class Mammalia; order Primates; family Cercopithecidae; genus Theropithecus; species Theropithecus gelada. The sequence goes on from NC_037672.1 coordinate 8,585,928, forward strand.
TCATAAATGGGACACGGCTTCGTAGAGAGCCAAGGATCATGTGTTCTATGGTGCAGACCCCATCATCTTTTTCATGTGTATGGCATGTGATGAGAGCTCAGTAAACTGACCATACAGACAGACGAAGACGCAGCCAGAACTGCACACGCAGAGGACGTGCGTGAGGGCCCAGGTGTATCTGGGTGGATAGTATGGCGTCAGCGTTCAGGAAATGTCTGCCGAATTGAGTTAAAGTGACTGGGCAAGAACACTGCCTTCTGCTTGCCTTTCTTTTTTAACATGCCCATATGGCCAGAAGGAAAGCATGTAGAATCTCTCTAGCTGCACTGGGACTGGGCATTGGGCAGAGGGAGTTGGGGAGCCAGGGAAGGAAAAGAAGACTCTATTTAGATCCAGCCCCATAAAGGGAAAAAAAAACCTGCCATCTTTTTACACTTAGGGCTAAATGTTGAAGTCTGTCACCTGGGAGCCCAGCCAACTGGGTGTCCTCAAAGTCTTAATGCAGTTTTAAGCTTTCATAATTTCAGAAGCATAAATGTTCCAAACTTGCCAAAACATTATTTAAAAGTTTAATTAAATTTCCTTCATGCTTATCTAGTCTTGTGGAATTTGAGTAATACCGTTTTACTTTTTTGTTTTAGGCAATGTTTGCTGTCTTCCATTAGAGGGACTGAATTTCCACATGACGGCTTTTTGTAAGTTTGTAGCATTTACACTTATGAATATTAAGCCTGCACTAAGACCTGGGACACCCTGTCTGCTGTGCAGTTGGGCTGACGGAAGCTTTTGATGGTTTTGAACTTTTCTTTGAAGCCCAAGCAAGTGTTTATGGCATAATTTACAGGTATTTCCGCCTGGGGCTAGGTTGGGTTTGAGGTGTAATCAAGGTGCTGGGCTGTCCTCCAGGCTCGGAATAAGGGAGAGGTGAGCTCCTTACAGATATTAGCTCATTAGTCAAGCAAGTGGACACAGCTGTTCCCATTTCATGGCTAGTGTAAAAATCCAGAGGAAGGTAGGAAGAGATGGGGTTCTGACTTCCTGTGCAATCCACCCATTCTGCCTTAAACAAGTAAAGACCAAATGAAAATGATGTGACAGTTATTTTTTAGCTGGACGTGTAATCAGATTCTAATCATCTTCTGAATTGATACTTAATTACACCGTGGTGTGTAGCCAATCTCCAGAGAGACAGAATGTTTTGCACAGTTACTCTTGAGTATCTTTTTGTCAGTATCACTGCTTTCACTGCTTCTTTCAGTCCCTATATTTTGTTTCCAGCTTCCTTCCTAGGCCTTTAATTCCTGACCTGCCGCTACAGGAATCTCTCAATTGAATCTTAAGCCTTGTCAAAACCTTTCTTCCTCCCATCTCCCACTCTATCAAGAAATAGAATTGTCCTCAGCAATAGAGGTTGGCAAGCTCTAAGCCATATCTAAGTTTCAGGGACTGTTTTTCATTGTTGTATCTTATTAGGAAAGTGCTTGAAAGTTTTTCAGCAGATAATTTGGCATATCACAGCTGCTTTCACCTTGTGCCTGTGATGACAATGTATTTCTTGGTGAGTAATAAGTTATTCCTGCTCTTCCACCAAAGTGCACCCCTTGCTCTTTGAGAATGTGATGTTGGCTCTTGTTCCAGCCTTTGTTCTCCCTTGTCAGGCAGGATAGCTGCTCTTGTTGCCTGACATGTTGATCATCCCTCTGCCTGTTTTAGAATGGTAAGCTGGGTGGTGGGAAACGTGATTCCAGCTGCCAGGAGCTTGACAGTATCACACATCTTTACAGTAACCAGATGAGAAGCTGACAGTTGCTGCAGCACATCCAGAGGAGTCATGTTTTCTTTCCTGAGGATTTGGTGCTAGGTTGTAGCTGACCAAATGCTGTCCGCTTACTAACATACACTGATAGTGAGCTAAGGAGTGGGGCCTGGGACCCCAGAGTCAGGAGTCTGTGGTTTGTATGTAGCATAGAAGCTGAGCTGGTGTTTGATAGTGTCCCACGGGGCAAGAGGCCTCCACAAGAGACCAGCTGGGCCTTTGTAAACCCTGGAGATGCAGCCTGGATGTACCTTTCCATTCAAGGCTGAATGGACATGAATAACCCTGGTTGCTGCTTGGGTGTGGCCTCACCAGCAGTGATCCAGACCCTGCTGGTGGAGGAGCAACGGTGATTTCATGCATGGGAATTCTTTGCAACCCAAGGGTAGATCATTTGTACTGTAAGCTTGTTGGATGAAGTCCTACCCTGAAGTAAATTGCATCGGTTTACTTGACCCTCACTTTTATTTTCATAATAAGAAAGAAAGCTCTGAGTTAAACGGTTCTAGGTATTTTTGCTGTAAAACTTATGATGTAAAACAACAATGCTGTTTTAAAATCTAGTGATTAAAAAATTATGTAAGTGGGGAAAATTACTGTGACTTCTCTAACACTTTTAGATGAATTTGTGTTTTCTTCAGCACAGTAGCATTTCTGTGAAATTTTAAAATGATGTGTATGTACGTGTGCAGACATACTTCTTATTGGGGCAGTGCTCAGGACACCTGGGTTCGTGAACTCCAGTAATTCAGCACCCGGCAGTTGGGACACCTGGACATGGTTCCATTTCTTTCTGACTTGTCCGACAAGCTGCCACATGAAGGAGGCCCCTGGCCACTACAGCTGAGGCACATGTCCTCCTTTTAACCTTTGTGGATATATAGTAATACTGATATGAATGCTTTTAGTGCCATAGAAATTGTGCCCATAGAATTGCCTCTTCTTCACTTTCTGAACTTCACTCAGTTTTCCTCTTGCTGTGTTCTTAGTATATTTGAGGACCTGAAATAGTTTGTAGTGTACACCTAAATTGCAATGCCTTCTATAAGTTTCATATACAGGGAGTTTAAGGTATTACGGAAAGTAAGATTTAACACCCTCAAAGCTCTTCATCTCAAGAGTCAATCTGCCAGGTTTAAATCCTGGTTCTGTTAATTGTGCATCCTTGGGCAAGTTATGTAATCTGTGTGTCTCAGTTACCTCATATAAATTCTGAACAGTAATAGTCCTTCCCTCAGAGGGTTACTATGGGGATTGAATAAGTGAATACACGTAAAGCCTCCAGAATAGTGCCTGGCACATGGTAAGGACACAATAAATGTCAGCCATTCTCATTGTTAATGTCAGTTTTACTTATATGAATGGTGGAATTTTATGTAGATTGCTAATCAACTTTGACTCTGTTATCTTCATGTGAAATTACGGTTGAAAAGTTAGCTGCATGAGCCATTTATGGAATGAGAAGTTTCAGTTTATAATGATATTATCTTTTATTCCTTAGGACAAGACTTAAAACCTGTCTTGGATAGAGAATATTTAGCCATTTACCTCAAAATGGTATTTTTTACATGCAATGCATGTGGTGAATCAGTGAAGAAAATACAAGTGGAAAAGCATGTGTCTGTTTGCAGAAACTGTGAATGCCTTTCTTGCATTGACTGCGGTAAAGATTTCTGGTAAGCTTCACAGAATTCATGTAAATCCATAGTAAATCCAGATCAGTTTTGGAAGCGTTGGCCCCATAAAGCTTGGAAAAATAGTGGCAAATGTGAGGAATGAAATTAAGACTAAAAACTGGTATGGTCCATTGATTATAACCGGTGTGATGCTTTAAAATGTGCTTTACTAGGCTGGGTGCAGTGGCTCATGCCTGTAATGCCAGCACTTTGGGAGGCCAAGGTAGGCGGATCATGAGGTCAGGAGTTCAAGACCAGCGTGGCCAACATGGTGAAACCCCATCTCTACTAAAAATACAAAAGTTAGCCAGGCGTGGTAGTGTGCGCCTGTAATCCCAGCTACTTGGGAGGCTGAGGTGGGAGAATCGCTTGAACCTGGGAGGCAGAGGTTGCGGTGAGCCGAGATTTCGCCACTGCACTCCAGCCTGGGTGACAGAGCAAGACTCCATCTCCAGGAGGAAAAATGTGCTTTACTAAACAATTTGCTTTTTGAGAATACGTTAAAGAGAAGACTAGGGGAAGGGGAATTATGATGATGAGAGCATTCACTCAGTGACACTGGTTGCTATTGCATTGCCACTGTTACCAGACCCAGGGAACCAACTGCATGGAAGATGGCTCCAGGGTTTTAGAGCCAGTTCCGTTAGGCCTCGGGCATCGTGTGCCCGTCACAGTGAAGAGATGGACTTACAAACCAGAAAGTGAATTTACGAGCTCACGGCTGGGGAGATGACTGGTAGCAGAGGAAACTATGTCCTCCCTGGAAAATCAGAGGTGCTGGTGGAAGTGAGGCTCTTCCTGGCCCCCAAGTGTCAGGAGACACTTCCATGGAGGAAGCCTCTGTGAATGTGAGGAGTTAGCCGGGAGGGACAGGACAGATCCTGCCTTAGACACTATTTCTTCAGGTGGGTCATTTGCAGACGGCTGCCCTCTTGAATTTCATGTTCATTCCCCTTCAGCCTCAGAAGGTCCAGGCGAGAAGCTAGCTTCGCCTGCATCTGCCCTAGTGTCCTCTGAGGCATTTAGATGGTACTGGCTAAAACTCTGTTTTAATTCATCCTAGAGCAGTGATTTTTTGGAAACTGCTAACCTCTGTTCAGACCTAATCCTAGGAGGAAGCTTGATACATAAAGTAGGTTAAATTTGAGTTTTCGTTAGGGGACTTTACCCTGGACCTTGTCCCCAGCATTTCCCTAAAGAACCCCATGGAGCTTTACAAAGATTATATGAGAGCAAATTGAGTTTTCTTTTTTCCCAGGACCCTAAGGTATCCAGAACTGTTGGTGACCTCATGCTGCCATTTTGTATCTGTTTTTGATTTATTCTACAACTAATTATTGCTTGTCCATTCTATTACCAGGAAGTCATTGAGATTTTTGTAATTTAAGAAAATGACCCTATTGCATAGAACTATTTTCTTGTTTATTCAGTATATATACACTTATGACTAAAAAAAAAAAAAAAAAAAATACTGCCTATCAATTTAACTTAAGGTGTTTATAAAAATGGGGGAAAATTTTCGCGATGCGTTTTATATTGAAGACTTTGGAGGAAGGGGGATGTGGTTCTGACCAGGAGGTTGTAAACATAATAAGTGAAATCGATGGGGTGCTTGTGTGGTAGACACGTGTGAAAATACACAGTGTAGGCTACAGAAGATAGTGGCGGCATGCTGGTATTAACACCTCCAACTTGGTTATCAGTCTAATGGCAGAACCTTTGATCACTTTAAAGGGGTGATGACTATAAAAACCACGTGAAATGCATAAGTGAAGATCAGAAGTATGGTGGCAAAGGCTATGAAGGTAAAACCCACAAAGGCGACATTAAACAGCAGGCGTGGATTCAGGTAATGTCTTTCTAACTCATTGAGTAGCTTCCTTTGACAGCTTCCGCTTTCTTTGGAAGCCCAAGAGACTAAATGTGTCGTCCCTGCAGACAAGCCCTGGAAACCTCATGTCCTAGGATAGACAGGTTGAACTAAAACCTCTTGAAAAAGAGTTCTTTGGCCGGGCATGGTGGCTCATGCCTGTAATCCCAGCACTTTGGGAGGCCGAGGCAGGCGAGTCACAAGGTCAGGAGTTCGAGATCAGCCTAGCCAAAATGGTGAAGCCCCGTCTCTACTAAAAATACAAAAAATTAGTCAGGCGTGGTGGCAGACACCTGTAATCCCAGCTACTCGGTAGGCTGAGGCAGGAGAATCGCTTGAACCCAGGAGGTAGAGGTTGCAGTGAGCTGAGATTGCACCACTGCACTCCAGCCTGAGGGACAGAGTGAGATTCTGTCTCAAAAAAAAAAAAAAAAGGAAGAAAAAGAGTTCTTTAAAACAGTTGTGGTGCCTTATACCTTTAAACCACATGTTTTGTTAATTTCTTGAAAAAATGTTTTAGAATTTTCATTAGCTTTCCCTTGGCTGTAAAACTGAATGGAACCCTTCTAATCTCTTCCTGCTTCTAGTGATAATGCAGCTTTTATAACTGAAGCCATGTTATGTTACTCTGTCATGTCTGCCAGTCATTAGAATTTGGCAAAATAAAGATACTTTCATCAATGTAGAGAATTTTCTACTTTAAAATAGTATGAAAACATGCACAATAGAAATGGCAGAAGCATTGACTCCTCCCTAATTCACTCTGGAAGTATAACTCTCAGAATGCTACTGATCATTTACAGAATAGGTAGCAAGAGGAAGGATTCAGAAAGGAAGGGGGGAGAATGAAAAGACGGATGTCATCTATGTGAAAATTCTGTGTTTTTCTAAAAACCAATAAAAAATAATCACTCCATGTGATAATAGAGTTGAAACATGAGTTTTTCAGACATTAACTAGCTTCCTGAATTAGCATACTACTAGGGGGACATTTCTGTTCACAAAGGACTTACAAGAGCAGGTTGAGAAGCTAATGAAATCCTGTTTGCGCTGGTGACCAACAGCCACACTTTTGGGCACTCTCTGTAATTCTCTAAAAACCAGATGACATTCCTAGGCCCTAAGGTTGAGGTGCATGGGTCTGTGAGTTCCATCTCTGCTGTTGTCACACTCAATGAAATCCTGTGAAGCAGGGGTCAGCAAACTACAGAAACTTTTTACAGCTTTGTAATAAGTTTTGAAATTAGAAAATATGAGATCCGCATTTTTATTCGTCTTTTCGAGATTGTTTTGGCTATTTGGTGTCCCTTGAGATTCCATGTGAGTTTTAGGATGGATTTTTCTGTTTCTGCAAACGTATATATACGCACATTGGATTTTGATAGGAATTGTATTGAATCTATAGATTGCTTGGGTAGTATTTTTTTTTTTTTTTTTTTTTTTTGAGACGGAGTCTCGCTGTGTCGCCCAGGCTGGAGTGCAGTGGCCGGATCTCAGCTCACTGCAAGCTCCGCCTCCCGGGTTTTTACGCCATTCTCCTGCCTCAGCCTCCCGAGTAGCCGGGACTACAGGCGCCTGCCACCTCGCCCGGCTAGTTTTTCGTATTTTTTAGTAGAGACGGGGTTTCACCGTGTTAGCCAGGATGGTCTCGAACTCCTGACCTCGTGATCCGCCCGTCTCGGCCTCCCAAAGTGCTGGGATTACAGGCTTGAGCCACCGCGCCCGGCCTGCTTGGGTAGTATTAACATCTTAACAGCTTTAAGTCTCCCAGTCCATGAGTACAGAATGTTTTTCATTTATTTGTGTCTGCTTTCATTTCTTTCAGTAATGTTTTTTGGTTTTCAGTAAACAAGTCTTTTGCCTCTTCGGTTAAGTTTATTCCTGATTATTTTTGATGCTGTTGCAAATGGAATTGTTTTCGTAATTTCTCTTTCTGGTTGTTTCTTGTTGTTAGATAAAATGCAGCTTGATTTTTGAATGTGGATTTTGTATCCTGCAGCTTTGCTGGATTTGTTTATTAGTTCTGACAATTTTTGTGTTGACTCTTTAGGACTTTTGACATATAAGACCACATCATCTGTGAACAGAGATAATTTTACTTCATCCTTTGCAATTAGGATGCCTTTTATTTTGTTTTCTTGCCTAACTGCTCTGGCTAGGACTCCAGTGCTATGTTAATAGAAGTTAATCTGTATATTTTTAAGCATAGACATGAATACAGAATCTGGGCTTACAACGTGAACGCTTTAGCCATGGCAAGGACTTTTTCAGTTGGCTTTCATGAAACTCATGTTGGTTGTTTATTGTTTTTCTTTTTTCTTCCTTTTTTGTAGAAAATTAGTGAATTAATAAAGAGACCCAACGTCAGCCCCAAAGTGAGAGAACTTTTAGAGCAAATTAGTGCTTTTGACAACGTTCCCAGGAAAAAGGCGAAATTTCAGGTATGAATTGACTTTCTTGGATGGAGGGGGCTGTGTGGCCCATCAGTGACTGAGCTTGTGTGTACCTGTCCCAGTGGGATCAATAGTTCTTTTTCTTTTTGTTTCTTACAGAATTGGATGAAGAACAGTTTAAAAGTTCATAATGAATCCATTCTGGACCAGGTGTGGAATATCTTTTCTGAAGCTTCCAACAGTGTAAGTCAGATCTGATTTTAGATTTGCAGTGTGACAAAAATGATTAGTAATAATGAAATGGGAGTTTCTTATTTTTGGAAGTCAAGGCAGCCTTCTTTTTTATTTTTATTTTTTTGAGACAGAGTCTTACTCTGTTGCCCAGGCTGCGGTGCAGTGGCGCGATCATGGCTCACTGCAACCTCCGCCTCCCGGGTTCAAGCAATTCTCGGGTCTCAGCCTCCCAAGTAGCTGGGACTATAGGCACGAGCCATCATGCCTAGCTAATTTTTTGTATTTTTTTTTAGCAGAGACAGAGTTTCACCGTGTTGACCAGGCTGGTCTTGAACTCCTGACCTCAGGTGACCTGCCTGCCTTGGCCTTCCAAAGTGCTGGACTTACAGGCATGAGCCACCGCGTCCGGCCCGGCCTTCTTTTTTAGAGAGCCTCTTGGTGCCTTCATTTATGGAAAGGAAGAGACTGAATGCACTGCAGAGACTTCCTTGTTGTAAAGACCAAGGTGTTTCATCCCAATGTTTCATACTGGTTCCAGCCAGCATGTAATGATTTGCTTAGTAATCAGGCAGGGAGATAGATACATGGGAAAGAACAGGAGCTTTGGATTTCTGACAGACCTGGTTCAAATCCCTGCTGTGCAGTTTGCCTGACGTTTGATCTTAGGCAGATTTTTAGCCTCTGAGCCTCAGTTTCTGTATCTAAAAAAAATGTGAATAGTAATATTCATTCATTTATTTAATACTTAACTGATCTGTGCCAGGCCCTGAACAAAAAATCTAAAGTATCCCAGGTGGTAGTACATGAAGGAAAATAAAACAGGGTGAGGACATAGTGACTCGGTGTTCCTCTGGATACGCGGTGAGGGGTCACAGCAGCCTCTGAAGGTTACAGTTAAGGTAGAAGAGCAGTCTGCGTGCAGCGCCTTCCTTCTGTTAGAAGGAGAGTTCCCTTGGAGTAATTAAATCAGCCACCTGTTAGTCAAAGTGGTTTAATAGAGACCCTAAATGTGGACTATATATGTAGAAAATCTTGGTTTGGTATCCTTTAGCCACATTGTTGATTACATGGTTTATTTTTGTGTAAATATCAGTTTCAAAAAACAGTGGGGTCAGAACCCCACTGGTCTTCACTCTTGTCAAATTATCAAGAGTTGATTCATTTTATGTAGAGAGAATACTTTTGGCAGCAAGTGGGCATCAAAATGAAAATTTATCTTGGTAGTATACCTACCATTTGTCTCTTTCAGAATGTACAGATTGACTCTTTGGACCCGTATAACTGATCATTACATTGCCCTTCATGTGGCACCTTTTTTTTATTATTATTATACTTTAGGTTCTAGGGTACATGTGCACAACGTGCAGGTTTGATACATAGGTATACATGTGCCATGTTGGCTCGCTGCACCCATCAACTCATCATTTACATTAGGTATTTCTCCTAATGCTATCCCTCCCCCAGTCCCCCACCCCCTGACAGGCCCCAGTGTGTGATATTCTCTGCCCTGTGTCCAAGTGATCTCGTTGTTCACTTCCCACCAATGAATAAGAAGATGCAATGTTTGATTTTCTGTCCTTGTGATATTTTGCTGAGAATGATGGTTTCCAGCTTCATCCATGTCCCTGCAAAGGACATGAACTCATCCTTTTTTATGGCTGCATAGTATTCCATGGTGTATATGTGCCACATTTTCTTAATCACATTTTCTTAATCCAGTCTATCATTGATGGACATTTGGGTTGGTTCCAAGTCTTTGCTATTGTGAGTAGTGCCACAATAAACATATGTGTGCTCGTGTCTTTATAGCGCATGATTTATAATTCTTTGGGTATATACCCAGTAATAGGATCACTGGGTCAAATGGTAATTCTAGTTCTAGATCCTTGAGGAAATGCCACACTATCTTCCACAATGATTGAACTAGTTTACAGTCCCACCAACAGTGTAAAAGTGTTCCTGTTTCTCCACATCCTCTCCAGCATCTGCTGTTTCCTGACATTTTAATGATCAACATTCTAACTGGCATGAGATGGTATCTCATTGTGGTTTTGATTTGCATTTCTCTGATGACCAGTGATGATTAACATTTTTCCATGTGTCTGTTGGCTGCATAAATGTCTTCTTTTGAGAAGTGTCTGTTCATATCCTTTGCCCACTTTTTGATGGGGTTGTTTTTTTCTTGTAAATCTGAGTTCTTTGTAGATTCTGGATATTAGCCCTTTGTCGGATGGGTAGATTGCAAAAATTTTCTCCCATTCTGTAGGTTGCCTGTTCACTCTGATGGTAGTTTCTTTTGCCCTGTAGAAGCTCTTTAGTTTAATTAGATCCCGTTTGTCTATTTTGGCTTTTGTTGCCATTGCTTTTGATGTTTTAGACATGAAGTCTTTGCCCATGCCTATGTCTGAATGGTGTTGCCTAGGTTTTCTTCTAGGGTTTGTATGGATTTAGGTCTAACATTTAATCCATCTTGAATTAAGTTTTATATAAGGTATAAGGAAGGGATCCAGTTTCAGCTTTCTATATATGGCTAGCCGTTTCCCAGCACCATTTATTAAATAGGGAATCCTTTCCCCATTTCTTGTTTTTGTCAAGTTTGTCAAAGATCAGATGGTTGTAAATGTGTGGTGTTACTTCTGAGGCCTCTGTTCTGTTCCATTGGCCTATATATCTGTTTTGGTACCAGTAACATGCTGTTTTGGTTACTGTAGCCTTGTAGGATAGTTTGAAGTCAGGTAGCGTGATGCCTCCCGCTTTGTTCTTTTTACTTGGGATTGTCTTGGTAATGTGGGTCTTTTTTGGTTCCATATGAACTTTGAAGTAGTTTTTTCCAATTCTGTGAAGAAAGTCATCGGTAGCTTGATGGGGATGGCATTGAATCTGTAAATTACCTTGGGCAGTATGGCCATTTTCACATTATTGATTCTTCCTATCCATGAGTGTGGAATGTTCTATTTGTTTGTGTCCTCTTTTTATTTTGTTGAGCAGTGGTTTGTAGTTCTCCTTGAAGAGGTCCTTCACATCTCTTATAAGTTGGATTCCTAGATATATTATTCTCTTTGTAGCAGTTGTGAATGGAAGTTCACTCATGATTTGGCTGTCTGTTATCGGTGTATAGGAATGCTTGTGATTTTTGCACGTTGATTTTGTATCCTGAGACTTTGCTGAAGTTGCTTATCAGCTTAAGGAGATTTTGGGCTGAGACGATGGGGTTTTCTAAATATACAATCATGTCATTGGCAAACAGGGACAATTTTACTTCCTCATTTCCTAATTAAATACCCTTTATTTCTTTATCTTGCCTGAATACGCTGGCCAGAACTTCCAACACTACGTTGAATAGGAGTTGAATTCTTAGTTTTAACTAAGAATCAAAGATTTGAAATTGCTTCAACTGCAGGGTTTTAAAAAGTTTTTTCCAGTTTCCCTTTTGAAGTATGAACATACTAAGCATTAAATAAAATAAGGAGTAAATAGCCCCTGGTAGACCCTGAGCTCTGCGAAACACAGCCTGTCATCCCCCACCTCTACCTTTGCACTGTGACCCTCCCAGCATACCCTGTGTTTGTAGTGCAGAGCAGAGGGTCCTGAGGCCTTGTCCTCCATACCTTGGATGTTTATCCTCCTGTAACTCTGCCAGATGTCAGGTCGGATGTTTTTCTGCCCTATACCCCATCACAGATAGGACCCCATCTGTCCTATACCACAGTTCACCTGATCACTGTGGATGCAACCGTAATTAGGCCAAGGTCCTGGCTACTTGGAGCTATGTTCTAGTCGGGGAGATAGACAGCCACCTACGGGTCCATGGTGTAATGTCAGGTCCTGATCGGCACTGGGAAGAAGCCAGAGCCACTGGGAGGCCAGGACTGAAGGAGGTGCTCGGTTAGAAAAGAGTCAGGGAGGGCATCACAGAGGAGACCACATTTGAGAAGAGTGTGTAATGAAGTAGAAAGGAGATGGGGAAGAATTGTTTTACCTGTTTATTGAGCAGCCGCCAGATGGGAAAATGTGTGCCTCCCTCTCTTTTTTATGGCCAGGTGCAGTGGCTCATGCCTGTAATTCCAGTACTTTGGGAGGCCGAGGCAGGGAGATCACTTGAGGTCAGGAGTTCGACACCAGCCTGACCAACATGGTGAAACCCCATCTCTACTAAAAATACAAAAATTAGCTGGACGTGATGGTGTGCTCCTGTTATCCCAGCTACTTGGGAGGCTGAGGCACGAGAATCATTTGAACCTGGGAGGCGAAGGTTGCAATGAGCCGAGATTATGCCACTGCACTCCACCCTGGGTGATAGAGCAAGACTCAGTCTCAAATAAGAATCATTTGAACCTGGGAGGCGAAGGTTGCAATGAGCTGAGATTGTGCCACTGCACTCCAGCCTGGGTGATAGAGCAAGACTCAGTCTCAAATAATAATAATAATGATGATAATATTTTGCTAGAAGATACCAACAAAATTGAAGGATAGATGTGAAGTTTCTTTGTCCCCTTCTTCCTAAGTCTATTTCTGACATCATCCTCTGCCCTTTTCCCCATGAGCCTTGACAACTTGATGTTGTTAAACCACTGCTACTGAGAAAACTTGAACTCCTTAGTTCAGTATCCATTTTCTTTTTTTCTTTTCTTTTGAGATGAAATCTCACTCTGTCACCCAGGCTGGAGTACAGTGGCGTGATCTCTGCTCACAGCAACCTCTGCCTCCCAGATTCAAGAGATTCTCCTGTCCCAGCCTCCCGAGTAGCTGGGATTACAGGTGCTCGCCACCACGCCCAGCTGATTTTTGTATTTTTAGTAGAGACGGGGTTTCACCATGTTGGCCAGGCTGGTCTTGAACTTCTGACCTCAAGTGATCTGCCTGCCTTGGCCTCCCAAAGTGCTGTGATTACAGGCATGAGCCACTGCGCCCAGCTTACAGGCCTACAGTATCCATTTTCTTTTCTTTTCTTTCTTCTTTTTTTTTTTTTGTTTGAGACGGAGTTTCACTCTTGTTGCCCAGGCTGGAATGCAGTGGCATGATCTCAGCTCACTGCAACCTCTGCCTTCCAGGTTCAAGCGATTCTCCTGCCTCAGCCTTCCCAGTATCCATTTTCTAATGCTGCTCCTGTAGCCAAGGACTGAGCCTTAAGGTCTGAGTCTAAGTCCTGAGTCCTTGCACTCTAGTGAAATCTAGTCTTTTTTTTTATTGGGTCCAGTTTTGACAACATTGTTCTTCCTTGCTACCCACAATCTCCCAAAGGAGGAAGACTGTAGGTAACTTACCCTGTCATTTGGCTGGACTAACAGACGGGATTTGAACCCCGCCTGCAGGTGCGTCAGCTCAGTGGTTTCTCACACCCGGAAGCAACCCTGGACTGCTGCCACTGGCCACTCCCTTTCTCTCCAGAGGCATCAGGGAACGTGGAGCAGTTCAATAAATTGCTCCAGGTCATCTCTTGAGAAAGGGGCTCAGGGAGTTCAGGAAGGATTGGGACTGAACTGTGCTGATGTCATTGTTTAAAGTAGGATCTATGTGCTGATTTTAATAAGGTAATGCAAGGCTGGGTGCTGTGGCTCATACCTGTAATCCCACCACTCTGGGAGGCCAAGGCGGGTGTATCACCTGAGGTTGGGAGTTCAAGACCAGCCTGGCCAACATGGTGAAACCCTGTCTGTACTGAAAATCCAAAAATGAGCCAGGTGTGGTGGCGCATGCCTGTAATTCCAGCTACTCAGGAGGCTGAGACAGGAGAATCACTTGAATCTGGGAGGTGGAGGTTGCAGTGAGCTGATATTGCACCACTGTACTCCAGCCTGGGTGCCAGAGTGAGACTCTGTCTCAAAATAATAATAATAATAATAATAATAATAATAATAATAATGCATTTAACAGTGGTAACCATGAGAGAGACCCCTCCATACGTAAAGAATAGGTGACCCCGTCTCTACAGAAAATGCAAAAATTTTCCAGTTATAGTAGCTTGTGCCTGTGGTCCCAGCTACTTGGGAGGCTGAGGCAGGAGTGTTGTTGAGCCTGGGAGGCAGAGGTTGCAGTGAGCTGAGATTGTGCCACTGCATTTCAGCCTAGGCAACAGAACAGAGCAAGCCCCTGTCTCCATTGAAAAAAAAAAAAAAACAAGAATGGTGAGAATGGTGACCATTCTTCTAATGGTAACTTTCTAGTCTGAATAATGATGATAATAACTACCATTTTCCAATGCTGATAATTTACAAAACTCTTCACACACAGTGGGCTGGTTTATTGGGCATCACTGTGCTAACAAGCATGTGACGGATCTTCCCTCGTTTCATCCGCCCATGTGTAAGGCAGGAATTACTACCTTTCATTTTACAGATGAGGAAATAGGTTTGGAACAGATAAATAACTTGCCCAGACTAGGAGTTAACAGAACTGGAACTTGAACCCAGGTCTGCAGACACAGACATCCAGTGGTTCCTACCACCCCTAAGTACTCTTATCTGAAAGGCGCATAGTGAACTGGAATGAAAGGCCTTATCTTCAGTGACATAAGGATTCTTCGCTTTTCCAATGGAATGAAAATGTCTGTTCCGTGCAGACAGAGGAGTGGGGACTGGGGGAGGTGCTTTCCCATTTTGTATATTTACTGCTACATGTTAGCTGCTGGTGGGGGGTCACAGTTATAAAACGGTAAGGGATAAAATCAACCATTTTTCTTGAACAGTTTATGTAGTAGCCCAGGCAATAATGTGACAACTCTATTTACACATTTAAAATGAATATGTGTTTCTTGGTTTTGCTTAATAATAAGGAACCAGTCAGTAAGGAACAGGATCAACAGCCACTCCGCCCAGTGGCAAATCCACGTGCAGAAATCTCCGCCAAGATTTCACCCTCCAAAGTGAAAGATGCCGTGGAACAGCAAGGGGAGGTGAAGAAGAATAAAAGAGAAAGAAAGGAAGAACGGCAGAAGAAAAGGAAAAGAGAAAAGAAAGAACTAAAATTAGAAAACCACCAGGAAAACTCAAGGAATCAGAAGCCTAAGAAGCGTAAAAAGGGACAGGAGGCTGACCTTGGGGCTGGTGGAGAGGAAGTCCCTGAGGCCAACGGCTCTGCAGGGAAGAGGAGCAAGAAGAAGAAGCAGCGCAAGGACAGTGCTGGTGAGGAAGAGGCCAACGCGGGTGCAGGAAAGAGGAAGCGGAGGCACTCAGAAGGTAAGTGGCTGGCCAACGCTCCAGGATTCATCTAAAAACCGGGAAAGCTGTGAATTTAGGGTATTTAATCCTGTTAGACCTAGTGTTGTGTGTGTGTATGTGTGCGCGCACGCGTGCACGCACGCGTGCACGTGTGGTTTTAATGTTTTGTTTTTGTTTTTTTTTTTGAGACAGAGTCTCGCTCTGTTGCCCAGGCTGGAGTGCAGTGGCACGATCTCGGCTCACTGCAACCTCCACCAAGCGATTCTTCTGTCTCATCCTCCTGAGTAGCTGAGATTACAGGCATGTGTCACCAGGCCCAGCTAATTTTTGTATTTTTAGTAGAGATGGGGTTTCGCCATGTTAGTCTAGCTGGTTTCGAACTCCTGACCTCTGGTGATCCGCCCTCGTCGGCCTCCCAAAGTGCTGGGATTACAGGCATGAGCTACCGCGCCCAGCTAGACTGTGTTTTGAACCAAGTAAGGGAACGAGCATAAGCTTTGTGGCCAGGCTGAGCTGGGCGCTGCCCAGGCAAATGACCTCACTTCTCAGCTCCCTTCGTCCCATCTCCAGCATGGAGGAGGATAAAACCCTCCTGGCGTTTTGAAAACCGGGGCTGGCTAGGCAGCCTGGAGAAGAAATGAGATGATAATGTGGTGCGTGCCTAGCTTGCATAAGGTCTCATGAAATGGTAGCTGCTGGCGTAAATGCAAAATCTTCTTTAAAAAAAATCTTTCCAAATAGTTGAAACAGATTCTAAGAAGAAAAAGATGAAGATCCCAGAGCATCCTGAGGGCGGAGAACCAGAAGACCATGAGGCTCCTGCAAAAGGTATATCACTGCTGTCATTCCAAGAGCACAGCTGGGCACAGCAGCTCTCGCTGATAGTCCCAGCTACTTGAAGGGCAGGGGCAGGAGGGTCACTTAAGCCCAGGAGTTTGAGGCTGTAGTGAGCCATGGGCATACCACTTTCAAAAAGAAAGAGAGAGAGAGAGAAAAGAAATGCATGGTCCCTTGTAAGTTGGGAGAGGGGCCAATAGTTGCCCCCTTCTGGGGGAGGAAGGTGTAACCTGGGAACTTCTGATAGGGTCTTACCCTCCAGAGGCATGTATAAGAATTTGAAAGTAAAATCAGTTCTCTAGGGTGTATGAGTCAGTCTTACAGTGCCTCTCACCCACTGTCTTTAAGGAGAAAAGTAAAGCAATCTAGTTTGGAAATGTATGTTATCTTGGGAATTTAAATAAACCTAATATAGCTTTCTGAGACCATTCCCTTTCGCTCCTCCCCAACTCTCTCATCCCTGCCTTTCATTGTCCTTTTAGAAGTCCCCTCAGCTGTGCCCCTGCCCATCTCTGGGCCTGTTTCTGGGATCTCCTTGCTTATATCTTCAACCTCAGAATCCAGCCCCTGGCCTTCACGGGCCTTCTGAAATGCTGCCTCTTACACAAAGCTTCTCTCCTGCTTCCTCAGGTCTGAAGCACTCACACCTGTTGGGAGGTGGCAAGTCATCATCTCTCTGCCACTTCCCCCAACCCCCAGGATCCTGCAGTTCAGAACAGGTCTAAGGACTCAAATGGGCCTGCAGCTTTATTAGCAGAGTTCAGTGACTCCCAGCATTGGGTTAGATCCCTTAGCTTAAAACCCCCTTCTCAACTTTGTAAACAGTAGTGCCCCCATATCTGTGGTATGGAAAATTCCAGAAATAAACAATTGATAAGTTTTCCATTGCTTGCTGTTCTGAGCAGCATGGCGAGATCTCTTGCTGTCCTGCTCTGTGCCTTCTTCACCACAAGAAGGATGAGGATAGTACAATAAGGTGTTTAGAAAGAGAGAGAGACCACATTCATATAACTTTTATTATAGTGCATTGTAAAATTGTTGTATTTTATTATTAGTTATTGTTAATCTTTTACTGAGCCTAATTTATAAGTGGAGAATTATCATAGATATGCATGAATATTGAGGAAAAGACAGTATATATATATAGGGTTCAGTACCATCGTGATTTCAGGTATCCACTGGGGGTCTGGGAACTCTGATCCCTGCAGTTCAAGGGGGACAACTGGAACGGTTTTTTTGGTGGTGGTTGTTGTTACATTTTTTGTTTTGAGATCCTTGTAGACTCACATGCAGTTGTAAGAAATAATGGAGACTCAGGCGTCCTTATGTATCCGCGCACCCTTTACCTTGTTGCCACCCAGGATAACACTTTACACAACTGTAGTACAGCATCTCAGTCGGGATGTTGACATTGATCAGCTTCTATTTCCATCGCCATCGCACAAGGCTGCCTCCTGCTGCCCTCTTGCAGCCATAGCCGTTTCCCTCTGACCCCCACCCCCTCCTTAGCCTCTGGCAATCACTCATCTGTTCTTCATTTCTGTAATCTCAGAATGTTCTATGAATGGAATCATACAGTATGTAACCTTTTGAGATTGACTCTTCACTCAGCATTTTTCTCTGAAGATTCACCCAGGCTGCTAAACTGATAATATTCATGTTATTGGTGAGAAGTATCCCATGCTATGCATGCGTCACACTTTCTTTCATCATTCACCTGTTGAGGGACACCTGGGAGGTTTCTAATTTCTGGTTATTAATGAATAAAGCTGCAGTAAATATTGATGTGCAAGTTTCTGTGTGAACTAAGTCAGTTTTTCTGAAGTAAATTTGAGTTGTTTGGGGGTTTTTTGGTGGTGGTTGTTTTTGTGAGATTTTTTTGTTTTTTTTTTTTTACGTTGAGATTTGAAGTTTTTATTCTAAATATTATTCCTTTGTGGGACATATGGTTTGTGAATTTTTTTCAGTCTGTTGTTTTTTCATCATAACAGAGTCTTTTTTAGGGCAAATGGTTTTATTTTGATAAAGTTTAATTTATCAGTTTATCTTATGGATTGTGCTAACAACTCTTTACCTAGCCCGAGAGCCTAAAAATTGTTTTGTTTTCTAAATTATCTTATTGGGTAACTTTTTTTTTTTTTTTTTTTAAACAAATCAACATTTTATGTATTTCAGGTGTACAACTTAATGTGTTACTGTGTTTTATTTTATTTTTTGAGACAGGGTCTCACTATTGCTGTGAGAGCATTGGTGTGATCATGGCTCACTGCAGCCTCAACTTCCTGAGCTCAAGCAATCTTCCTGAGTAGTTAGGACCACAGGTACACACCACCACACCCAGCGAATTTTTAAATTTTTGTGAGGATGGAGGTCTTGCAGTGTTGCCCAGGCTGGTCTTGAACTCGTGGGCTCAAGCAATCCTTCCGCCTCAGCCTCCCAAAGTGCCTGGTTTACAAGCATGAGCCACCATGCCCAGCTCAACTTAATGTTTTATTATACATGTACATTGTGAAATAGTCACTACAATCAAGCTAATTAGCACATTTATCACCTCACATAGTTTACCTGTGTGTGTGTGTGTGTGTGTGTGTGTGTGTGTGTTGAGAACACTTAAGATATATCCTCTCAGCAAATTTCAGGTCTATGTTAAATGCCTCCTAGTCTTACATTTTATATTGAAGTCCATGATTCATTTTGAGTTAGTTGTTTTTGTAAGGTGTGAGATCCTGTTTATGCTTTCAATTTTACCTGGCTTTCTCTCACACGTCTTTGGTGGTTGTAGAGGGGCACGGCCTTGTTGCTGTCAGGTGGGGGCGGAAGTCCAGGCTCACCACTCAGCCTCCATCGGCACCTGTGGACGGCCACTTCTTGCTCCTGCCGGGCAGGGCTCCTGGTGCAGGCTCCACTGACATCACAGCAGGGGCAGCCTCAGGACTGGCCTGTATGGTTGAGAACCCTGAATTCCTGCTTGGCCTTCTGTGACACCATCCCTCATTACAGCCTGGCAAAGGTAGAGAGCTCAGGCTCCCCACTCGGCTTTGGCTGGTGCGGGTGGGGGTGGAGCCACCGTTTTTTCTGTGATGTGAGGCTGTGGTAGGGTGGTTATTGTTTTCTGTCTTGCTAGGCTGCCCTTTCCTGGTTCTTTGCCAAGAGCGCGGGCTTCTGTTGGAACTGTTTTGTCTGTGGCTGTTGGTGTTCAGGTTGCTGGCTACTTGAGCTCCAGATCTGGGGTACAGGTGGCAAGAAGCTCACCTCGTGTTGCTCTGCGGGCCCCAAGGTCCCGGCTGGTCTCTGTCTTTCAGAGTCGTCTTATGTTTCTTGTGTGTATAGTTTCAGGGTTCTCAGTTGTAGTGGGCAGGAGGAATGGGGAAAGTATGTCCACTCCATCTTCCCAGAAGCAGAAGTCCCCTCGATGAGGATTTTTAGTCCCTCTTTAATAGTTTGTGATTGTCCTCTCTCTCATTCCAGGTCAGGCTGCTTTTGCTCATCTTTGTCCTCCCTACTGTGCAGGGACAGCCCCATGATCTTAGTGGATTCTTAGGAAATATGTTGAGTTCATTAAATCAACTCTAGGAGTTTGTCATACCGATGGCACGTGGGCACCTGCTCACTCTTAAGAGCCAGTCCTGTGAAGGGTAGTGAGTGCTTCTAGGACACTGGAATTGAACAGATGCATGGTGCTGTGGAGTCCGGTTCATTAGGGGGTTAACTCATTTCCTGGGAAGCAAATAGGTGTTGCAGAAGTTATTTCTTTACCCTTCTCATAGTAAAACAAAACATTTGTCTTAAATAATATTATTTATATTGTAGGTAAATTCAACTGGAAGGGAACGATTAAAGCAATTCTGAAACAGGCCCCAGACAATGAAATAACAATAAAAAAGCTAAGGAAAAAGGTATGGCATATGAACAAACCCACGTGTCTAACAGCTGGGGAGAACTGATTGCTAAATGTACAATTGTTTGCTTTTTCTTTTTTCACCTAAAACACTGAAAATCTGTGTGTGTCTCAGTGATTTTCAAGCTGCTCCAAAGCCCCTCACACAGCCTCAGCCAGGGTGGTTTCTAGATTTTGGGCTTGTTTATAAGACTTTGAAGAGAGGCTCCATTTATTTAATTTTTATTGTTTGGAAATTATTGTTCTAGGTATTTGCTCTCTTTCGCCTGTTCCAGAGCAATGGTTTCTTCTCCTTTATTTTACTTTGTATCTCAGGGTGACTTACACATAACCCAGCCCCCACACGTGGCTGCTACCTGGGTTTTCACAAGTGGAGCACACCTGAGTAACTTACTCCTGGGTTTCTTTTACTTTTTACTGTTGTCCTATTTCTGGGTTAAAGACAGAACATTTTAAGATAAATTTCCAGGTGAAATACACTCATTTGATGTTTTTCTTTGTGAAGGTTTTAGCTCAGTACTACATAGTGACAGATGAGCATCACAGATCCGAAGAGGAACTCCTGGTCATTTTTAACAAGAAAATCAGCAAGAACCCTACCTTTAAGTTATTAAAGGACAAAGTCAAGCTTGTGAAATGAACATTTCTGTATTTAAAAATTGAATCCATTCTGCTGTCTTCTTCCTTTCACTGCTGTTTATAAAATGTGTAATGAATTCTAACAACTCAAATTTTGCTTTTTGAAGCTATATTTTTAAGTTAAGAAAAAATGTATTTTTGGTATAACTTTTATGAGAAAAGTAAAATATATTCTTGTCCAAACTTCTAAATTTGTTGTGGCAAAAATTATTGAACTTGACAAAATAATTTTGTGTGAAAAATTTTTTTCAGTGTAGTACAGCAACAAGTAAAAAAGTAATTCCTCTTTTGATCAGACTAAAAAGTATTCATTTTAACCACATCGTTTCTACACTTTGTTGTTGTTGTTGTTTGAGAAAGGGTCTCTGTCGCCCAGTGGCACAGTCTCAGCTCACTGCAAACTCCGCCTCCCAGGTTCAAGCAGTTCTCCTGCCTCAGCCTCCTGAGTAGCTGGGATTACAGGCACCCGCCACCACACCAGGCTAATTTTTATATTTTTAGTAGAGCCAGTGTTTCACCATGTTGGCCAGGCTAGTCCCAAACTGACCTCAAGTGATCCGCCCGCCTCAGCCACCCAAAGTTCTGGGATTACAGGCATGAGCCACTGTGCCCAGCTATTTCTACACATTTTTAATCAGAGATGTTTTGTGCGTTTGTTTTTTGTGTTGTTAGAATGTATATGTGACCTGCGGGAATGATCATGACAAGAGTCTTTTGTATGTGTTAATCCTTCTGTAGCCAGAAGTGTGGTGCTGTGGAGGAGGCTTCTCTGTAACAGGTTCACCCATCCACACTGGCCCCATCTACCGTGAGCCAAAGAGACGAGTTTGTCAGTGACTGGATTCAGGAGCATGGCCTGTGACTGGAAGTAACAGGCACAGGGAAATAGCTCATCGGAGACTGAGTCTGTTGTGCAGCTGTGTGGCTGCTCCAGCACTTTAATTGGACTGAATGTTTTCAGAAACAGTGTTTGAAGTCCTGGTTGATCATGCTGTAGGACAGCCTTTTTGCCACCTCTTGGATGGTTCAGTAGGTTTTGCCCACAAGACCCTTAAAAGCTGGTGCTCTGGTACGGATCACCCCTTAGCCAGTTTCGTTAATATCTCATCAATTCCCCACAAAAGCAAGTCTGGGACATGGAACAAGTGGTTTAAAGAGTCAGGAGGGAGAGGGAGGACAGAGGCCCTTTCTGAGCCTCTGAGTGTCCAGAAGCCCATGGAGCAGCTTCTCTCTGGGACTTGCCAGCCAAGCCAAGCAGCATCTTGAGTTCAGTGCTTATTAGGGTATGTGCCACGTATAAGTGTGGTGATGGAATTGAGTGGCACTGTCAGAATGAGTAGGATGCAGCCTTCAGAATCAGGCCCAGAGTCAGGTCCTGACTCTGTCCCTTATTGGCTAACCTCTGAGCCTCACTTTTCTCAGCTGGACAATGGGGATGGTAAAGGTTGTGAGTGAATGAACTACTTCATGTAAAGGACACAGCATGTTTCCTTAAACACAATAGATCCTCTCAGTGGGTGCTGTCACTACTCTTACTGTCACCAGTAACAATTTTGGGGCCATGTGAAGCTTTAGACATTCTAGAAAGCAAAAGGAAACTGAGATAGTGAAACAACCCAGACCACATACCTAATTAGGGACAAAAGCAGAACAGAGCTGTGACCCCCCCAGTCCAGTCCAGAAATCTTCCTATGCCAGCACTCCGGGGACCAAGGGGAGGTGTGGTCTGCAGTTATCACCCGGGCACAGGGGACAGGCAGGGCCACGCCATGAGAGTCGCATGATGCTCTACAAGCACCGTGGTATTTCGGTTTGTGATTGTATTAGTTTGTTTTCACTCTGCTGATAAAGATACCTGAGATGGGGTAATTTATAAAGAAAAAGAAGTTTAATGGACTCACAGTTCCATGTAGCTGGGGAGGCCTCACAATCACGATAGAAGGCAAAAGGCATGTCTTCCATGGCGGCAGACAAGGGACAGGAGAGAATTTGGGCAGGGAAACTCTCCTTTATAAAACTATGAGGTCTCATGAGACCTATTCACTATCACAAGAACGGCACAAGAAAGACCCACACCCATGATTCAGTTATCTCCCACCGGGTCCTCCCACAACACATGGGAATTGTGGGAGCTACAATTCAAGATGAGATTTGGGTGGGGACACAGCCAAACCATATCAGTGATCTTTATTTTTCAGTCAAAACTGTCAGTGACTGTGATACATTTAAGGCAAAGTTTGGCAAATGTGATGCAATTAAAAGGTGTCCTTAGCACTGCAGCAGAGTCTTCATTTCTGTTCTTGCCATCAATTACCCCAGGTCCTCGAGAGTTAGAACTTCTGGGGCTGGCTGTGCTGCTCAGGAATTCAGCAGAGCATCCATCCCACGGGGGTTGGAGGTGGCCTTAGCTCTCTCAACTCTACAAGGACAAAGAAGCAAAGCTAATGATGGTGACTCTGATGGTCCATGTCATGGAAGAGTCTGCAGTCAGTGGCCGGAAGGACTAACTGTAAGTGCAGTCGCCCCAGGGGTCTGGCTGCAAAGCATGGTCCAGGGGTCATTCCCAATGTCCTTGCAGAGACCACCCTTTTCAGTTTGGGCAGCTGCCTGCCTGACTTGGACTCAAAACACCTGATATTGAAGTTCCTAGGAACTTTAGAAAGTGATCTAATGATATTGCTGTAAGGTCTTTCAGCTTCATTTTGTCTAAGTTGGGTATATGGCTGAATTCTACCATGTTCTGCCTGTCCTCAGGCTGGTCTGATGAGCCTGACACTTGGGTATCTCCAAGGCTGCCAGGCATGCATTTTGACATACTGTGGTTGTCTTACCTTGATGTTCCATTTTCTGGGGATTCCTGGCGTTTGTCAACTTTGTGTACCGGCCATTTCCTGTGATGCTGCTGAACCAGCAGGATTTGGGAGAAGATGGACTCTGTCAACCTCCCAAAACTTAAAATGTGGGACTGTTGCATGCCCTTAATTTGGGACACAGTAGGTGCTTAGCACTCCAGCAAGGAAACAGGCTCAGAACAAGTGGGAAGCCAAGAAGTGAACCAAAGTTTCCCTTCTTTTTGCATATGGACGAGGCAGCTAGACCCAGACTGATGCAGAAGAAGTCAAAAGAATGCAAATGAGGCTGGGAGTGGTGGCTCACGCCTGTAATCCCAGCACTTTGGGAGACTGAAGAGGTTGGATCACTTGAAGTCAGGAGTTTGTGACCAGCCTGGCCAACATAGTGAAACTCCATCTGTATTAAAAATACAAACATTAGCCGTGCATGGTGGTGCACACCTGTAATCCCAGCTACTCAGGAGACTGAGGCAAGAGAATCACTTGAGCCCGGTGGGGGGGCAGAGGTTGCAGTGAGCGAGATCACACCACTGCACTTCAGCCTGGGTGACAGAGTGAGACTCAGGCTTAAAAATTGCAAAATCACTCAAGTTTTCCCTTGGTGAAGTAAGATGACCCCTCTGCTCTGAGGAACTAAGGCTTTTCCAGAACCCCATTTCTAGTTATCTGTTTAAACCCACCTCAGGGTGGTTAGGAGAACAATGAAAAACTAAAAGGCATGATTAATCAACAGCATTTTTATAGGTCTGTAGGTTTTCATGAATAGCTATGAAAAGCTCTCACATTATCCTTCTAAGCATCAAAATTTTCTTTGAAAGTTAAAACTTGGGCTGGGCGTGGTGGCTCACGCCTGTAATCCCAACACTTTGGGAGGCTGAGATGAGCTGATCACCTGAGGTCGGGAGTTCAAGACCAGCCTGACCAACATGGAGAAACCCCGTCTCTACTAAAAATACAAAATTAGCTGGGCTTGATGGTGCATGCCTGCAATCCCAGCTACTTGGGAGGCTGAGGCAGAAGTATCTCTTGAACTCGGGAGGCGAAGGTTGCGCTGAGCCGAGATCACACCATTGCACTCCAGCCTGGGCAACAAGAGCAAAACTCCATCTCAAAAAAAAAAAAAAAAAAGGAAAGAAAAGAAAAGAAAAAGAAAGAAAGTTAAAACTTGAGCTGACCAGGTCCTCTTAAACAATTTACTTTGGTAATCTCACTACCCTTGAATTGCCTTTCTCATCCAAAATAGATTTCTAGGAATTAAACATTGTTTTTCAAAAAAGCAGTCTTTGATATAGATTGCTGTCTTTTAGATAGCACTTTTGCAGTCGAATAAAGAAAGTTTTAAGAGATCAAGGGGTTTTATCCAATTAATCTCCATAGTGAAAGCTATTGAGAGTATACCGTAGTTCTTTATTCCACCACCGAAAACTGAGCCTCCTAGCTGGTGTTTCTCTTTTTCTAGCTCAGTGATGAACTGCGACTCCAGCATAAAGCAGATAATTGTATGTTGTTGACTTTTGCCTGGATATAGAACCATGACACCATAGCACTCAAGATTGTAACTCCTTCCCTTGTGGAAGGAAATTGGAGATCAATTATTATCCTCATCCAAGGTAAGAGAAAGGCATATCCTCTATATTCACCTGTTCTTTGTGGTTGATCTCAGAATGTATTCAGCCTTTATCCTTCTCCAAATTAAGCTTTCAAGAAATGGCTAAAATAGGCCTTCTAAATTTCTTTTCTACTCAGGGAGCATATTATGTTTCTCATTTACTGAGTACAGAGAGTGTTACTTTATAGTGATTCCTGAATTACATGTGGGCAGGAGGTTGTTTGTGTAGTTAATCCTTGCTCTTATTCCAGTAAACTGGAGTTTAGCAAAAGAGTTGGAAGGTAGGAGACAGCTCATCCTTTTCAATTTCTTTCTTCTTTTTGTTTGTTTGTTTGTTTGTTTCTGAGACGGAGTTTCACTCTGTCGCCCAGGCTGGAGTGCAGTGGCGTGATCTCAGCTCACTGCAAGCTCTGCCTCCCGGGTTCACGCCATTCTCCTGCCTCAGCCTCTCGAGTAGCTAGGACTACAGGCGCCTGGGACTACAGGCGCTCACCACCACGCCCGGCTAATTTTTTTGTAATTTTAGTAGAGACAGGGTTTCACCGTGTTAGCCAGGATGGTCTCGATCTCTTGACCTCGTGATCCGCCCGCCTCGGCCTCCCAAATTGCTGGAATTACAGGCCTGAGCCACCATGCCCAGCCTTTTCAATTTCATAAGAGGAAGTACCGGTCATAAGCACATGGTGGGATTTCACATGGTAGGCTGGCAGTGGCTCACACCTGTTACTATAATCTCAACACTTTGGAAGGCTGAGGCGGGTGAATCACTTGAGCCCAGGAGTTCAAGACCAGCCTGGGCAATGTAGCAAGATCCCGACTCTACAGAAAAATACAAAAATCTGCCTGGTGTGGTGGCACATGCCTGTAGTCCTCCCAGCTACTTGGGAGAATCACTTGAGCCTGGGAGGCAGAGGCTGCAGTGACCCAGGATTGTGCCACTGCACTCCAGCCTGGGCAACAGAGTGAGACTATGTCTCAATAAATAAATAAATAAATAAATAAATAAATAAAATAAAGAATTCTGTTGGGAAGTTGTCTTACGTGTCTTGAGTTTTGCTTCCCCCACATACATGTTTAGACCTCAGTCCTCTAGTACCCTCGGTGCCTGCAATTCTGCACCAAGCCCTTGTGTCATTGAACCCATTTTCTTTTTTTTTTTTTTTTTTTTTTTTTTTTGAGACGGAGTCTTGCTCTGTCGCCCAGGCTGGAGTGCAGTGGCGCAATCTCGGCTCACTGCAAGCTCCGCCTCCCGGGTTCACGCCATTCTCCTGCCTCAGCCTCCCGAGTAGCTGGGACTACAGGCGCCCGCCACTGCGCCCGGCTCATTTTTTCTATTTTTAGTAGAGACGGGGTTTCACCATGGTCTCGATCTCCTGACCTTGTGATCCGCCCGCCTCGGCCTCCCAAAGTGCTGGGATTATAGGCGTGAGCCACCGCGCCCGGCCTTGAACCCATTTTCAAATGGGTTCACAAGGACTAATCAAATCATTCCAGATTGCCCACCCGGGCTGAGATCTAGGCTGGGTACTCGGGCACTGAGGTCTTCAGGAAGGAAGAGACAATAGTGGGGCCAACACAAGGAATGTTATGAGGCGTGCTGGTCAGAACGTGGGTCCGAGAAGGACTGGCTAATTCTGCCTGGGTGGGGATGGTGGGTACCAGTTTATTAAAGGTCCCTGGATTGATTCTTGGAAGGTAAATGGTTATCTATTATCTGCTTGATGTTTTAAGACATGTTTTCCATATTCCTGCCACTCTATTTTCACCCAGGCTGTATGAGGTGACGTGTTCTAAACAGGGTCCATGTGCCAGAATGAGACTTGACGTTGAATCTGAGCTTTGTATCCTACTCGCCAAAGGTCCCCACGTGGGCATGTTACTTAGCATCTCGAAACCTCAGGGTTTTTCTCTTACACTAACTTTCTATGGTAGATACAGTGAAATCGATATGCTGTACACAAAGCAGCACAGAGTAGGTGTCTGAAAATATCTCCTCTTAAAGTACAGGAAGTACACAGACTGAGCAGTGTCTACCATTGGTTGTCCAAGGCACTGACCCTACAGAGAGGCCCTGACGCCTTGCTTTTTCCTGCACAAAGCTCTCCAAGTGACTGGATGGCCGCAAAGAAGAACCAGTGTGGCCAAACCATACAGCACTGAAATGAAGAAATCCACTTCAATTTTTGAAGTAACACTCTAGTTTATAGTTAATGTGTAACCGTTTTTCTGAACAAAGACGCAATCCTAAAACTGTCAAACCGATATGAGTTAACATTTTAATGTGGGTTTCTATTGAAGTATGACATACATATTGAAACGTGTAAAATGTAAATGTACTACTCCATGAGTTTCGCGGAGTGCCCACACCTCAATCAAGAAACAGACTATTCGGGCCCGGCACGGTGGCTCACGCCTGTAATCCCAGCGCTTTGGGAGGCCGAGGTGGGCGGATCACGAGGTCAGGAGATCCAGACCATCCTGGCTAACATGGTGAAACCCCGTCTCTACTAAAACTACAAAAAAATTAGCTGGGCATGGTGGCAGGCACCTGTAGTCCCAGCTACTTGGGAGGCTGAGGCCGGAGAACGGCGTGAACCCAGGAGGCAGAGCTTGCAGTGAGCTGAGATCGCACCACTGTACTCCAGCCTGGGTGACAGAGCGAGACTCCATCTCGAGACAAAAAAAAAAAAAAAAAAGAATCAAGACTATTCGGCCCACCTTACTTCTGTCTGCATGGTTGGTTTTGCCTGATTTCGAACTTGATGTAAATGAAACCGTACAGCATGTATCTGTTTGTGTCTTGCTTCTTTCACCTAATATTCCATAAGATTCATCTCTTGATGAAATGTTCGATCATACAGCCTGGTGTGGTGGCCCATGCCTGTAATCCCAGTGCTATGGGAGGCAGAGGTGAGAGAATCACTTGAGCCCAGGAGTTCAAAAGCATCCTGGGCAACATAGCGAGACCCCATCTCTACAAAAAATAAAAAATAAAAAAATGTGCCACGTGTGGTGGCACATGCCTGTAAGCACCTGTAGCCCCAGCTACTCCAGAGGCTGAGGTAGGAGTGTTTCAGCCCAGGAGTTGGAGGTTGCAGTGAGCATTAATCATGCCTCTGCATTGCAACCTAAATGAGAGAGCAAGACTCTCTCTCAAAAAATAAAAATAAAGGCAGGGCTCGGTAGCTCATGCCTGTAATCCCAGCACTTCGGGAGGCCGAGGCGGCAGGATCACTTGAGGTCAGGAATTCAAGACCAGCCCGACCAACATAGTGAAACCCCATCTCTACTAAAATTACAAAAATTAGCTGGGTGTGGTGGCAGGCACCTGTAATCCCAGCTACTTGGGAGGCTGAGGCCGGAGAATCGCTTGAATCCGGGAGGCGGAGGTTGCAGTGAGTAGAGATTGCGCCACTGTACTTCAGCCTGGGCGACAGAGCAAGACTCCGCCTCAATCAATCAATCAATCAAATGTTCAGCTGTTTCAGAGTGGCTAGGTTTCTAATGAAATTGATGATGTCTTCTCCATGTCTCCTGGTGCGTACATACACTTTCTCTTTGCTGCTGAGGATATGCCCATAGTGGCATGACTAAGTCATAGAGTATATTTCAGCTTTAACAAATGTGGCCCCTTTTGAGAGGGCTTTTTAGCAGTTTACACTGCCACCCTCATTATTTGAGGGTATATGTATTTATTTTGCCCAAAAATGCACCGAAATTTAGTATGACTCCAATTTCTATCTCTGTGTTTGTCTTTTCAAAATAGCTCTGTTATTGAATGCTGTCAAGCAAAGTCACTGGCTACCCCTAGATTATAAAACTGTGAAACATGGTGACTCCATTTTCCCAGCAGATTTCAGTCTTGGATGATGTTAAAAATAAAACGGAATAGCAATTTCTTCCAGGTTAAAGAATAGCATCGGCCTTCCTCTGTCCTTTTCACATTTAAGAAACTTGAGATGTTGCTCTCGGCCCACTTATCATTAGATTTAACAGCTTCTGTAATTTGTGGTTGGCCCCTGCTTCTCACTGTCTGTCTGGGTTACAACACAGACGATTTCTGAGAAAAACAGAAATGGTATGTACCGGTGAAAAGAGAAGTTTCTTTGTTTTCTTTTGAGTGCAAATGCTACTTTCGTTTCTTGTTGCTGTTATGGGATCTAGGGAAGCTTTAATTTATTCCCTTTGATACAAGTGATTAAATTGCCCCTTGGGTAGTTTAAATTGTAATTGCTGAGTAAATACGTATGTTTGTCAGAGTTTGAAGGTCAGACATCGCTCAGGAGGTCAGGCCTTTGTTTGGCCACAGAGCGGGTATTGTGAGCTGCTGAAATACCACCTTTGCCGCCCACCTCCCTTCCCGGTGACCTCGGGCCGACTTCTGTCCACTGTAGATCAAAGGCAGGTAAGGATTCAGTTCCATTGAGCAGTTGCTAACAGCAAGGCTTTGGGGATTTGGCGTCAAGTTGGACTCAGGATACTATAGTAGTAATGTCATAGGAGAGCCCCGCTCAGCCTGATTTTATACTGAACAGGGAGTTATCATACAGCTGAACTTGAAACGGCAGTCTCTCTTGCAGGTTTCAGAAAACAGTTAAGGTCATAGAATTTCTCAGTTTTAGTGTCCCTGCTTAACATCTCTTAAGCCTTTCGGCATTTGTGGCCATGAGATTCTAATGTAGATGCTAGGAGAGCCGGCATAAACATTTATAGCACTTGGGTATTTTTTGCTTAATTTATCCAGATTTCATGATGTTCCACAGAAGTGTGCCTGGCACTCTACTGTGTGAATGAGTTTGAGAGTTGTGGGTCTATAGGGGGTGGCAGTAATTGCAAGACAATTGTAATGATGGCAGCAGCGACTGTATCTTTCTTTTTTTTCTTTTGAGACAGTCTCACTGTCGCCCAGGTTGGAGTACAGTGGCGTGATATCAGTTCACTGCAACCTCTGCCTCCCAGGTTCAAGTGATTCTTGTGACTCAGACTCCTGAGTAGCTGGGACTACAAGGGCATACTACCACACCCCGCTAATGCTTGTATTTTTGGTAGAGACGGGGTTTTGCCATGCTGGTCAGGCTGGTCTTGGACTCCTGACCTCAGGTGATCTGCTGGCCTCGGCCTCCCAAATTGCTGGGATTACAGGCATGAGCCACCATGCCCGGCCTAGCTACTGTATCTTGGGGGCTCTTTGTGCCAGGTGCTGTGTTGATTCCTGAATGTCAGGTTTGCTTCCCGCCGCATCACAGCACCCAGGCTGGGATTCCAGATGTGGTTGTTCTTTCCCTCACAGCTGGGCACTCTGCTCACTGTTGCCAACCTTGAAAGGCTGACAGTTTCTCTCCTTTGTCTTTTCTTTCTTTGTTTATTATTTATTATTATTATTATTATTTATATTTTTGAGAAAGAGTTTTGCTCTTTTGCCCAGGCTGGAGTGCAATGGCATGGTCTCGGCTTGCTGCAACCTCCGCCTCCCGGGTTCAAGTGGTTCTCCTGCCTCAGGCTCCCGAGTAGCTGAGGTTACAGGCACGCACCACCACGCCCAGTTAATTTTGTATTTTTAGTAAGGATGGGGTTTCTCCATGTTGGTCAGGCTGGTCTCAAACTCCAGACCTCAGGTGATCCACCTGCCTCAGCTTCTCAAAGTGTTGAGATTACAGGCGTGAGCCACCGTGCCCGGCTTCCTTTGTCTTTTTTAACTTGAGGGTCAGCAAGTATTCTCAGAAGTTGACATGGTGGTGTTAGGGTGATGTCCAAAGGGATATTACAGCATCCAAGCATCCAACTGACTCACCCTTGTGTGTGGGGATTCATCCTCCAGGGACAACCTTATAACACTGATTTTTCTCTTTTTTCTTTTCTTTTCTTTGTTTTTGTTTTGTTTTGTTTTTTGTTTTTTTGTTTTTTTGAGATGGAGCTTCACTCTTGTTGCCTAGGCTGGAGTGCAATGGTGCAATCTTGGCTCACTGCAACTTCTACCTCCCAGGTTCATCCATCCATCATCCATCCATCCATCATCCATCATCCATCATCCATCCATCTGTCCATTCATCTATCCATTATTCACCCATCCTTTTATCATCCATCCATTCACCTGTCTATCCATCCATTCACCTGTTCATCCATCCATCCATCCATTCATCCTTCCATCATCCATCCATTCACCTGTTCATCCTTCCATCCATCCATCATCCATTCATCCATCCATCCTTCCATCATCCATCCATTCACCTGTTCATCCTTCCATCCATCCATCCATCATCCATCCACCCATCCATCCATCCATCCATCCATCCATCATCCATCCATCCATCATCCATCCATCCTTCCATCATCCATCCTTCCATCATCCATCCTTCCATCATCCATCCTTTCACCCATCCATCCATTCCCCTGTTCGTCCATCCATCCATCATTCATCCATCCACCACCACCAATCTACCTATTAATCCATCCCTCCATTCATCTATCTGTCCATTTGTTTATCCATACATTCGTCTATCCACCCATCTATCCATCCATATGTACATACATCATCTACCCCCACCCATCCATACATTATCTACCCACCCATACATACATACATACACACATCATTCCAACCACCCACCCACCCATCCATCCACCCATCCATCCATCCATTCATCTGTCCATCCATCCGTCTGTCCATCCATCCATCCATCCATCCATCCATCCATCCATCCATCCAAGCATCCATCTATCCACACACCCATCCATCCATCCATGTGTCTATATATCTGCTCATACATTCATCCATCCATCCACTCATTCCTAAGCCACTGCTGAGCACCTGTTGTATGCCTTTTCCCTCCCTCCAACTGGTTCCTTCATATCCTCCCCCAGTAGCCAGCATCTTCTCCCTGAGGGCAGAGGTGTGGCCCCTCACAGTGCCCAGCTGGTATACAGCACATGCTCAAATAATGTGGCCACTCAGTTAACACACAGAAGAACTTGCTCCAAGCGACACGTGGCACATCTCCTTACAAAATGCATCTATCATAGCAGCTGTTTTCAGAGGCTTTCCCAAATACAGTGTGATCTGGAACAAACTGTGAAGCCCACGAGCCTGGTGAAGCTTTCATTATTGAGCACCTGCTGTATACCTCCTTGAGCTGAGGAGAGGGATCAAGAGCTCATGGCCAAAAGGGGACCAGGCCCACCCACAAACACTGTTGATGTGCGGCCCTGAGCTGTGGCAGGGATGTGGCAACGCAGAAGGGAGCCAGGGGATGGGCTCTCAGCAATCTGGGGGCCATGGAGACTGGTTTGAGTACAGGGGGAGTGGGCTAGGGCTAGCCTTGATGGTAGGATTCACAGGTGTTAGGCTCCTGGGCTGCAGCTGCTCAGTCACCTCCTGGCACTCAGGTGCATCAGTTCATTGTCCTCATGCTAGTGGTGGGGGCAGCCCTAAT
Organism: Theropithecus gelada; assembly: GCF_003255815.1. Taxonomy (NCBI): domain Eukaryota; kingdom Metazoa; phylum Chordata; class Mammalia; order Primates; family Cercopithecidae; genus Theropithecus; species Theropithecus gelada. The sequence goes on from NC_037672.1 coordinate 8,618,339, forward strand.
GCACAGGGTCTGAAAAATGCTCAGGTGTACCTGCAGTGTGTGAGAGGAAGGAGGCTGGCGAAGGTGGGCGTGGCCACCTCGCCAGGTGTGGGTCTTGAGGGAACTTCTGCTTCCTTTCAGGTGGCACAGAATGTGGCCCTGTACACAGGCGACCCCAACCTGGGGCTGGAGCTGTTTGAGGCAGCTGGAGACATCTTCTTCAATGGGGCCTGGGAGCGGGAGAAAGCCGTGTCCTTCTACCGGGTGAGCTGGCCTGTGGGCTGATGTGGGTGAGCCTCAGGGGGGCACCTGGAGGGCTGAGGCACAGGTGTGGCAGGGCAGAGGCCTCCCACCTGGAGGCAGGGCCATCCATGCCCATGCTTAGTTTCCCAGTGGTCTCACCGGGAATGATATTGACCGTGCCCCCTGCCCGGGACAAACGCTCGGGGCCTGGACATGACAATGGCTCTACCCTTGTACCTGATGATCTCAAGCAACCATGAGTGGGAAGTCCTGTCCCCATCTTCCAGATGAGGAAACTGAGGCTCAGAGAGGCACAGGGACATGTCAAAGGACACACAGCATGTCAGTGTGAGGCCCAGGGCCAGGGCCCAGGTCTGCCTGCACTCCAAAGCGGGGACGGCTTCTCCCTTTGAGCTCACGGTGTGGCTCAGCCCTGGGCACGGATAAATGTGTTTTTAGAGCAGAGAGGAGTGCTGGCTCCCCGCAGTCAGACCCCTGGTGCCCAGGTAGGAGAGGCTGGTCTGAGGCTGCCGGGTGTAGCTGGATGGGCCTCAGGTGACTCTTCAGCCCCCAACTTGGGTGTCTGAACCGTGCGTTATCCCAGAGCACAGAGCTGTGTCGAGGTCCAGGGGTAGCTGGGGCGTGGGAAGCTCCAAGCACATGTTCGAGCTCTGAGGAGGGTACTGGGCAAGGTGGGTGCTGCGGGAAGCCTGATCCCACCTGCCTGTGTGGTAGGACCGGGCCCTGCCCCTGGCAGTGACTACGGGCAACCGCAAGGCGGAGCTGCAGCTGTGCAACAAGCTGGTGGCACTGCTGGCCACGCTGGAGGAGCCCCAGGAGGGCTTGGAGGTTGCCCACATGGCCCTAGCACTCAGCATCACTCTGGGTAAGTCCCCTGAGCCCCTGCCCTGCCAGGACCCACACTTTGCCAAAGCCCAGCCTCCAGGTCTGCAGGGCAGGAGCTGAAACAGCTGCCGGATTTTCCTGGTCTCCTGTCCAGGCAGGCAGATCTGCCCAGCTGGCTTCCCCGTCCGGCCGTGGGGCACAGCCCGAGGTCTCTTACACAGTGCAGAGCTCCCTGCCTGGCTGAGCTCTGCTTCCTCTGCCTCTTCCCGCTGCTGACCACAAGGGCCGCCCAGTGAGCCCTCTGTCTTCGAGACATGCCAGGCATCTCGTTGGTCCCTGTATATACCAGACTGAGTGGCACATTCCCTTTCTCTTGTGCCCTTCCCACCCTCATCAACCACGCAGCTCTCTGGCTGATGAAATCCCAGTTCCCCTTCCAGCAGCCTGCCCCTTAAGGCCGGGCATCCCCTGGTGCTGTGCCAGGGTCGTCTGTCCTCCTCCAGAGACAGGGAGCCCTGGGCAGGCCGCATGCCCCAGCGCCTTGTGCCTCGGGGTCCAGTACACAGTAGGTGTGCAGCTGTGTGGCAATGCATCAAATGCAGGCTCCACGGCACTGGCCCTGGAAAGGGGAGGACATCGGAGACAGCCTGGGTGGGTTTGCGCATCTGTGGGGGGACCTGGAGCTCAGGCACGCAGTGACTCCCCAAGGTAGGGGGCTCTGATCATGACACACCCAGGAGGAGTCGGATGTCATGTCTGTGGGTTGCCTGGAGCCGGGGTGCCCGGGAGAACCTGGACTGCATGGCTTTTGGGCTCTCCTGGTTAAAACCGGTGAGAAAAGGCAGGTGGCTATGTGTAGGCACAGAGCTGGGCCATCCAATTCCGACTTTGCCAAAGCCTCACAGTAGACGGGGGCAGGTCTTATTAGTTCTGCTTTGCAGATGGGAAAGTGAGTCTGGGAACCTGGAAGGGACTGGCCAGCACTGCCCAGGTGACCGCAGGTGTCCGGAGGCAAGCCAGGTGTTGCCCGGGGTCTGCCTACCTGCTCCTGAGGGGCCTGTGCCCTGCCTGCCCCAGGGAGCCATGTCTTCACACCTGCCCCTTTGGCCTGCACCCCAGGGGACCGGCTGAACGAGCGCGTGGCCTAACACCGGCTGGCCGCCCTGCACCACCGGCTGGGCCACGGCGAGCTGGCGGAGCACTTCTACCTCAAGGCCCTGTCGCTCTGCAACTTGCCGCTGGAGTTCGACGAGGAGACCCTCTACTACGTGAAGGTGTACCTGGTGCTCGGTGACATCATCTTCTACGACCTGAAGGTGGGTGGGAGGGGCAGGACTCGGGGTGTTCCCGGCCCCCTTGGAGTGGGATCTCCACCCAGACCCCAGAGGCCTGGGTTCCAGCCTTCCTTAGGAATGGCCCAGTGGCCTCCCTGGAGCTCTGCACCCAGCTGGAGGAGCCGGCAAGGTTAGCAGATACAACCCAGCTCCCAAGCTGGCCATGCCCCACCCTCAAGAACTCAGTCTCAGCCAGGGAGGCTGACACATGAGCGGGCAATGGTGGCCTCTGGGTAAAGAAGGGGGATTGTAGTCAGGGGGGCCCTCCTGGAGGAGGTGACACCAAAGCTGAGTCTTGACAGTCAAGTGTCAAGTTGCATTTAACAAAGAAAACAGGGTGGGGAGAAGGACATTTCTGAGAACGGCATCATCCTCATATTGAATCCACGTTGCCAGATCCAACCCAAATCCCGGCGCCTCCTCTAGGAAGCCTGCCCAGGGTGCCAGCCCGCACTGAGCAACTCCTTCCTGGAGTCCCGAGACACCTTGAATCTTCACATCACCCAGGAAGGGTGGGGTGGGGCCGGTGTCTTACCATCTGCTTCACAGACGGAAACCCCAGCTCAGGGCAGGTGCAGTGGGGCCGGGCCCCAGCCAGCCAGGCTGAGGCCTTGCTGGGTCGGGTCTGTCTCGAGGGGAGGTGCTGGGACCTGTGCTCCCTCTGCCCCTAGCCCTGCAGGGGTGGAGAGCTGGGAGTGGCAGACTCGGACCTGGGGTGTCTCCACCCCTCTGCCCAGCAGGCACCCGCCCCTCCTCAGCATCGCACCAGCACCACGTCAGTGCTCCTTAGAGGCTGAGGGGCCAGGGCGCTCCAGTCCACGGACTGAGATCTTGGGGGCCTTAGAACAACATGAGGAGCTGGGGCAGCCCTAAGACCCCGCCCCGTATCCCCCACCGCAGGCCTGGGGCTGCCCGGGAGGCCCCCGCCCAGTGCTGGCGACACCTGGTGGTCAGAAGCGGTCCCTGTGGCCTCCCAAGTCCCAGCCAGACAGGGAGGTGCCAGGTGTCAGGCCCAGAGGGATGCTGCTCACCGCTCAGGGGCTCGCCTGGGACCCAGGGGACGGGCCTCCCATAAGCGGCCTTTATCTCTCTTGGTCAAGCCTGCCGCCCACTCCGCCTGCCCAGGAGGAAGGAAAGAGCCAAGTAGTACCTGAGAGGCCAAAGTCCACCGTTGGGGTCGAGGGGCAGAGGCCTCCTTCACCGCCTTCCCATGCACAGCCCTCTGGGCCTCATTGTGACTATGCTGTCAGCGCAGGCCAGCTTCCCACAGGGAGGCCCCCTCGGAATTCCCCAAGGGCGGCTGTCTTTCGAAGGCCACGCCCTCCTCCTTGTATAGGAGGCTCTGGACCCAGGGCCCAGAGGAGTGGGAGAGAAAGCTGGGCTGGATGGGCCCTGGAAGGCTGGCGGAGAGGCAGGGGCAAATGGGCATCTTTGCTGATTGCCTCTAAAATGGGGTCCCCTTTAGTCTACATGTGAGAGTGAGCCCTGGAATAGGATGGATTAGGTGTCTCCTGGCTCAACCTGCCACTCACTAGCTGCTGCACACACTACAGGCACATGGAAATGCACACACAAATGCGCACAGGCACAGGCACACGCACACTCAGGCACACACACACAGGCACACGCATACAGGTGTGCACACAGGCACACACAGACGCACACGCGCACAGGCACACGCACACTCAGGCACACAAACACAGAGGCACAGGCACACCCACACAGGCACAGTCACACGCACACACAGTCACACACACAGGCACAGGCACACAGGCATAGGCACACAAACACCCAGAGGCACACACACAGGCGCGCACACAGACCCACACGCACACAGGCACACACACACAGGCACACACACAAGCACACACACACACAGGCACAGGCACACACACACACACACAGGCACGCACACACAGGCACAGGCAGAGGCACACACACAAGCACACGTACAGACCCACGTGCATACAGGCACACACACAGGGACACGCACACACAGGCACACACACACAGGCACACAAACACACACAGGCACACACACACAGGTACACACACACGGGCATACACACAGGTGCACACACACAGGGACTCGCACACACAGGCACACACAGGCACACACACAGGGACACGTGCACACGGGCACACACACAGGGACACGCACACACAGGCACACACACAGGCACACATGCACACACAGGCACACACACGCACACGCGGAGACATATGCTTTGGCTGGCTCCTTCCTGTTTCGTTGGGATGCCCCCACCCCTTCAGGAAGCCCTTGCCTCCCACCCCCAGCTGAGTCTGGGGCCTCCTGGGCCTCCCATAGGCTCCTGGGCTTCCCTCTGCCACAGCCCGGGCCACCCTGTGTGGTCAGTGTTCACTCCCAGGTCCCTCAGACTGGGAGCAAGGACGTTAGGCTCAGCCATGCACCCAGCACAGAGTCCAGTGTTCGGCTGGTCCGGGGGGCATTGGATGAGCAGTGGCGGTGACTCGGGGCCTTCTCACGCCCCTGCTCCGTGTGTGGGGCGGGGCAGTGAGAGAATGGACTGCTGCATCTTGGACTTTGTCCTTGGCCCTGGGAGCCATCTTGAGATAGTAAAGGGGGACAGGCCAGGCATGGGTCTTAGAGAGGTCCCTTGGGTGACCCCCATGTGGAGGAGGCGCCTGGGGAGAAGCTGGTTGGGGGATGGGAGGGTCAAGGAGGAGGTCTGGGAGATGGCATCCCAACCCAGGGATGGTGAGTTTGAGCCAAAGATGCATTGAAAATGGGAATGGATGTCTGGGGAGTCACACTCCGTCAATATTTCAGGGAACATTGCCAGAGAGGACACCTGTGAGATGGTTTTGTACCTGGCCTGGCCCGTGGAGGGCCTGGAAATGGTCAGCATGGACAGGGGCCAGAGGACAGCCTGGGTCACTCAACGCTGTGCCCCTGCTATGGCTTGGAGCCATGGGTCCTGCATGGAACTCTCAGAGCAGGCAGGATCTGCCCTGACCTTTTCCCATGGGGAAAGCAGCCACTGCCTGCAGAGAGGGTGGGACTGGGGCAGGAGGCTTGGGGTGAGTGGGGTGTAGGGACAGGAAGGCTTCCAGGGGTGTCAGGGTCATCTCCACCTCCTGCAGCCGAGACCACAGCAGTGTCACAGGCTTCGGGGCTCATGGGGTGAGCCAGCATTGGCTGGACATGTGGAATGACCTGGAGACAGGAACGGCCTCTGGGAAGACAGGCTCCGAGTCCCCCTTTTGCTGAGCATGGCCTGTCCCCTTCAGGACCCGTTCGATGCAGCCGGGTACTACCAGCTGGCACTGGCAGCCGCCGTGGACCTGGGAAACAAGGAAGCACAGCTGAAGATCTACACGCGGCTGGCCACCATCTACCACAACTTCCTCCTGGACCGCGAGAAGTCGCTCTTCTTCTACCAGAAGGCCAGGACCTTCGCCACAGAGCTCAACGTCCGCAGGGTCAACCTGCCTCCTCTGCCACTCTGCGGGTGGGCCCCCTGGTTGGCCCCCAGCCACCCTCGCTGAGGACAGCATCCGAGGGAGTGGGTTTTGTGCAAGGAGGATGGTCTCCTGCCTCTCCTGGTGTCTCCCGTGGCTCATTTTCTGGGAAATGGAGGCATGAAAGCAGCGTTCAAATAGCAATAAAGGTTTTTTTGTTTTTTTGCAATAACATACCGAAGTCCCCAGCGCATCCTTCCCTGGTGTGCTTCTGGGGTGTGTCTAGGGGCCAGTTCCTTCCCTGGTGGCAGCCCTCTGATCTTGGGGATGAGAAGGACCCTGAGTCCAACAGACCTGGGCCAGGTCCACCATGAGCCTCGGTTTCCTTGGCAGCCAGAGGGGAGATGGTGGTGGAACTCCCTGGGCAGCTCCCTGCTCAGAGCTTTTGCTGTAGCTCTCGTGCCACCCTTGCCTTTAATCTTCAGGCCACTGTGCCCGGATGTGGGGGCTGCTAGTGCCCTTGTTTGCCATTGAAGAAGTAGAGGCACAGAGAGGTTGGGTGTCTGGCCCACCGTCACACAGCAGGTAGGGGCGGAGACGCAGAGCCCAGTACACTGACCACCACACCACCCTGCCAGCCTGCTGCCAGGAAGGTGTCCCCATTAGGACCCAAGGTCAGCTCCTGGACCTCTCTTGTGGTGTCAGGAGAGCCACAGGCCAGTGAGGGTGGCCCCGAGGATCCCTCACTCAGTGTCCTCTGCTCTCAGACTTGGCTGGGCGGAGCCTGGCCAGTCCCACCTCTGGCCACTGGTCAGCCCTGCGGGAAGTGAGATGCAGGGATCTACAAAGACTGCCTGTGTAGACGCTGCTGTCCAGTGTTGAAAGCCTTATCTGGGCTGACCCCCAGCCGTCCCCACATACCCCTCCCCTTCCGGCCCCCGGCCCTCATCCCAGTCCCAGGAGTCCCAGGTTTTCCTTCTTGGAATCTCTTGGCCCCAGGGAACACGGCTCACACGGTCTCTTTGCCAGTTTACGGCAAGGAAACCGAGGTTCAGAGACTGTGGGTGTCCCACGTGATTCTCACATACACTGCACTCTCCCAGGCCCCTCTTTTAAACGCTTTAAATGAGGTGACATTCACCTCGCGTGCAATTACCTATTTCAACGCGAATCATGTGGTGGCATTTGTGCATTCACAGTCCTGTGCAACCACTCACGCCATCTAGTTTCAAAATGTTTTCATCTCCCCAGAAGAAACCTCCCATCCTCACTAAGCCGTTACCCCTCCTTGGTATCCCCCCAGCCCCTCGTTTGATGGAAGGGGAAACTGAGGCCTGGAGAGAGACTTGCCAGTGGGCGGAGCTCTGATAATAAGGAATCAGGCACCCATCTGCTGCTTCAGTCCTGGGTTGATTTTCCACCCAGCAGAGGTGACAGAGCCGGGAGGTTCTGGGAGCGCCACAGGGGAGCCCCACGCTTGCAGCCAGAGCCCTGCCCCGAGCCTCCCCACCAGTGGGCAGCAGAGAGCTTTCCAGCACCGGCCGCGGGGCTGGGGGGAAGCAGCGGGTCAGAGCTGCTGACAAACCTCACGTGGACCCCAGATCGCTGTCTCTGTGGGTTGGGGTTGGGCTTGGGAATTGGAGGCTGCATGATTGGAAACATGAAGACGGCTCAGCCTGGCTGGAGCAGCGGGAAGCGCCGTCACGTTTGCTGAGGACACGGACCTCCTGCCCGCTGGGTCGGGCCTGCAGCCATTCTTCTCGGGGTGGGGGCCGCAGGTCCGGGTTGCTGTCGCCCCCGACCTGCCTCAGAGTCCAGGGGGCTTTGAAACTGTGCCTCCCCATCTCCACCCACCCTGGTTGGTGCCATGAGGGGCCTGGATCCTGGGATCCTGTTCCTCTTGGGCAGCAGAGACTGGGGGACCAGAGGAGATGATGGGTCTTCAAGCCCCACATTCAAACCCCAGCCCACCATGCACAGTCTGGGGGTTCGGGGTGACGGAGTTGATGTCTCTGAGCCCCAGTTTGGTCACCACTAACATGAGGCCGACATACTGGGGCAGAGTGCCAGCCCCAGGGCTAACAGAGGCCTGTTTCCTACTGACAATACCTCTTACTCCTAGGAACAGCTCCAACAACCACACACTAGGGAACGCTCAATCCAGGCCAGCTTGTCAGAGGCACGTGAACCAGAGCGACTCCATCTTGAATGCGGGCTGGGTAAAGGGAGGCTGAGACCTGCTGGGCCGCATTCCCAGGAGGCTAGGCATTCTTAGTCACAGGATGAGATAGGAAGTCGGCGCAAGATACAGGTCGTAAAGACCTTGCCGCTAAAGCAGATTGCAGTAAAGAAGCCGGCCAAAGCCCACCAAACCCAAGATGGCCATGAGAGTGACCTCTGATTGTCCTCACGGCTCATTATGTGCTAATTACAATGCATTAGCTGCTAAAAGACACTCCCACCAGCGCCACGACAGTTTACAGATGCCGTGGCAGCATCTGGAGGTTCCCTACATGGTCTCAGAAGGGAGGGCAGAAACTCTCAGTTCTGGGAATTGCCCACTCCTTTCCTGAAACACTCATGAATAGTCCAACGCTTGTTTAGCGTATGATCAAGAAATAACCATGAAAATGGGCAACCAGCAGCCTTTGGGGCACTCTACCGCCTCCTGGGTTCATGCCATTCTCCTGCCTCAGCCTCCCTAGAAGCTGGGACTACAGGCGCCACCACCATGCCCAGCTAATTTTTTGTATTTTTAGTAGAGACGGGGTTTCACCATGTTAGCCAGGATGGTCTGGATCTCCTGACCTCGTGATCCGCCCGCCTCAGCCTCCCTAAGTGCTGGGATTACAGGCGTGAGCCACCATGCCCGGCTGAGGATGCTCCTTTGTTCCTACAGGAGTATGTGATTAGTTTGTCTGTTGGCTGGTAGGGAACTGAATCATGTGACACTGATTGGTAAGACTGTAATACTCTAAAATACAATGTATAAATTATAATACTACAATACCAAAGGCATCGATGAAAAGCCCAACACTATCATATGTGACTGAGAGACTGAATGCTTCCTCCCTCAGATTGGTTACAACATATTGTCCTATCACAATTCTCTCTCCTTCATTCAAAGTGAACGATCCAAATAACAGAAATAGGAAAGAATAAAGGGTAACAGACGCAAAGAACTCACGAGATGATACTCTATGGTAAAGTTTATGTACTTAGGAATTAATACCAACTCATTATTAGCAAAAAATAAACATCTTTACAACAAGAGTAGTTTTTCCTTTAATAAAGAAAGGTGGAATGTGTATAATGGACAAGGGACAAACAAAATTTGCCAAATGAGGCTAGTAAGACAATCCCAACAATTCACAATCATTATTCACTGGTCCATTAATCACAGGGCAATACATACAAATGAAACTTACCTGGCCGGGTGCAGTTGCTCATGCCTGTAATCCCAGCACTTTGGGAGGCCGAGGCGGGCAAATCATGAGGTCAGGAGTTCAAGACCAGCCTAGCCAACATGGCGAAACCCTGTCTCTACTAAAAATACAAAGAATTAGCTGGAAGTAGTGGCAGGCGCCTGTAGTCCCAGCTACTCGGGAGGCTAAGGCAGGAGAATCGCTTAAACCTAGGAGGTGGAGGTTGCAGTGAGCCAAGATCACACCACCACACTCCAGTCTGGGCAACACAGTGAGACTCCATCTCAAAAAAATAGTAATAATGAAATAAAAAAATTAAACTTACCTACATATTAGAAAAACAGCAAAATTCAACCGTGAATCCAGCATATTATCAAATGAATAGACAAAAATTCTACCAAGAAACTTAAGAAAATATCATTATCGATGAAATTCAAGTACTACTGCTTAAAGAGCATTCACAGAACTCTCACCTCAAGGTTTCCCTGCAAAACAAGGTGAAAGGCATACTCAAGACTCTTTAAGAATGAGCCACTGATAAAAACAATATACCTGTAACTTGTGTAACATTTCATACATTTTTTTCAAGCACTGCACAATAATTAATTTGCGTCAGGCTTTCCAAACTAGAAAAGCTTCACTTATAGAACTTCTTTCCAGTGGGAGTTTTCACATGACTTTTCAAGTAAATGTGAAAACTGAAAATATTCTTGCAGTTTCTAAAGTATTAGAGTTTTAATCCTGTGTACGTTCTTGTATTTACAAGGTCCAGCCAGCTACAGTCTGCATTTTCCTATGTCCTTGAGAGGGTATGAGAGAAATGAAACATTCCCACATTCTGGACATTCAAAGGGTTTTTCTCAGGAATGAGCTGATGTCTCCAAATGGAACACACCTGAAGGCCTTACCACAAATTTAAACTCAAAAGGCTTTTCTCCACTCCGAGTCCTCCCAAATCTTCAAAAACAGGAAAATTTGAAGGCTTGACCACACTTCCTACATTCTTAAGGTTTCTCTGCAGTGTGAGCTCTTTCATGTTTATGAGGCAATAGGAAAGAGTAAATCTTTTCCCACATTTCTTAGATTCAAGGGGCTTTATTATTTATTTTTTTGAGACGGAGTCTCACTCTGTCGCCAGGCTGGAGTGCAGTGGCACAATCTCGGCTCACTGCAACCTCGGCCTCCCGGGTTGAAGTGATTCTCCTGCCTCAGCCTCCTGAGTAGCTGGGATTACAAGCATATGCTACCACACCCAGCTAATTTTTGTATTTTTAGTAGAGACGAGGTTTCACCATGTTGGCCAGGATGGTCTCGATCTCCTGACCTCGTGATCCGCATGGGCTTCCCCCGAACCCCCTGTGGCTTTTTATGTCCTTGAAAAAGAACTAAGATAACTGAAATGTGCCCCCATGCCCAGCTAATTATTATTATTACTTTGAGATGGAGTCTTGCTCTGTCGCCCAGGCTAGAGTGCAGTGGTGAGATCTCGGCTCACTGCAAGCTCCGCCTCCCGGGTTCACACCATTCTCCTGCCTCAGCCTCCCGAGTAGCTGGCATGAGTCACTGCGCCTGGCAGTATTTTATTTTTTGTAGAGACAGGGTTTCACCATGTTGCCCAGGTTATTTCATATTGTTTTAATCCAGGCTGGTTATGAACTCCTGGGCTCAAGCAATACACACACCTTGGCCTCCCAAAGTGCTGGGATTATAGGCTGAGTCACTACACCCAGCATCTATATCATGACTTCTTTCATGGCGAGTAAGGTGACTGGAACGAGTGTAGGCTTTACTGCATCTCTTACATTCATAGGGTTTTTCTCCAGTATGAATTCTTTCGTGGAGGTGAAGGGAACTGAGGCGACTGAAGGCTTGGTCACATTGTTTACATTCATAGGCTTTCTCTCCAGTATGAGTACTTCTGTGGTTACAAAGGGAACTCAAACGACTAAAGGCTTTGCCACATTGTTTACATTCATAGGGTCTCTCTCCAGTATGAATGCTTCCATGGTCATGAAGGGAAGTGGAACAGCTGAAGGCTTTATCACATTTGGTACATTTATAGGGACTTTCTCCAGTGTGAGTCCTTTCATGCGTCTTAAAAGAACAAGAAAATCTGAATGTTTTCCCACATTCCTTACATTCGTAGGGTTTCTCTCCAGTGTGAGTTCGTTCATGTATTAGACAAGAACCGGAAACAGTGAACGCTTTACCACATTGTTTACATTGATAGGGTTTTTCTCCTGTGTGAATTCTCTGATGTCTTTCAACTGAATTGAGAAAATAAAAAGCTTTCCCACATATCGTTCATTTATAAGCCGGATTTCCACTGTGCATTATCCTGTGTCTTCTAACACCTGGAACAGAAACGAAGCATTTCCCACACTGTTCACATTTATATTGCTCCTCTCCATATGGTTTATATCCTGAGCTAGGATGTGCCTATTAAGGAGGGAATGACGTACAAAGACTTTTCCACAAATACTGCATTCACATTGTTTTCATCCAGTAGAAATGTTCTCATTCAGATCAAGATTTGGAATTTGGCTGACAACTTGTCCATCATACTGACTACCTTCTTTGCTTTCACACAGTCTCTGTACTATATGATTTCTGTAAAAAAATGATAAGCACATTATTATTGCTTGGTTTAATAACTTTCTACTTATTAATAGGTCTTGGACTTACACTGCTACCAATACCAGGGAAAACGTTTTTTTTTTTTTTTTGCCATGACTGAATTATTTGAAAGTAAATGGGTTACTACTGAAAACACAGCTACCACCTGCACGGCTGTGACCAAAATAGTCAGATTCATATACCCAATTTTGTAGTACTATTTTCAAGTAAACTGTTTTTCAAACACTGACTGCTACACTCAAGTACGTTACATTTTGGGTGAAATTTTTCTAGAAAGAAATAAATTTCAAGTGACTCTTATTTGTTTTGATTGCTTGTTTTTAAGCTCATGACATGCTAAGATTCCTTCAGAGGACTTTATTTCCTCTTCTCAGTACAAATTATCTTATATCTTTCCCAGGTTTTTCGAAGTGATCTTCAATATTCTGGTCTTTCCATTTGTTTCCTAAAATGCAGACCCACAAAATTATCATGAATTATTACAAACTATAGAAACATTACTACATTTAATGTTCATTGTACACAGTGCCCATGCCTGATTTCTTCACCAAATCATTCCCTTGCCACATTCCAAATCACAAATAGCACTGAAGATAGGGAAATACTTCTGTAATTAAGTGAAATGTGTTGTCGTTCTCACCTACAGAAGCCAGGTTCCTGCAGGTTTCCTGCATTACTTCTCTGGAGAGATTCTTCTCAGAAGAATCTAGCAAAGCCCATTCCTCCTGGGTAAAGTTCACAGCCACATCCTCAAAAGCCACGGAGTCCTAGAACATTCCACACATGTGGATAGAAGGATGGGTGAGACTGACAGCACTGGGAATCTATACTCAATTCATAAGCTGTTTACATGATTCTAAAATTTCCAAGCATTTGTTCTATGACTTGATTGTCACAGCTCTTACTCTGTTCACACACACTCCCTCCCACACAGCAGTATTAATGCTAGAATCAAACTATTTAAAAAGGCAACAGCAAAGTAGAAACACCCATCTCTTTAGAGAAGCCAAGAAGTAAGATGTGCTGCTAGGAGTTACCTTTTAACTTCACTTTGTACATTTCTAGTATCTGCCATAATAAAGTCCTACCTGATGTGCATAAGGGAGTTAATATTATCAGTCCTGAGACTACTTATTCTTAAAAACGGCTGCTCGCAAAGTTCAGTCTTTGTATTAGTAACTTACATTTTGAAAGGGATTCCACCAACCCAAGTAATAAGAATGACTCACTGCATCTAAATGGCTTATTCAATGTATTTCCCAAAACTTTTTCTGCTGAAGTTCTATTATTTTGTGTCACTGCAGCAGTGCTTAGGGAACCAGACACCAAAACACAGTCTGAACACTAAGTGTTCAATGAGTTTTCCTGGTAGACAATGTTTTACATGTGCTGTCCCTTGTTAACTGGGGAGTTGAGCCCATTCCATGTGATTACACCAAGACAGAATAGGCTTATTAAATTTAATTGAGAAGTAAATAAAACCAATAATTGATATTTAACAATACTAAGACAACAATTTTTAAAATTTGTATTGCACAATGTCAAGGCAGAAAGGAATAAGAGGAAATATGACACATGTTTTTTAAAATGACATTAATGTCACCATTTCCAGATGCTAATCCTATGAAATCACATAAATTCCCAAATCAGGGAATTTAAAACATTAGGCAAGAAAAACTACTTTTTCATATGTAGTAAAAATGACAAATGTCTAATGGTTTTTAGTCCTCTAAAAAAACAGTGATGGCTTGCCTAACATACTTCTAAGATTTTCAAATGAAAATATTCAGGACAGGACAGTATTAGCAGAGAGATGAGCAAGCAGACCAAGGGGAAAAAAGTCTTAATGACCCAGCATTTATATGGAAAGTTGAGGAATGATAGAGTAGGCACTGTAGAATAGAAAAAGAAATCATATGCACTTTAAAATGTGAGGCAAACCAGGCTGGCACCTACTTGGGAAAATGCACTGCATTCTTCTCTATTCCATGAACAATAATCAACTTATTACACATCAAATATGAAAGATAAAACCAGAACACTTTCAGAAGTCACAGGAAGATTTTTTTTTTTAAGAAGGATTAGGCAGATTTTTTTTTTATGTAAGAAAAAAGTGATAAAGAAACAGACAAACTCAAACATATTAAAATTTAGGGAATAAAAAGAAAATAGAGTGGGCCGGGCGTGGTGGCACACGCCTGTAATCCCAGCACCTTGGGAGGCTGAGGCGGGCGATCACCTGAGGTCAGGAGGTTGAGACCAACCTGGCCAACATGGCAAAACCCCGTCTTTTTGTTGTTTGTTTGTGTATGTGTTTGTTTGTTTTTTGAGATGGAGTCTTGCATTGTCGCTTGGGCTGGGGTGCAGTGGCAAGATCTTGGCTCACTGCAACCTCCACCTCCTGGGTTCAAGCAATTCTCTTGCCTCAGCCTCCCGAGTAGCTGGGATTACAGGTGCCTGCCACCACGCTCAGCTAATTTTTTTGGATTTTTAGTAGAGACAGGGTTTCACCATGTTGGCCAGGCTGGTCTGGAACTCCTGACCTCGTGATCTGCCCACCTTGGCCTCCCAAAGTGCTGGGATTACAGGAATGAGCCACCGTGCCAGGCCTAATACCCTGTGTTTACTAAAAATACAAAAATTAGCTGGGTGTGGTGGTGGGTGCCTATAATCCCAGTTACTCGGGAGGCTGACACAGGAGAATCACTTGAACCCGGGAGGTGGAGGTTGCAGTAAGCAGAGATGGCTCCACTGCACTCCAGCCAGGCTACAGAGCAAGACAGCGTCTCCAAAAAAACGAAAAACAACAACAAAAGAAAACCTCAGATATTCAGATACCAGGATACAGATGTGTCCACTGTCATAAATTCTTCACCATGCTGCAAGAGGGGAACTGACATTCTGGTGAATCTTTGTAAATCATCAATTTATCTATCACACTTTTATTTCACCAGTAGTATTTACAAAGCTAATTCCTACAATTCCATTTGAAATTACCCTTAAAAAGAACAGAACTTTAAAACTTACTACACTCACTCTGGGGAAGAAAGAAATATGAATTTTTAGCAAATAAAATACATCATTTTACCTTGCCTCTTTGGAAATAGTATTTTTATCTTTCATGCTGTACTGACAAAATGTATCTTATTGTCAATGAAAACCTGAAACTCAAATAAGCAGACAAGCCTTTTCGAGGTAACAAACTCAGGGAGGCAGTGCTGACTCCAACACAGACCTTTCTAAGTGTCACGGCAGGCCATTCTATCCCTCGGGACACCCATCCTGTTCAGTAAAGTACTCAGTGACCACCTAGGAGGCACTGGCACTGCTCTTTGTCCTCCTGTGTGCCTTCAGTGCATTTTAATATTCAGGTTCTTGCACATCCTCTCTGGGGTGGGTTTTCCTTGTCCTTTGGGACAGTTTTTCTCTCTTCACAAGTCTGAGACAATCTAGAGAGCAGAAATCATTTCTGCCTTTTCCTCTCAATGTCAGCATCCGATTGGCAGACCATCGATGTGTCTCCGAGGAATAAAAACTCGGGCTGGAGGAACAATTTTAATGACCTAACTTTAATGACATTACGTTGTATTGTCCATTAATTTTAATGTCCTAAAATTTCAATAACCCTAAGGCGTCACCATTTTAGATGAAACTATACCAGGAGATTCCTCTAAGGCCAAGAGCATCCAGCTGCTCCCCTGAGAGCCTCTACTCCCTACCTCAGGCTGTCCTTGGGGATGAGATGACCCCGGGGCTGATACTCACTAGACCCTCCAAAAGACATGGCCACTGTGGGTATCCTGGGTCATCCCCACACAGTTTTAAAATTCCAGGACTAGGAAAAGACAGGAGGGTGGCTGAGGACACAACACCCTGTAAAGTTTTCACGGGGAGACCTCAACCTAAATACATTTTGGTCACATGTACACTTAGGAAGGATGAAAAGAAGAGAGGCACAAAGATTTTTTTTTTACAGTAGAGTGTTAGATGATTTATTCTCCACTTTCCTCTCATGTAAAATGCTTGGAAAGAGAAAAATATTTTGGCCAAGGTGGCTCACGCCTGTAATCCCAGCGCTTTAGGAGGCCCAGGCGGGCGATCAATTCAGGTCAGGAGTTCGAAACCAACCTAGCCAATATGCCGAAACCCTGTCTCTACTAAAAATACAAAAATTAGCTGGACGTGGTGGTGGGTGCCTATAAGCCCAGCTACTTGGGAGGTTGAGGCAGGAAAATCGCTTGAACCCGGGAGTCAGAGGTTGCAGTGAGCTGAGACTGCACCATTGCACTCCAGCCTGGCGACAGGGCAAGATTCCGTCTCAAAATAAAACAAAACAAACAAACAAACAAAATATATATACATATGTGTACATATATATGTATGGTTTGCTTCCTCATTAACCTTATCAAAGCCTCTCATTTACGCCCCTCCTGTGGACCCCAAACCACAAACCATGACTGCGGTACCCGGTTTGTGAATCACCGTTTGCTCAAACACACCGTTTAACGTTTAAACAAAGTCTCAGGTTAATTTTAGGGGGAGAAAGGTGGGACTGGAAGCCCATGAACCACAGTTCCTCCCACGCTGGAACCCCGCTCACCGAGTCGGGGCCCTCCCGGATCACCCTCCAGTGGTCACCCTACTACCTGGGTCGGGGAGGCGCGGGGTTCCCGAAAGGGTTCCGGCCGGCGGAAGTGGCGCCCGCAGGTACAGACAGGACGCGGGGGTCCCGCTGCCCGCCCCGCCCGGCCCTGCACAGAAGGGGACTGAGGCCCGGCTGCGCCGCGGCGACTCGGTCCGCAGGTTCCGCAGCCGATGGCTGGCTCCAGCAGGTTTCAACCAGCGCTCTTCCCCACTTCAGGAAGCCAGGCGCAGTCCACTCACCATTCCTCGGCTCCCCGGGTGTCCCGGAGTCAGCGAGGGATGTCCCAATATCCGCAGGTCACAGGGTGGCCGAGGCTGCTGCAGAGCCACCTGGGCCTCCCAGAGCCAAGAAGTAGCAGCGGAGACTAACAAAAAGAGGTTACTACGGCCAAGGCCAGACAAAGCGCCCGCCAGCCGGATCCCGGAAGCCGCCCTCTCCTTTCCGGCGGCGCGCCTGATTGAACGCTCCCCGCCCCAACGCCCCTGATTGCAGGAGGCTTCAGGCCCCGCCCCCTCAGGCCCTGAGTGACAGGAGATTGCGAGCTCACCCGAGGCTGGCTGAGGCCAGAATGACCGTTTTGGCCTAGCGGTTTGCAGGGGGTGCGTCCTTCCTGCCCTGGGATCTCACCATGCAAGGACATTCCCAATTAAACTTGTGTAGAAGAAGATTATAGCTATTTGTGCATAAAATATATATAAAATTGCAAGCAATATAATGACAATTCTGTAACTGCCCAGTGGGTTCACCTTGCCCGCTACCTAGACAGAGCCGGTTTCTCAAGAGGGGGGAATAGCAAGAGAGAAGGAGTAATTCACGCAGAGTCGGCTGTGCGGGAGACTGGAGTTTTTAATTTAATTTTATTTTTCTGAAACAGAGTCTTGCTCTGTCGCCCAGGCTGGAGTGCAGCCTCGGAGTTTTATGATTATTCAAATCAGTCTCCCCGAGCATTCGGGGATAAGAGTATTTAGAAAGTTTATTTTGCCAAGGTTGGGGATGCTTGTGCATGACACAGCCTCAGGATGTCTTGATGACAATTGCCCAAGGTGGTCAGAGCACAGCTTGGTTTTGTTGGAGATAAATGCTCGGTGCCGCAAAGTGAAACCAGCACTCAAGCGAAAGTTTTCTCAGCCACACAATTTACTTCTGCAGAAGCGTGCTGCTCGCATCAGTCACAATCGCAAGAGCACACGGAACAAAGGAAAGCAGGGGTTTTTATTCCTAACGCAATCCCTACCTCTGGCATGGGCTGGGGCCAGACCTCAAGATCTAAACCGACCCGGTTGGCTATTTGTGAATATTTTCCCAAATAAGTAAGGGGGAAGGGGGATGTGAGTTACAACGGTGGGACGTGTGGTTTCGAAGGGAGAAATGGGTGCAGAGCAGGTAACCAAGGGAACAGATGTGAGTTATTGGTTAGAACTGACGGGAAGGTTGTTTACAGTAACTAAGGGCAAGGAGGCATGGAGAACAAGAAAGTTGAGTTCCAGAACAAAAAACAAGAACGTTAACATGCCAAACCTTGGAAGCGAAACTGACTGTATCTGACAGTTTTATACATTTTAGGGAGATAGGAGACATCAATCAACATATGTAAGATGAACACTGGTTTGATCCGGTACAACCTGAAGCAAAAGTGGGTCAACTCGAAGCCAGGAGGGGGCTTCCAGGTCACAGGTAGGTGAGAGACAAACAGTTGCATTCTTCTGAGTTTCTGATGAGCCTTTCCAAAGGAGGCAATAAGATATGCATGCTTCTCAGTGAGCACTGGATGACTTTGAATAGAATGGGAGGCAGGTTTGCCCTAAGCAGTTCCCAGATTGACTTTTCCCTTTATCTTAGTGATTTGGGGGGCCCAAAATATTTTCCTTTCCAATTTCCCCTTTTGTTTTAAAAGTATTTTGGAGAAAGCATTTTAAAAGAAAATCAGTCTCTGGTGCCAGGTTTTGTCTGATTTCTCGTGGAGTAGCTGGGATTACAGGTGCGCGACACCACACCTGGCTAATTTTTTTTTTTTTTTTGGTAGAAACGGGGGTCTCCCTCGGTTGCCCAAGCTGGTCTCTGGTGCCCAAGGCGGGGCTCCCCGTAATGTCTGCAAATAATCCAATGAAGGAACACCAGAGCGTGGAAAGTGGAGGACGACCGACAAAGGACTCCCCAGTAGGTTTTCACTTCAAGCTCTAGGGTAAGTAGGGCGCTGGGAGAATTCCAGGGAAACCTCGGGAAAATGTGGGTCAGGCTGAGAGTAAGTTCGCGAATTACTTAAGCCTTGTACCGCAGTTACTGCACCGCGGAGGGGTAATTGTGAGTACCCCAAATCTCACATCTTTGTTCCATCTGGTAGACAAGTATTCTCCTTGGTTCCCGGAATATGGAATCGTGAATGCAAAAGATTGGGACAAGGTCGGATCAGACTTAAAACGAGCACAAGAGGGCCGCGATATTCCCGTCTCTGCTTGGTCTGCATGGTCGGCAGTTATAACAGCACTGGAGCCCTTCCACACTGAGGAGGAGGAGGAGGAGGAGGAGGAGGAGGAGGAGGAGGAGGAGGAGCAGGAGGAGTTCCAGGATGACATAGGAAAGTTGAATAATCAGGAGTCTAATTATCAGCTAAGTGAACCATGACAGTCTAGTTTAAAAAAGGGCGAGAAACGGGAAGGTATGTATGCTAATCTCCAAAAAACGTATAAAAGAAACAGTGCCACCTACTGCGCCTTTAGGGGAAGGTCTGGAATGGCCGCCCCCAGGCCAGCCTTAGGAATTTTTGGAAGGGGAGCCTGACAGGCGCCTTGGGGCTCCCATTGTTGCAGGCCCCCCGCCAGTAACTATGGTGAAGGGAAGCTTCAGGCTTGTCCAACAGCCAATCATGATGAGGGAATGATCCAGGCTTGCCCATCTGTTAATTATGGTAGAGGAATGCCGCGAGCTGGTCCAAATACAAATGATGACACAGGGACAATCCAGGCATCCATTAGCCAGGCACAAGAAATGGGGGATTTGAATGCTTGGCAGTTTCTGGCAATTCTTTCGCCAGCTGAGGAGCCCAGAGAACTTGCTCAAGCATGCTGGGAGCCATTTCCTTTTAAAATATTAAAAGACTTAAAGCAAGCAATTGGACAGATGGGCCAAATTCTCCTTATGTTCATTCCTTGTTACAATGTGTGGCTTATAACAGACGTTGAATACCTACAGATTGGAAGGCACTAGCCCGATACACCCTGTCCCCCTCTGAATTTCTCCAATTTAAAACCTGGTGGATGGATGAAGCAACAAATCAGGCACGCAGAAACGCTCGAGCCCAACATCCCATTAATATCACATCTGATCAATCGCTTGGAATCGGACAGGCATGGGGTACTCTAAATCAACAGATGGTAATGGGTGATGAGGCTGTTGATCAGCTCAGAACTACATGCCTAAGAGCCTGGGAAAAGAATTCACGACCCTGCTACTGCTTATCCTTCTTTTAACACAGTTCAACAGGGTCCAAGGGAGCCTTATCCAGATTCTATTGCCTGTTTGCAGGATGTGGCTCAAAAGGCTATTTCCAATTCTCATGACAAGAAAGTGATCGTTCAGCTGCTTGCTCATGAAAATGCTAATACAGAAGGTCAGGCAGCAATTAGACCTATTAAGGGAAAGGCAGATCTAAATGAGGGAAAAACTTTAAGTGAATACATTAAAGCCTGCGATGGCATTGGCGGGCACCTCACCCATCGCGGGGGGTGCCTCAGCCCACTGCGATGTGGATGGTAACAGTGAGGAGGAGAGAGGGGGTTGCTATTACTCCCCATTACGATGTGGATCGTAATAATGACTCCCCCCTGCAATGTGTGTCCATTATTAGTAGTCTTTTTAGTTCAGGATATTAGGAACAATTTCACAGGTTGTGTGTACACAGCCTGCGATAGGAGAACGAACACCATCCTCTGCACCTCCGGATATTAGGAACCATATCACACAATGGGTGTACACTTTTTGGGAGATTTGGGGTAATGTCGTCCTGTGTTTCCCTGAACAATCAGAGACACATCGCAGGGCGGCTGTACACCTGCTACTCTCTCGGCAGGAACATCATACTACTGGAAATTAGGAACAATATCACAGACTGGGTGTCAAGCCACTGTCATATTGGAAGTAATATCATGCTCATTGTTATGAGGAACAATATCACAGGGGGGTGTGTACCTTCTCTGGTTGTGGGAGTAGTATCATCATCTCTTCCTTTAGATGACAGGAACAATATCACAGGGTGGGTGTACACCCCGTGTGTTTTTGGAAGGAATGTCATTCTCTCTTCTTCTAGGTTTTACAATTCATATCACAGGCGGGGTGCACACCCCTTGTTATATTGGATGGAATCTCAATCCTCTTTCAACTTGTATCTCATCCTCTTTCAACTTGTATCTTTAGAACAATATCCCATGGGGGCTGTACATCTCTTCAATATTGGTAGTAATGCCATCTTCTCCTTTCCTGGACATCAGAAACAAGATCACAGGAGGGGTGTACACGCCTTGCAATATTGGTAGTAATATCACCTCTCCCCTGTGGTTATTAAGGACAAAATCCCAGGGTGGCTGTACCGTTCCTACTTTATTGGGAGTAATATCATCCACTCACACCCTGGATATCAGGAACGATATCACAGAAGAGTTGTCCACCCCCTTCGATGTTGTCAGCCATGTCATCTTCTTCCCGCCTGGATATTAGGGACGATACCCCGGGGTTGGGGGTGGTGTACACCCACTGCGATATCGAAAGTAAAATCAGCCTCTACCCCGCTGCATATTAGGAACAATATATGGGGAGCAGGGTGGTTACACCCCCTGCGATATCGAGAGCAATATTCTTCTCTCTCCCCTGTACATTAGGAACTACATCACAGGGGTCTGTACACCTTCCGCGATAACGGGATTAATGTTGTCCTCTCCCCCACTGAATGTCAAAAACAATCTCACAGAAGGGTGTACACCCCCTGCGATATGGCCAGTAATATCATCATCTCTACCTTTGGATACTAGGAACAACATCACAGAGGGTGTGTACACTCTCCTGCTATATTGGGCATAATGTTATCCTCTCTTCCTCTGGATATTAGGAACAATATCCCTGGTGGTGGGAGGTGGAGTACATTAAGAACAATATCACTGGGTGGGTGTACACCCCCTGCGATACTGGGTGTGGTATCATCCTCTCTTCCCTAGGATATTAAGAACAATATCACAGGAGGGGTGCACAGCCACAGCCTGCAGGACCCTGAGGAGCCCTCCTTCTGCTTGGAAGCTGAGGACGACTGGGAGGACCCAGAGGCCCTGAGCTCACTGCTGCTGTTCCTGAACGCCCCCAGGGACAAGGCCAGCTTCCGTGGCCTGTACGATGTGGCGCTGCCATGGCTGAGCAGCGTGTTCTGCAGCTTTAGTGATAAGGTAGAGCTGACTGGGCGCCTGGCACAGGCCCAAGGGGCGGCCAAGAACCCTGGCCTCCTCATGGCCCTGGCCAGGCTCTGCTTCCTCCTGGGGCGGCTGTGCAGCAGGAGGCTCAAGCTGTCCCAGGCCCGGGTGTACTTTGAGGAAGCACTGGGTGCCCTGGAGGGCAGCTTCAGGGACCTGTTCCTGGTGGTGGCTGTGTATGCCAACCTGGCCAGCATTTACCGGAAGCAGAAGAACTGGGAGAAGTGTACACAGGTGGTTCCCAAAGCCGTGGCTCTGCTCCTGGGGACGCCCGGCCACATCTGCAGCACCGAGGTGCAGGGGGAGCTCCTGCAGCTGGCGCCGCGGTGGGCGGTGGGTGGCCAGAGCCCGCAGGCCGAGGCCCGGGCCTGCTTCCTGCTGGCCAGGCACCACGTGACCTCAAGCAGCCCGAGGAGGCCCTGCCCTTCCTAGAGCGGCTGCTGCTTTTGCACAGGGACTCGGGAGCCCCAGAGGCTGTGTGGCTCTCAGACTGCTCCCTACTCCTGGCTGACATCTACAGCCGCAAGTGCCTGCCCCACCTGGTGCTGAGCTGTGTCAAGGTGGCCTCATTGAGGACACAGGACTCGCTGGCCAGCTCGCTGGGGAGCGTGAACCTGGTGCTCCAGAACGCCCTCCAGCCCCATGGCCTCCCCACCCAGACTTCGCATTACTTCAGGCGAGTGCTGGCCTCCCTAACCCCAGGCACAGGCCAAGCGCTGCGCGGCCTTCTCCACACCAGCCTGGCCCAGCTGTACAGCCACCATGGCTACCACGGCCCGGCCATCACCTTCATGATGCAGGCGGTGGAAGCCAGTGCTGTTGCCGGAGTCCGTGCCATCGTGGACCGCCTGGTGGCCCTGGCCTGGCTGCACGTGCTTCATGGGCAGAGCCCGGTGGCCCTGGACATCCTGCAGTCTGTCCAGGATGCAGTGGTGGCCAGTGAGGACCAGGAGGGTGTGATTGCCAACATGGTGGCCGTGGCTCTGAAGAGGATGGGCCGGACGAGGCAGGCAGCCGAGGGCTACTACCACGCCCTACGGGTGACTCAGGACCTGGGCCAGCGGAGGAACCAGGCAGCGGCGCTGGCCAACTTCGGGGCCCTGTGCCTGCACGCGGGTGCCAGCAGGCTGGCCCAGCACTACCTCCTGGAGGCCGTGTGGCTGTTCTCGAGGCTGCCCTGCGGGGAGTGTGGCCGGGACTTCACCCACGTGCTCCTGCAGCTGGGCCACCTCTGCACCTGCCAGGACCCGGCCCAGCAGGGCAAGGGCTACTATGAGTGGGCCCTTCTGGTCGCCGTGGAGATGGGCCACGTGGAGAGTGAGTGCCCCGGTTCCTCCTGTGCGCCTTCCGGGGCCACTCGGGTCAGGGCACACCTGGGGTTTGTGATTTAGAAACAAGTGGTGGTTTTTCCACCATCGAAAGTGCTGAGTCGTGGCCAACAGCAGATGTTGGCAAGAGCCCTGGAGACAGGTGGTTCCCATGCAGGGCCAGGCCCTCTGTGCCCTACTGGGGCAGCCAGCTCTTCCCGGTTTGCCCAGGGACCATCCTGCCTTGAGCACTGAAAGTCCTGCATGCTGGGAATCCCTAGACATAACCCTGGGATCAAGGCAGGCTCTGCTGAGCTGGGACTTGGGGCCCCTGCATGAGCTAGGCCCTGAACACCGGTTCTTGTGCCCGTGTTATCTGCTTGGTATCTCGGCAGCCTGTGCACCTGTCATCCCACTTCACAGAGGACACGGGGTGGGCGATTGCCCAAAGCCGCAGAGCAGTTCATGCAAAAGCAGCTCGTTCTGCAGAGTGTGCCAGGCCCCACCCACAAATGGGGCTTGTGGGGTCCTCGGGTGGCAGGGACTGAGCATGGGAATGTGAGCTTCAGGCCAGAGAAGCCACAAAAGGGTGAGTGGCATGATGGTGGGGCAGCACTTGGCCCCAGGTTAGGGAAGCCTCTTTAGTCTGGGACCAGAGGGTTGAGAGGATTTAGTCAAGTAATAGGTGGTGGGAGAGGGGCTGGTGGTGGGGGAGGGGCTGGTGGTGTAGCCTGTGTGAAGGCCCAGGGCTGAGCGAGTGGGGGTGAGTGAGCGGGGATGAGTGGGGTGTGAGTGGTGGTGAGTGAGTAGGGGTGAGTGAGTGGGGGTGTGATGGGGGTGAGTGGGAGTGTGAGCGGGGATGAGTGGGGTGTGAGTGGCGGTGAGTGGGGGTGTGATGGGGGTGAGTGAGTGGGAGTGTGAGCAGGGATGAGTGGGGTGTGAGTGGTGGTGAGTGGGGGTGAGTGAGCGGAGGTGTGATGGGGGTGAGTGGGAGTGTGAGCAGGGATGAGTGGGGTGTGAGTGGTGGTGAGTCGGGGTGAGTGAGCGGAGGTGTGATGGGGGTGAGTGAGCAGGAGTGTGAGCGGGGATGAGTGGGGTGAGTGGTGGTGAGTGAGTGGGGGTGAGTGAGCGGGAGTGTGAGCGGGGATGAGTGTGGTGTGAGCGGGGGTGAGTGAGCAGGGCTTATGCAGGGAGGTGCAGAGTTGGGACTGGGTGGGTTGGGTGCTGGATGGTGAGAAGCTCTTCTGGAGAGCTAAGCAGGGCCTGGGGCCTCAGGCTGTGCTTGGCCTTTTCCCCAAGAGCACTGATTAGATGGGGCTCACCCAGATTAAGGGTGGGTCTGCCTTTCCCAGCCCACTGACTGAAATCTTAATCTACTTTGGCCACACCCTCAAAGACACACCCAGGATCAATGCTTTGCATCCTTCAATCCAATCAAGTTGACAGTACTCACCATCAGAGGCTGGTTAAAGTTGGTGACCTTTGCGGGTAGAACCTCTCACAGTACAGCTAGTTGGAGTAATGAATGGGTGAGGAAAACTTGGCTCACTTGAAGATGGTTCAAGTGATTTCTACCACACAGTATGTCCCCTAAGTGAAAGACCCTAACATCGAGAACACTTCCCACGAAATATGCTTTTCCATTTAGATCCTACAGGGCAAGCTCATTCCAACTCTCTTCATCACAGGGTATGAGAAGTAAGAAACAAAACATAGGTATGAACATATGTTGAACATGATCAAACTTAAAAGGCAAACACATTGGAAAAAAAGTAGACTTGCCACATATCTGAGGTTCAAAGACAGCCTTGATCTATCAAAATATGCAAAAATGAAAATTCCAAAAGGAAAAAGATATATGCATACTCGATTAACATGCAAAAATCTGTTAGCAAAGAAAAGCAAATTAAAATGGCAGGTCCCTATGGCCAAGAACTATCACTTGGGAAAAATGTATCAAAATGATAAAGCCCACTGCTGGTGCAAACATTGAAGATGGCCTCTCCTGCCCTCTGCTGGTGGGAATTTAAACTACAGTAGTATGGTAAGTCCTTTCTGGAGCTTGTTTGAAAATATCAATCAAAAGTCTTTAAAATGGCCGGGCGCGGTGGCTCAGGCCTGTAATCCCAGCACTTTGGGAAGCCAAGGTGGATGGATCACAGGTCAGGAGATCGAGATCATCCTGGCTAACATGGTGAAACGCCGTCTCTACTAAAAATACAAAAAATTACCCAGGCGTGGTGGCCGGTGCCTGTAGTCCGGAGTACTTGGGAGGCTGAGCCGGGAGAATGGCGTGAACCCGAGAGGCAGAGCTTGTAGTGAACACAGATGGCGCCACTGCACTACAGCCTGGGCGACAGAGCAAGGCTCTGTCTCAAAAAAAAAAAAAACCAAACAAACAAAAATTAGCTGGGCATGGTGACATGTACCTGTAGTCTCAGCTACTCCGGAGGCTGAGGCAGGAGAATTGCTTGAACCTGGGGGGCAGAGGTTGCAATGAGCCGAGATCGTGCCACTGCACTCCAGCCTGGCAACAGAGGAAGACTCTGTCAAAAAAAAAAAAAAAAAAAAAAAAAGTCTTTAAAATGTTTGCATCTTTTGATCTAGTGATTTCAATGCTATAGCTTTTACCAGGGGAATAATCACAGCTGTGTAGAAAGAGACACACATTTTTATTGTGTTTTTATACAATGAATGGAAGACCTTTGTAAAACTAGCTTTCTTCTTGGAATGAAGAACAGTATCCCAAATGATAGATATTAACATTAACATTTACTGAGCACTTCCCACATGCCAGGTGCTTTCTAAGAGCTTTACCTGTATTCTCATTCCTGGAGGTGCTCATAGAATACCTGGGGACCAAGGGGGCAGCTACATGGCACAATGAGAGAACAGGGTGGTACTGGTCTGGCCTCAGAGTTGCAAGTAACAGAAAACAACTGAAACTAAAGTTAATTTAAAAAAAAAAAAAGGAAAATTTAACCATCTGTAAAGTCTCAGCAATGGATAATAACAGTTAAGATTTATTGAGAGTTTTCTATGGCCTGCTCTAAGGACTCTGCATGTATTAATACTTTTAATCTTTACCCAATCCTGTGAGGTGGATATTATTCTTAACCCCATTTTGCAAGTGAGGAAACTAAGGCAAAGAGTGGATAAGACGCTTGCTCAAGGTTGAAAGAGTCAGTAATGACAGGACCGGCAATGACAGCCAGGCAGGCAGCTAGCTCCAGAGCTCAGTTCCTTAACAGGGTTAACTAAGGCTTAGCTAGATCCGGGAGGCGGTGCAATGCTACCAAGACCTCTTAGCTTGCCTCTCAGCACTTTCTTCCCACGTGGGCTCCCCTGTTTCCAGAACAGCAGCCCCCAAGCCCAAACTGACCTCACAGCTCACCATATCAAAGCAACCGTGAACATCTTCCCAGCCTAAGACCTGGACTATAAGAGGTCTGTTTTGGGTCTTGTACCCTCCCCTAGGACAGGGTCAGTCTCTGGAAACTGAGCAGGACCACTATAGAAAGCAGCAGTGGTTTCTCAGAGGAAGGGTTGTAGGCAGACACGTCTATGTCCATATTGAAGACAAGTTAGCTGTGCTCAAGGACCTGCTATGTGCTCGGTGTTTGCAGGGCACTGGGGGATACCAAGACATGGTTGGTTCTCCCAATCAACTAGGGGAAACACAGGCAAAAGGAAAATAGCAATAAAGCTTGGTAATTCTCGGAAGAGAGACATGAACAAAGAGTAGCTGGAACCCAGGGATAAGGGAATACTGATCAAGGGGTGAACAGGTGCCAGATCTTGACAGCCCGGCAGGCCAAATAAAGGAGTAGTGAATAGTAACTACTGATGTTTGGAGGCAAACTATATATGCCAGGCACTAAGCTAGATGATAAACATGTATCTTCACTCCAATACCTGATGTTTCACAGATGAGCAAAACTGATACTCAGAACAATAAAATAACTTGCCCAAGGACCCACAGTGATGGAGGCAAGATTCAACAGTCTATAAACACCTTGGATTTCACCATGTTGCTAAGGGGAGGCCAGCAAAGGTCACAATGAAATTCATTGTTCCCCACAAGTAATCCACATTGAAAATGAAAATGTCTTAATTGGTAGCAAATCTGGTATCACATATCTATCTATAATTAGGGTGCCACAGTACACACATTGAAGGGTTTCTATTTTTTCTTTCTTTTTTTTCTTTTTTGAGAGAGAGTTTCACTCTTGCTGCCCAGGCTGGAGTGAAATGGGCGGTCGTGGCTCACTGCAACCTCCACCTCCTGGGTTCAAGCCATTCTCCTGCCTCAGCCTCCCAGGCAGCTGGGATTACAGGCGCTTGCTACCACGCCCAGCTAATTTATTTATTATTTATTTTTTTTTAGTAGAGATGGGGTGTTTCACCATGTTGGCCAGGCTGGTCTCAAACTCCTGACCTCAGGTGATCCACCCGCCTGGGCCTCCCAAAGTGCTGGGATTACAGGCGTGAGCCACCGCACATGCCCAAAGGGCTTCTTTAATGGACCTCAGAAATGAAGATGTGGTCATTAAATACTGGAATTTTTCCAACCTGCTTTTAAGTATCAATATGGTGTGCAAGTAGTGCCATTTAAAATTGCAGAGAAAAAAACTCTGGAAGGATTTCAGATCCAAATTCAAAAGCCCCGAAACCACAAAAGGAGAAACCTGATCTGACCTGAACATACCATGTATGGGAACCTGGGATAGCGGCGATGCTCTTGGGAGTATTCAGTTACCAGGGAGGCCCTGCACTGACCCTTTTTCGAGGAGACAATCAACAGAAGATTGTATTTGATGGGACAAATTCACTTCCTGTTAACAAGGCTTCTAACCCTGTACGAGAGAGAGAAGAAGGGAGGGCAAAGACTTTAGTTGGCTTTGAAGAAACGAATCCAGTTCTTTAGGAGTCTTGAAAGAAAAAAAAAAAAAACAGAAAAAAAAGGAAGTATTGTTTAGAAAGGCCATATGATCCACCCAGCTGTTAAATCCTGTGCTCCAAAGGGTGAAGAAAGGCTGAAGAAATGATAAATCAGTAGAGATTTGGTACTTCTCTTTTTTTTTTTTTTGAGATGGAGTCTTGCTCTGTTGCCCAAGCTGGAGTGCAGTGGCACGATCACTGCAACCTCCTTCTCCCAGGTTCAAGCAATTCTCCTGCCTCAGCCTCCAGAGTAGCTGGGATTACAGGTGCTGGCCACCAGGCCTGGCTAATTTTTGTATTTTTAGTAGAGATAGAGTTTCGCCACGTTGGCCAGGCTGGTCTCGAACGCCTGACCTCGTGAATCGCCCGCCTTGGCCTCCCGAAGTGTTGGGATTACAGGCTTGAGCCACCGCGCCCAGCTGGCACTCTTTTCTTGAGTATTTATTACTTTCCTTTTACAAACACCCCAACACATAGTAGATATTAAACAGTGCCTACTAATTCAAATTTTACTTCCTATGTAGCTCACTGGCTCTCCACCCCTGTATTCAATCCACCTGAAATCACTCTCCCTGCTCTCCCACACTCCAGCAGAATAAACTGCCCTTTACATGGACAGTGCTTCTATTATGCCCCATGTACAGTGTTTCTATTATGGCACTGTATTGAAGCTGCTTCCTCTACTAGATTCTTATTTCTGTCCTCACCACTTTAACACACGCAGCCGCTCAGAAAATGCTGGCTATATTGATGAAGTGCTTTCACAAATTTATAAATACAGAGTTATCTTGTAGTACACCTCTGTGGTTTTCTTTGGACCAGGAGCTCCTCACGTGCAAGGCCATGTCTTACTCATCTTTATCTCCACTGCTGGCATGGTGCCTAACAGCTCCTAGCAAATAGTAGGTGCTCAGCAAACGTTTGCGTGGTTAAGCCCACCATTTCTCAGCACATGACTCGGTGGGAAAGGGTTGGGAGAGTAATACGCGGGATTACTGACGGAGAAAAAGTTGTGACCTCGTAACACACAGTTCGTGGGCGTGAGTAGTGTGGAAAACGGCAGTTTGCTGGGAAAGTAATTTAGTTTCCTCGGTTCAGGCTGGGAGGATTTTTCCCAAGTGGCGAGAAGAAGGCTCACGTGAACCACATACAGGTGCTTCTCACTGAAACGCACAACAAATCTAGAGCCAAGTGTAATAACGAAACGGGCCCCAAGAAGTTTATTTAATGCCCAGGGGTCCTCAAGTGGTCACTGCCAGGCTCTAGCATCCTGTCCAGCAGGCCTTTCTCCTCCTTTCAAATCTTGCTGGGCGACTCCTGAAAAGCAAAAGTAGGAAAGAAACTGGGGGCTGAGGATGGAGGCCCGGACAGAGGGTATCTCTCCTGCTCTGGCACCCGGGAGTCTGCGAGGGCTTCGGAAGCGCAGCGTCTCACAGTCTCGCATCCCAGACCTGGACGCATCCTGCGGCAGCGGTAATCCTGGTCCTTCTGGGCTTCCATAGGTCTGAATAAACTTGGGAACCTTTCGACCCGGAAAGCTCAGTGTTTTAAAATTCAAATCGCACCTGCCGACGTGAGAGCGAAACCCTTCAGGCCGACTCAATCCTAGCTGCTCGTTAACTAAAACCGCGAAGAGAACACAGTCTCCAATCCAAACGCCAGGAGGCCCAACTCCGGAGCCGACGCCGGAAGCGCTCTGCCTGACGTCACTTCCGTCGCGTTTTGGGGCGGTACCAAGATGGACTCTTCACGGGCCAGGGAACAGCTCCGTCGGCGATTCCTTCTCTTGCCGGACGCCGAGGCCCAGCTGGACCGCGAGAGTAACGCCAGGCCGGGTGAGGCGCGCACCAAGCCGCCCCGAGGTTCTCAGAGGCGAGGCGCTGGAAAATGGCCGGCCTCCGGCAGCCCCGGCCCAGTCTGAAGGGACCGAGTTTCGGTTTTGCAAGTCGAATATTTGATATCAGGGAAGATCCTTAGAATCGCGTAGTGCTGTGCATCGTCATCTCAGCTGCGCTTCAGAATTCTCTGGAGAGCTGATTTGACACCTGTTTGGAAATATCGGTTAAAATTAAAAATACCCACCGGTTCTAAGTCTTAAGAATTTACCGGAAACATGCCTGTATCGCAGTGTACAATGATGTGCGCAGTGTTTCACCTCTGCATTGCTTGCAATAGCGAATCACTAGAAATACTTGTCTTGCCCGTCAGCAGAAGGCTGGTTAAGTAAATTTGGATATGTGTATACATGACACGCCAGGTCGACTTGTATGTACCAATAGGGATGATTTTCAAAGGGAAGTGCGGAACACTATGGTATGCCGCCATTTGGGTACAAAACAGGTAACCTGTGATGTATGTTCACCTGTAGGTGCATAGAATAATGGAAGAATTCAGTAGAAATTGTAAGTGGTGGTTGCTTCTGGGGATTAGATCTGAGGTTAAGGATGGGAGTCAGATACCTCATTTTGGATATTTGTAACCCATATGTTTTAAAACCGTGTCCATTTATTACCTTTTCAAAATAAACATGAATTACCTGATGCCCAGGCATGATGATGTATACATTTTGAGGATATTCCAGAATATTATGAACATGCTTCGTAGGGTTTCCGATGGTCATCTAAAGGCCCAAAACCTCATATGTGGACCATTCATTCTCACGTGAACACAGAGGGCATGTCAGAATCCTCGGAAAACTTTCTAGAAATCATCCATCTGACCCAACCTCCATCCACCCTTTCTTTCGGATTGCGTTCCAGACAGGAAAAATGACTTGTCCATCACCTGTCTAGACAGGGCTGTGCTGGAACTAGAGCTCTGGTGTGCCGTTTCCACTTTTGAGCTGTGTTTAAAGTAATGATTTAGTTATAGGCTGGGCATGGTGGCTCACGCCTGTAATCCCAGCACTTTGAGAGGCCGAGGCAGCCTGATCACGAGGTCAGGAGTTCGAGACCAGCCTGGCCAAAGAGACCAGCCTGGCCAACATGGTGAAACCCGGTCTCTACTAAAAATACAAAAATTAGCCGGGCGTGGTGGCAGGCGCCTGTAATCCCAGCTACTCGGGAGGCTGAGGCAGGAGAATTGCTTGAACCCGGCAGGCGGTGGTTGCAGTGAGCTGAGATGGAACCATTCCATTCCAGCCTGGGCGACAGAGGGAGACTCTGACTCAAAAAAAAAAAAGTAGAATTTAGTTATAAAAGTATTCTTGAAAGACCACAAGTCCAGTTCATGCGCTACCATTTGCCTTTGGCATTTTTCCTAATCAGCAGGACTAACTCCTTTCCTAGAAGAAACGTGAAACATATTAAAATTCTTACATTTCCAGCTGGCATTGTTATTTCCGAAAGACGATGAAAATGTAAATTTGATTTCAAAATATATTTAGAGGAAATAAATTGACTGTATTTGTTAGTGGGCTCTTATTATTTTTTGTAAATATAAACCTAGCTCAAGGGTTTTTTTTGTTTTTTTTTTTTTGAGACGGAGTCTCGCTCTGTCGCCCAGGCTGGAGTGCAGTGGCCAGATCTCAGCTCACTGCAAGCTCCGCCTCCTGGGTTTATGCCATTCTCCTGCCTCAGCCTCCCAAGTAGCTGGGACTACAGGCGCCCGCCACCTCTCCGGGCTAGTTTTTTGTATTTTTTTAGTAGAGACGGGGTTTCACTGTGTTAGCCAGGATGGTCAAGGGTTTTACAGAAGAATTTGTTATCATGGGAGAGACTCTGGTTCCTAGCTCTAGGAAATGATTTTATTTGGCTTAAGTGTAATTTTTCCTCGCAAAATTATGGTAACTTAATAAGTTGAAATCTCCCTTATTTGCAGAAACCTCCACAGCTGTTCAGAAAAAGGAGAAACCTCTTCCAAGACTTAATATCCATTCTGGATTCTGGATTTTGGCATCCATTGTTGTGACCTATTATGTTGACTTCTTTAAAACTCTTAAAGAAAACTTCCACACTAGCAGGTAAGAAAACTTTATTGCTTCATAAATTAAACGCATGTCTGATTTTTCGTGTTATATTTTGTTAGTTGAATTCTTCAAACAGTAAGCACCTACTCTGTGCCAGGCCCTGTGTTGGAGGTGCTGGTGATACGAAGATGAATATGAGATGGGGATCAAAGGGTACATATTTTTAGTTGTAAGATGAATAAGGTCTGGGGATCTAATGTACATACAGTATGGTGACTATAGTTAATAATGCTGTATTGTATACTTGAAATTTTCTAAGAGTAGGTCTTGTGTCTTCCCCTGTTCCCTGACCAGTGGTAACTGAGGTGATGAGTGTGATGATTAACTTGATTGTGGTAATCATTTCACAATGTGTGTGTGTATATATATATATATCAGGTCATCACATTGTACATCTTGAATATATAAAATTTTAATTTGTCCATTATACTTCAATAAAGATGGAAAAAATAAAACCAATGGAAGGATGTGTGCTCTGGGCATACACAGTAGAGTGGAAGAGAACTGGAAGTTATTTTTGTGCAAATAAATATATTGTAGGATGATGAAAGTAAGAAATTTAAGAAGGACCTAATCCATTTGGGGAAAAAAGGAGGGAGAAAGACTGACTGAAGGTCTTCATGAAGACCAAGTACAAGAGTACTGGGAGGAAGGCTTGAGAACTGTGGCCGGTGAGAACCGGGTCTCAAGGTTGGTTTCAGAGGGTACTTACAGCTGACAAGGTAACTACGGGGTGTGACTGCGTTGGAGTGCAGGTGAAGGTCAGCAGTTGTGGCCAGGCCAGATGTACAATAGTTCCTCATTCACAGGGGCTGAGATCCCTTCAGTATAGTCTCCAGAGCTGACATGGAGGAGAGGGTTGGAATCATATCCTAGGGTCCTTACTGCACATTGGAGAGTGATGTGGAGACCCTCAGATAATAAACAGAAAGGAGAGGTATATTGGTGAGCAGCAGAGCTGGCATTGGGAGGGCTGGTGTGCTTAGGGTCAAGAGTAGTAATTTGGAAGTACCAGTGGGGTTAGGAAGATGCAGACAGGACTGTGGTCCCCTGGTATCACAGCAGGACACATGATTTCTCCTCAAGGGCCTTCAGGAGGAGACTGTCGAGCCACATGGAACAAGCCCTCGGGAAAGTAGGCAGAGGGGAGTTTATTTAAACTGTCCTCTACTTTCTAGGGGAGAAACTTTCCCTAAACACTCCCATCTTCTGCCCTTCCCTGTCACTCACTCCTTTTTGGGAGGTGGCGTGACTGATTGAGTGTGTGATGAAGAATTGGACGAAGGTAGCTCAGCACCTTCTCCTGCACGTCAGCTGCCTGTAGGAAGTGCACAGTCTGGTCTGCCTTCCCACGGTGTCATTTCACGGGGGCAGCCCTCACAGGCAAAGGTCTCTAGGTTTTCATTTTGACCTGGAACCCAGTGGGTAAGCCTGCCTGTTTCTGGGTCTCAGAGACCCGGTATTAGGAAGTGCTTTGTCACCACTCACGAAAGCCATATTCTTCCCACCGCTGCATCAGTATAACAGACATTTAATCTTCATCAGCTTGACTCAGTCATCTGTCTTAGAATGTGGGCTGGGAAAAGAGGGATGGATACTTTATTTTTATTTTGAGACAGGGTCTTGCTGCACTGTCACCCTCCAGTGGTGTGATCATGGCTTACTGCCTTGACTTCCTAGGCTCAAGTGATCCTCCCACCTCAACCTCCCAAGTAGCTAGGATTATAGGCGCACACTACCATGCCTGGCTAATTTGGTTTATTTTGTATAGAGACGAGGTCTCTTCATGTTGTCTAGGCTGGTCTCAAACTATTGGGCTCAAGTGATCCTCCCACCTTGACTTCCTAAAGTACTGGGATTACAGGTGGGAGCCACTGCACCTGCCTGGAGGGGAGAGATACTTTAATCACCACCAACAGCAGCTGCTCTTTCCTTCATCAGAGACTTTACGGAACCTGAGACGTGTTTGGCTGTGGGTGCCAAACACATGGAAGGTGCATTTCTAGCTCTCCAACAACTCACTTTAGGCTGCAGCAGACAAGTGACCAGGCCTCGTGTGTGCTCTGTAAATGTAGGCGCAAGGTATTATGGGAGCGTCTAGGAGGGGTACCTAGTCCAGGTCAGCCTCAGGACTGAGATCTTTTTGAGGTTTTAGGAGATGTGAGATAACTTCTCTATTTGTGTCCTTTTATTGGGTATTTCTGGTAGTTTAAATAAATGGCAGAGTAAGAAATGATCACATATAAGATGTTTGGGGGCAACTGCAGTGAAGTGGAGTGCCCAAGACCACACAGCTGCTGTGTGGCGAAGCCGGGACACAGACAATGGGACCAGGGCTGTGGGGGTTGGAAAAAAAAAGTAGAAGTCATAAATCTGTCCTCAACAAGGTGTCATCTTAGAGAGCAAAAGGCATAAATGCATTCTCAAAGGCTGAGGATTTTGAGTCGCATTGTTTTCTTGGGAAGGACTCATTAAGGGGTGTTGGAGGGTATTGAGCAGCCATGAAATGAGAGGGCGGCACAAAAGACAGTGCTGGCTGAGTTCTGCTTTTGGAAAATGGCTAAAATGGCTTGTTCCTCTGACACCTGAGGTGATTTCTTTTTCCCCTGGCTGTAGCCTAGGTTTAGAAGCTTGAGGCCTTAAGGTTCTTTATATTGTTCAAAGATAGGAGAGCAGGTCCGTATTAAAAACTGAAAAACACTGTGATGCTATAGAAATCACAGTTTAAAAAACTCTGCTTGTGTGCATCAAAATCAACTGTGGACTTAAAAGCAGAAAGCAAAATTAAAATCCCAGATGCTTGGGCCCAGAATTTTGGAAACTGGGGACTAGGTAGTTTCTCTCAGAAAGGTGCAAGGTGATTATGATATAAAGCCAGGGCCGAGGACCACTGACTGATAGTATTATATTTTGTTCAGGCAGTTTAAAAATTTTTCTTAGGCCGGGCACGGTGGCTCACGCCTGTAATCTCAGCACTTTGGGAGGCTGAGGTGGGTGGATCAGCTGAGATCAGGAGTTCACGACCATCCTGGCCAACATGGTGAAACCCCGTCTCTACTAAAAATACAAAAGTTAGCTTGGCATGGTGGTGTGCACCTGTAATCTCAGCTACTCAGCTACTCAGGAGGCTGAGGCAGGAGAATCGCTTGAAACCGGGAGGTGGAGGTTGCAGTGAGCCGAGATCGTGCCATTGTACTCCAGCCTGGGTGACAACAGCGAGACTCTGTCTCGAAAAAAAAAGAAAAAAAAATTTCTTATATCCTTTACCAGTATGTGCTTTTCAGCCTTTTGTCATCACCCCTAAGGAGTCTTTTTAGACATTTTTTTTCTAATCATCCCTGTGGAATGTGGAGTTAGATAAACTATATATTCACTTATATACTGCATGCATATCTGTGCTTTATACATACAATTAGAGCCAGATTTTTTTCTTCACTTTGGGGGCACTACTCCCCACAGTGAGACTGCACGCTCTAGCAGAAGAGAGGTCTTTGAAGACTCCTAAAGATGAACATGGACATTTTTTCCTCATAGATATAACTTGAGTGATGGCCGGGCATGGTGGCTGATGCCTGTAATCCCAGCACTTTGGGAGGCTGAGACAGGTGGATCACTTGAGGTCAGGAGTTCGAGACCAGCCTGGCCAACATGGACATGGTGAAACCCCATCTCTACTAAAAATACAAAAATGAGCTGGGCGTGGTGGCCGGCGCCTGTAATTCCAGCTACTCGGGAGGCTGAGACGGGAGAATTGGTGAACCCGGGAGGCAGAGGTTGCAGTGAGCTGAGATTGCGGCACTGCACTCCAGCCTGGGCAACAGAGCGAGACTCTGTCTCAAAAATAAATAAATGAAAATAAAAATAACATGAGTGGAATAATAATGATTATGATTGAGGGTGAGCTGTGAGGAGCACTTTGCTGACTACTTGATTTAATTCTTACAGCTATTCTGAGTTAAGTACTGTCAATATTTCTGAAACACACGGAGGTTAGGTAATTTGCCTAGGGTCACAAAACTAGTCTTACTCAAGTTAAGATTCAAACCCATATAGACAGATTTCAGAGGCTGTGCTCTTAACCCCTTCACTCTGCTGCCTCTCGTGACTCCGAATCTCAGAATTGCATCGTCATAAAAAGCCTTCATGGAATCTGGAACCTTGCATTATTGGAAGCTCACTTTGTGCCTTTGTAACTTAACAGTTGTAGCCATCTGTTCTCCCTCTCTCTTCCACGTGGACTGTCAGGCTTTTCCCATAGTGAAGCAGATGATGATGGGATATTGGATTGAGTTGGGAGAATGGGAAAGGGACTTCAGTCCCCAAGTCCAGCTGGGGTGGAGGGAAGGGGTTGTCCAGGTTGCCTGACACTGGCTGAATCAGATCACAGGCAGACTTGGAAGGGA
Source organism: Theropithecus gelada (assembly GCF_003255815.1). Classification (NCBI taxonomy): domain Eukaryota; kingdom Metazoa; phylum Chordata; class Mammalia; order Primates; family Cercopithecidae; genus Theropithecus; species Theropithecus gelada. Next base: position 8,654,960 of record NC_037672.1, read on the forward strand.
GTCAAAAGGCATTGGCATTGAGGGTGAGGTGGTGGGTAGAAGATATTTTGAAAATGGGAGAATTTCATTTAGGAATCTTTTATGAGAGAAAATTTGAATTATAAAGTCCACTTAACTTGGAGGAATGAAGTTTCCCAGTGATAAACTTCTTTAATCCTGTCACACTCAAAACTTCAGAAACAACCAGAAAGCCACTATCTTCCTTGTATTTTTGTTTTTATTTATGTTATTTTATTTTATTTTATTTTATGGAGACAGAGTTTCACTCTTGTTGCCCAGGTACTCCAGGCTGGAGTGCAGTGGCGCCATCTCAGCTCACTGCAGCCTCTGCCTTCTGGGTTCAAGCGATTCTCCTGCCTCATCCTCCCAAGAAACTGGGATTACAGGCATGCGCCACCATGCTTGGCTAATTTTGTATTTTTAGTGGAGATGGGGTTTCTCCATGTTGGTCAGGCTGGTCTTGAACTCCTGACCTCAGGTGATCCGCTTGCCTCGGCCTCCCAAAGTATTGGGATTACAGGCGTGAGCCACTGTGCCCGGCCTCTTCCTTGTATTTTTAAAGAAAATGCATTGTCGTGATCAGACTTTTCCCTTGGTTGGTTGGCTGATGAGAGTGTATATGTAAATGCATGTATTTCAGGTCTGTCTTTTCATTCTTTCCTGAGTTGTGTGTCTCTTTTTCTGACCCCCATCTTCCATAGATTGAGACTTTCTGAAAGTCTGGATTGTTTAAGTATGGCTTTCTCTGCACCACTTGATATTCCTAGAAGTAGATTTTTTTTTTTTTGAGACAGAGTCTCACTCTGTCGCCTGGGCTGGAGCGCAGTGACGTGACCTTGGCTCACTGCAACCTCCGCCTCCCGGGTTCAGTTGATTCTCCTGCCTCAGCCTCCCGAGTAGCTGGGACTATAGGCGTGTGCCACCACACCTGACTAATTTTTTATTTTTAGTAGAGACGGGGTTTCACCGTGTTGGCCAGACTGGTCTTGAACTCCTGATCTCAGGTGATCCAGCAGCCTCGGCCTCCCAAAGTGCTGGAATTACAGGAGTGAGCCACTGTGCCCGGCCTCTTAGAAGTAGATTTTTAAGCTGTTAATGAAAACTTTTAAGATACCCGATGATTCATTAAGTGCTGTCAGCCCTCTTACTGTTTTTATCTCCACAGCTGGTTTGTCTGTGGCAGTGCCTTGTTGCTCGTCAGCTTATCAATTGCGTTTTACTGCATAGTCTACCTGGAATGGTATTGTGGAATTCAAGAATATGATGTCAGGTATCCAGCCTTGATACCTATTACCACTGCCTCCTTTATTGCAGCAGGAATTTGGTAAGTTAACTTTGAAATGACTAACAGGAATGAACAACAAATTTTTTTTGATCAGATAGTGATATACTTGGTCCAAACTTTGAAAGAAAAACGGTATAACAGAAAAGTAGTCTCCTGGTCATTCATGCTCTCTGGTTCCCTTTTCATTAGTATCTCTTTCTCCTTCTATTTATGGATCTAGTTATTTAAAGCACAGATGGTGACATTCTGTACATATTTTGCATTTTGCTTTTTAAATGTATCTGACATACAATACATATAGAAAAGTGGAAAAAACTAAAATGAATGAATTAGTGAATGAATTCTCATGAAGTGAATATTGGTGTAAATCGAGCCAGCACACTGGGAACCCCCTTCATTCTCCCTCATAGTTCCTACACCTTCCCTCCTGCCACAGGTAAATACTGCCCTGACCTTCATAGTAACTACTTGCTTTGCTTCATTAGGTATTCTATTTGTTTCATCTACGCTTTTGAACTTTATAGAAAGGGATTGGTACAGGGTGTATTCCTTCACATTGAGCTGGCTGTGTGCAGCATTATGTGCAATTCTTTCATATCGTCGCCCGGAACAGTGACTCATCTTCATTGCCCTTTTGCATTCCATTGTTTAATTGAATCCCAGTTTCTCTTTTCCATTGTTGATTGTGTTTAGATTTTTTTCAATTTGGGGTTACTATAAAGGATGCTATAAAGAGCATTCTTGTATAAGGCTCTTGTAGCACCAACTGAAGTTGGTGTGTGTGTGTATGTGTGTGTGTGTATATATATATATATATATATGTACCCCAAGGGGTAAAATTGTTGAGTGTACATACCTTTGACTTCAGTAAATCATGCCAAACTGCTTTCCAAAGTGGTTGTTCATCTTTTTTTTCCTTTTATTTTTCAATGGATTCTTATAGTTTGGGATTCTTCCATAATGGTACTTATAGATGTTTCTCATTCTTTTAAGCAGTTGCATAGTTTTCACAGCATGGACATATCATGATTTATGTAACCTGTCTTCTGCTGTTGGACTTAATTATATTTATACTCAAACAATGCCACAATGAATAACCTTCTTCATAGGTTAATTAAGTACTCAATGAAAAGTACAGGGTTTTTTGAGTTTGTTTATAAAAGTAAGACTTGCTCACTGAGGAAAAAAAATCTGTAAATTACAGAAAAACACAAAGGAAATACATCCTATGATCCAACCAGAAAGAAAACTAGTTTTCCTATGTTGTGTGTAGCTCTTTAGTTTTTTCTTTCTTTATATCAATTGACTTTTTTTTTTTTTTGGAGGGAGACAGGGTCTCACTCTGTCACCCAGGCCAGAGTGCAGTGGTGTGATCACAGCTCACTGCAGCCTTGACTTCGCAGGCTTAAGTGATCCTCCTACCTCACTCAGCCTCCTGAGTAGTTGGGACCACAGGCACATACCTCCACACCTGGCTCTTTTTTGTATTTTTTGTAGAGATAGGGTTTCGCCATGCAGCTCAGGCTCGTCTCAAACTCCTGGCCTCAAGCCATCTGCTTGTGTCCGCCTCCCAAAGTGCTGGGATTACAGGCGTGCACCATGACCACCTCAGCCTAATTGAATTTTTATTTTGGAAGAACCACATACCTTTATACATATTCAGTTTAAATATATTCTTTCTATGACTCACTTTCTGTAGTTGAAGTTCAAAGTTGTTTGACAGTGTGATACGGTTATTGTTAACATTTTTAGTGATGTGGCGGCATACAGATATGTTGTTTTACTTTTTCCCATAAGGCTAAGGCCATCTCCAGAAACATTAATTTTGTAGACAGTGTGATTATAGTTATTTAATACTCACACTTATCAAAATATTATATATTAAAACCAATAACTATCTGAACTTATTTGAATATAGTTTTCCCTATTCTGTTCTTAGAAATTTCAGTCATTAAAAATCATTTATACTTAGAAAGTTTTTAATTTTACTTTGATGACAGGAATAGTGTTTTTCTCAATGAAAGATATAATAGCAGCTTATAAATGATAACTGTTTTCATTCTGTTTTTAAGAGAAAATACTTTGATATTTTTTACCGTGATAATTTAGTGTGTGATTTCATAAAAACGAGCTGTAGCCATTTACATTCTTGTTCAGGTGCAGAAACTAAGAGACTTCAGTTTCTATTAAGCCATGTCAAGTCCTATTAGGAGACCTTTAGTGGTTTCAGTTCCAGGGCCTTCTTGAAGAAATTGTGGTAATTGTGTAAGTATATCTAGAGTTTTCCTTTTCAGCACTGGCTAAGTCACATAAGAGAATTATGATACATAGAGACAGTTGCTGACTGGATGAACTTTTCCACATTGAATTCTTTAAATCTAGATTCTAGAGTAAAATATATTGATGCATATCAGAGTCGTCAACTGTTTATTTGTTGTTTTTTCAGCTTCAACATTGCTCTATGGCATGTGTGGTCATTTTTCACTCCGTTGTTGTTGTTTACCCAGTTTATGGGGGTTGTAATGTTTATCACACTCCTTGGATGATTTTTGAAGGTAAGATATCTGGAATGGTTTTTCTAAAAATGAACTCGTTTGAAAAATGTCTTTTATGACAATTTTGTTGTCCACACTAGAATTATCCGTCCATTGACCTCTGAGATAGAAGGGATTGAGACTCTTTTTTTTTTTTTCTTTGTAGACAGGGTCTTACTCTGTTGTCCAGGCTGGAGTATAGTGGCATGACCGCAGCTCACTGCAGCCTTGACCACCTGGGGGCTCAAGCAATCCTCCCACCTCAGCTTCCCAAGTAGCTGGTATTACAAACATGTGCTACCATGCTTGGCTAATTTTTAAAAAAATGTTTTGTAGAAACAGAGTCTTCCTATGTTGCCCAGGCTGGTGGGGATGGAGGACTGAGACTCCTTCTTTTGAAAAAGTTGGTTCTAAGTTACTACTTTTTAGAAAAGGTACACTGCCTTTCAAAGACCTCATAAAGACAGGATTTGCACCTTCCAATATAGTTAAATTCACACATTAGACCATTTTATGTTGAGATCATATTAATTTCTGTCAGCTTACATTCAATGACTGTTGGCTAGATCATTCTTAAGAAATGGGAATACAGGAAGAATGGACAAAAAAAAATCTGCCATCTTCTAACTGTCCTGACTTCCTCAGAAAAATGTGTTAGATGACACAATCAGCTTTGGTTTGGTGTTACTCATAGAATTTCTGCCTCCCCGCAGATAACCCCATCCTGAGATCTGCTGCCTTACACAGTGGAGGCTGTTTTCTGAGTGTCGGATAACTCTGTTATTAAATAAGTGTATATTGAGAATGCTTACTCCAGATGCCTAGGGGCATAGTGAAAAGGACAAAGTGCCTCCTGTCAGGTCACTTACATCAGAACTTGCAGAAAATCTGCTTTATACAGTAGTTGACAGGTGTGGAAACTGAGGCCTATGGAAATGAAAGTTAATACACTAAATTTTCAAGATGTTAATGAAAAACTGACATTTCTGCCAACAGCATGCTCTCTCTATGGGATTTAAAGGAAGGTCAGTGGTAACCATGTACAGAAGAAATGGACATAGTCTCATTGTTAGCAGTCTGAAAATAGTTGCTAGCACCTCCATGCCCGTTCCAATGTCTGCAGCCTCCTTCATGCACCCGCTGTGTCTTGGGATCACTGGGAGCCCTCACTGGAGGCCCTTCATTCCTATACACGTGTGGTGCCACAAGCGGCTCTGGGCCTGGAGGAATCCTGCACATCTCAGAACACTTCCTCACCTGACCCTGTCAGCCATCTCTCTCCTCATGTTCTCAGCCCCTTCTTTGGCTCTTCAATTTTGAGTTTTTACAGATGTTTGGGAGCTGTTACTCTGACATGAATTTATAATTGGTAATGGAGACTCAGACAGTGTTGTAGATCACAGAGTGAACTATGCTTTTTAGTGTTAAATGCAATAGCTTAAGATAGAATGTTTTCCTTGGTACATAAATGCTGGTTTTCTTTCAGATTTAAGGACATATACTTTTTTTTTTTTTTTTTTTTGAAGAGACAGGGTCTTCTATGTTTCCAGGCTGGCTTTGAACTCCTGGGATCAAGTGATCCTCCTGCCTCAGCCTTCAAAGTAGTTGGGACTACAGGCCCACGCCACCTGTGCCTGGCTGGACATGTAAATTTGAAGTGAATGGTTAAACATCCAGCTAGCTGAAAGTATGGCAGACCCTCACAGAAAAGCTACAGTGTGTTTTTGCAACTATGAAGTGAATGATTTCCTGGGAAAAATTGTGACTTTGTATAACTGTTGTTGAAATCAGAATAAATTATATTTCACTTGCATATTCTTAAATTATTAAAATTTTCAGAAGTCAGTGATATAGGAATACTATTTTGCAATGTGAATCCATTTGAATATTTGGAGAAGGTGGTTTCATTATAGGTGCATAATGCACTCTTAATATTTTAAACAAATAGTTCACTCTTCCATTTAAGGGATAGCAGTTCCTTATATAAAATGACTGGATGTGTATAAAGGAATTATGTTGTCATGTGCCTTTAACCAGCTTTAGTAATTACTATAATCTCATATTTATGATAGTTTTGTTAGGTACAGGACCAAATGAAAGTATTTTACGTTTTCCCATCACTTTAGATTTTATCATTGTGTAAATTACTGGGTTTTTAGCATTTCCTAATGTGAAGTTTTAATCATTTTTAAGTATACATATTTTTTTCTGTACCATTTAAATAAAATATTTTTATAACTTTCTTGTGAGTTTTCTTCATGCAAACTTTGGAATAACTTCTGGTTTTTAGCTATTAGCACTTTGAATTAACTATATAAATAACAAGGGCTCTGTTCTTCAAAGACTTTATAAAGACAGTATTTGCACTTTCAAATGCAATATGTCTGCATTTAATCTAAACAGCATAAGCATTGTGACAGAAGGTACCTCATGTTGATTGTTTTCTCTGTAAGGTGACTTCTAATAATGACCTGACTTAATCACCACTTGTCTGTGTGTCTGGTTCAGATCATACCCTGCCATTTACTAGCTGCAAGACCTTCAGCAGTATAGATTTAGTATCCCTAATTTCAAAATCTGAAACTTTTTGATTGCTGACATGACACTCAAAGGAAATGCTCATTGGAGCATTTCAGGTTTTGGAATATAATGCAAATATTCCAAAATCTAAAACACTTGTGGTCCCAAGCATTTCAGAGAAGTAGTAGTCAGCCTGTTGTCTTTTTTCAGCTGTGAAGTGGGAATAATATCTGTCTTATTGTGGGTTGTGGGTAATAGTAATAATGTTTGTGAAACACCAATTACAGTGCCTGACACACAGTAGGTGTCCACTCAATAAATGGTAATGGAGAGGGAAAGAAAGGGAAACCAGAATCTAGGATCAGGAATATCACATCCGGTTATGACATTTGCAAAAGGGAAAGTCAGGCATGATGAGTAGACAGAAGCAAACCCAGCTTGTGGTCATGGGTATGTGCAGGTGTGGCGAGAGTGGCATTTAAAATAGGGAGCAAGGCCACGCGAAGGCCATAATCAGGCAGCTGAGTCAGGCAGTGATGAATCAGGCAATGATGTCAGGGTCCAGCATAACTGAGGCTGCAGCTCTGGAAGGTAGGGCATTTGGATCAGATCCCCTGGAGGGAGCTTGGGTGAAGAGTGCCCCATGTCAGCCTTCACACATTTTCTTTTTTTTTTTTTTTTTTTTTTTTTTTTTTTTTTTTTTTTTTGAGACGGAGTCTCGCTCTGTCGCCCAGGCTGGAGTGCAGTGACCGGATCTCAGCTCACTGCAAGCTCCGCCTCCCGGGTTTACGCCATTCTCCTGCACACATTTTCTATCTGTCTTTTATTATTATTTTTTTTCTTGAAGAGTGTGCTTATGACATGGATAGAAATCTAAGGCTGGGATGTGTTTAAAACAATTAGTCAAAATCTAGTTTCCCAAGTGCTAATAACTGGCCAATTAGGATGGTATGAAGATTATCCTATTACTTAAAAAGAGACTTTTTGAGACAGAGTCTTTAACTTGTCATAACATGTCTGAACAGGATCTAGTTTGAGACACTAAAAAGGATAAGACATCAGTTTGGAAAGAGACCACATCAGTGCAACATGAATTCTGCTAAAATCGAAGCAAGAACAAACATCAATTTATTGTGAAGCTTGGGTGAAAAAATGGTGAAATCATTAATGCTTCACGAAAAGTTTATGGGAACAATGCCCCAAAGAAATCAACAGCTTACAAATGAATAACTTGTTTTGAGAAGGTAGCAGATGATGTTGAAGAGGAAGCCCTCAATGAGAGACCTTACACATGAATCTTTGAAGAAAAAATTAATCTTGTTTATGCCCTAATCAAAGAGGACTGATGATTAACAGCAGTTAACAATAGCAGAAACAATAACCAGTGTCATAGACACTGAACAATTGGTTCAGGTTACACAACTCTGACTGAAAGCAAACTTTCCACTTGATGTGCACCAAAACTGTTGTGCCCAGATCAGCTGCAAACAACAGCAGAGCTTTCAATGGAAATTTTAAACAAGTGGGATCAAAATCCTGAAGCATTTGTTCAAAAAATTGCAACAGGATATGAAACATGGATTTCCTAGTACTATTCCTGAAGACAAAGCACAATCAAAGCAATGGCTACCAAGAAGTGGAAGTGGGTCAGTCAAAGCAAAAGCAGATGAGTCAGGAGCACAGGTCATGGCAACAGTATTTTGGGGCTCAAGACACTTTGCTTGTTGACTTTCAGGAGGACCAAAGAATGGTAACATCTGCTTATTATGAGAGAGTTTTGAGGAAGCCAAAACTTTAGCAGAAAATTCTTGGGAAAGCTTCAGCAGAGTCCTCCTCCACCACGACAATGCTTCTGCTTATTCCTGTCATCAAGGGCAATTTTGGGAGAATTTTGGTGGGAAATCATTACAGTCCCGATTTGGCTCCTCCTAACTTCTTTTCGTTTCCTAGTCTTAAAAATTCTGTAAAGGGTACCCTTTTATCTTCAGTTAATGTGTAAAAGACTGCATTGATATGGTTAAATTCTCAGGACCTTCAGTTCCTTAGGGATGGGCTACATGGCTGTATCACGACTTACAGAAGTGTCTTGAACTTGATGGAGCTTATGTTGAGACATAAAGTTTATATTATTATTTTTAATTCATTTTTTCCAAATTTTGAAGTCCGAGGGTACATGTGGAATGGCTAGATTGAGTTCATTAATATATGCATTACTTTGCGTACTTATTTTTTGTGGTGAGATTTCTTAAAATCTACTCTCTTCACAATTTACTATGTGTACAATAGGTCTCTTGAACTTACTCTTCTTAACTGAAATTTGGTACCCTTTGACAAATATCTCCCAACCCCCGAATTCCCCCTGCTGCCCAGTCCCTGGTAGCCACTATTCTACTCTCTTACTATATGACCTCAGCTTTTTTAGATTCTACATATAAATGAGATCATGTGGCATTTGTCTTTCTGTGCTTGGCTTATGTCACTTAACATAGTATCTTCCAAGTTCATTACCATATTGTTGCAAATGTCAGGATTTCCTTTTTTTTTTTTCTTTTTTTGAGACAGGGTCTGGCTCTGTCACCGAGGCTGGAGTGCAGTGGCACAATCTCAGCTCACTGAAACCTGGACCTCCCAGGCTCTAATGATCCTCCTACCTCAGCCTCCCAAGTAGCTGGGACTACAGGTGCGCACCACTGGGTCTGGCTAATATTATTATTATTATTATTATTATTATTTTGACACAGAGTTTCACGCTTGTTGCCCAGGCTGGAGTGCAGTGGCGCGATCTCAGCTCACCCGCAACTTCTGCCTCCCGGGTTCAAGTGATTCTCCTGCCTCAGCCTCCTGAGTAGTTGGGATTATAGGCATTTTTACTAGAGATAGGGTTTCTCCATGTTGGTCAGGCAGGTCTCGAACTCCCGACCTCAGGTGATCCACCTGCCTCGGCCTCCCAAAGTGCTGGGAGTACAGGCGTGAGCCACCGTGCTTAGGCTTTTTTTTTTTTTTTGTAGAGTTGAGGTTTTGCCATGTTGCCTAGCTGGTCTTGAACTCCTTGGCCCAAGCGGTCCACCCACCATGGCCTCCCAAAGTATTGGGATTACAAGCGTGAGCCATTGTGCCTGGCTGTTTCCTTTCTTTTAAGGCTGAATGAATAGTATTCTGTTGTGTATGTATACAACGTGTATACATACACACATTTTCTTTGTCCATTTATCCATTGATGGATGCATAGGTTAATTGCATATCTTGACTATGATTTGTGTGTTATGGCTTGAATTTTCTCTCACCGGAAGATCTGTTGAAATCCTAACCCCTGGTCCTCTGATTGTGGCCCTATTTGGAAATGGAATCTTTGTAAATTAAGTTGTAAATTACAATGAAGTCATACTGGAGTAGGGTGGGCCCTTAACCCATTATGACTGGTGTCTTTATAAGAAGAGGAAAAGAGACACAGATACAGAGGAAAGATGGTTAAATGACAACAGAGGCAAAGATTGGAGTGATACAGCTACAAGGGAAGGAATGCTAAGGGTTGCCAGCAACCAGCAGAAACTGGAAGAGGCCAGCGCTGCTGGAGCCTTCAGAGGGAACTTGGCTCTTCTGACATCTAGATTTTGAACTTCTGGCCCCCCAACCTGTGAGAGAATAAATTTTCATTGTTTTAAAGCCACCCAGTTAGTGGCACTTTGTTACACCCATCCTAAGAAATGAATACACTTGGCTGTGCTTGGTGGCTCACGCCTGTAATCCCAGGACTTTGGGAGGCCGAGGTGGGTGGATCACGAGATCAGGAGTTCGAGACCAGCCTGGCCAGCATGGTGAAACCCCCATCTCTACTAAAAATACAAAAAATTAGCCAGGCGTGGTGGTGTGCACCTGTAATCCCAGCTACTTGGGAGACTGAGGCAGGAGAATCACTTGAACCCAGGAGGCAGAGGTTGCAGTGAGCCACGATCACGCCACTGCACTCCAGCCTAGGCGATAGAGTGAGATTCTGTTTCAAAAAAAAGAAAGAAAGAAAAGAAACGGATACACTAACTCTTTTGTTTTTAAAAATACTGGAATTACATAGCTACCACCAAAGGTGACTGGGGGCAAAATGTTCTAATTGCCCCTTGAGACCTTCTATTATCTCTGGTAGCTGAGTGTGCCAGGGGGCCTCTGGCCTTGTGAAATCCCATCATCTTCACTGGAAGAAGGGAGCTCATGCGATCTTTAAAAAGTCAGGAAACAACAGGTGCTGGAGAGGATGTGGAGAAATAGGAATGCTTTTACACTGTTGGTGGACTGTAAACTAGTTCAACCATTGTGGAAGACAGTGTAGCGATTCCTCAAGGATCTAGAACTAGAAATACCATTTGACCCAGCGATCTCAATCCTGGATATATACCCAAAGGATTATAAATCATGCTGCTGTAAAGACCCCTGCACACGTATGTTTATTGTGGCACTATTCACAATAGCAAAGACTTGGAACCAACCCAAATGTCCATCAATGATAGACTGGATTAAGAAAATGTGGCACATATACACCATGGAATACTATGCAGCCATAAAAAAGGATGAGTTCATGTCCTTTGTAGGGCCATGAATGAAGCTGGAAACCATCATTCTGAGCAAACTATCACAAGGACAGAAAACCAAACACCGCATGTTCTCACTCATAGGTGGGAATTGAACAATGAGAACAACTTGGACACAGGGTGGGGAATATCATGCACTGGGGCCTCTTGTGGGGTAGGGGGACAGGGGAGGGATGGCATTAAGAGAAATACCTAATGTAGATGATGAGTTAATGGGTGCAGCACACCAACATGGCACATGTATACATACGTAACAAACCTGCACGTTGTGCACATGTACCCTAGAACTTAAAGTATTTTAAAAAATTAAACAAAGAAGGGAGCCTATGTCTGAGGGAAGCATGTCTGCCTGTCCATCTGCGTGGTACTGAATCATCATTGGGAGGCAGCTGCCTGGTCAGAACGTTTCAAGCTTTTACACTGATTGAGCCATGCCACACAGTTCTCAGGACACAGTGTGAGCAGGGGTAAGATGTGCCAAATGTGGTGAAAACAGAAGGCCTGGGTGCCACCAGCATCATTTCTGACCCCTTGTATCTGCCCACCACAGAGCAGGGGTCAGTCATAAGAAATTGGGGGCCCCGTGTGGCTCAGATTTTTGAAAAAAAAATCTCACCGGTGGAAGGCAGAACACAGTGTGGGTAAATCTCTGATTTATTTATTTATTTATTTATTTATTTATTTATTTATTTATGTATTGAGAATGAGTCTCACTCTGTCATCCAGGCTGTAGTCCAGTGGCACAATCTTGGCTCACTGCAACCTCTTCCTCCTGGGTTCAAGCGATTCTCCTGCCACAGCCTCCCAAGTAGCTGGGATTACAGGCGTGCACCACCACACTGACTAATTTTTGTATTTTTAGTAGAGACGGGGTTTCACCATGTTGGCCAGGCTAGTCTCGAACTCCTGACCTCAAGTGATCTGCCTCGACCTCCCAAAGTGTTAGGATTACAGGCTCTCGGTTAGTTTTAACATTGTCTTGAGATTACAATAAAGGGGGCTGACTTTAGCCTCCAGAAACTTTCATTTCATTGCTTCTTAAAAAAAAAATGCAGGCCAGGCGCGGTGGCTCATGCCTGTAAACCCAGAACTTTGGGAGGCCAAGGCAGGTGGATCACAAGGTCAGGAGTTGAGACCAGCCTAGCCAGCATGGTGTACTAAAAATACAGAAATTAGCCGGGCATGGTGGCAGATGCCTGTAATCCCGGCTACTCAGGAGGCTGAGGCAGGAGAATCGCTTGAACTTGGAAGGCAGAGGTTGCAGTGAGCCAAGATTGTGCCACTGCACTCCAGCCTGGGTGACACAGTGAGATTCCATCTCAAAAAAAAAAAAAAAAAAAAAAAATGCAGAGAGCCCAGAGACAGGCATTCCACCTGATTTTCAGATGGTGACTGAGTGCTATTTATCTTTGTACGCAGCGGGTTAAGGTACTGCTAGCTACTGGAACATTTCAGACTTGCGGTGGCTTAGCACAATGGAAGTTTATTTCTCACTTGTGTAAGGTCCAGCTTCGGGAGAGGAAGCTGCCTCACCGGTCACTGGGGAGACAGGCAGACTGCCTCTTCCATCTTCAGCTCAGGGCCCCAGGTTGCTCTAGCTGTTGATGTCGGCATCCATTGGTAGGAAGAGGAGGGGAGAATGTGGAGGGTTCCTAGTAGGTTTGCTGGATCCTCTTCCTGGACTGCCTTTCCAGACCCTGCTCCCTTCCGCCTGGCCATCCACTCCTAAGCCTAAAGAATGTACAGGAGGCCTGACGCAGTAGCTTGAGCCTGTAATCCCAATGCTTTGGGAGGCTGAGGTGGGAGGATGGCTTGAGCCCAGGAGTTTGAGATCAACCTGAACAACATAGCGGGACCGCTGTCTCTACAAAAAACAACAAACAAACAAACAAACACAAAAAGCCAGGCGTGGTAGCACACACCTGTAGTCTTAGTTATTGGGGAGGTTGAGGTGGGAGGTGCACTTGAGCTCCAGAGTTCCAGGCTGTAGTGAGCTATAATCACACCACTTCATTCCAGCCTGGGAGACATAGGGAGACCCTGTCTCTATTAAAAATAAAATAAAGAAAGAAAGAAGACTGTGCAGGTGTTGCCTCCTCCCTGAACCTCTCAGCCTTCCTGCAGACCTGGGTTCCTCCCAGGCCCCTCTTCTAGCCCTGCTTAAGGGTGCTGTGCTGCTTACTGTGTCTCCACCCCCAGTCTCCTAGAAGTTGAGGGCTAATTCTCACAGGTCATGCTCCCCAGCTTCCCAGTGAGGGCTCATTAGCTGTTTGTCTATTGCTGTTTCTCTGCCTGAACATCAGCTCCACCTGAGCAGAGCCTTTCATAGCTGAAACCCCAGTGCCTAGAACAGAGGCCAGCAAATGATTCATAAGTCAACACATAAATATGTGTTGATCAAATGAATGAACGCATGAATTGGAAGAATGATGGTGGCAAGGCAAGGTCCCCCAGGTTGACTCCTTGCCGGCCCAGGGCTACCCGCCCCTCCTTTACTAGTCAGGACCTGCTATTGCAATTTGCTGCGCTCAGCGCAAAACAAAAATATGGGCCCTCTTGTTCAAAAATTAAGAATTTCAAGACGTCAAGAGCCTTAAACCAAGAGGGAAAGGGTTGTCTTCCGGGGCCCAGCCCTGGGCTGCTGCACGGTGGGATGTGGACTCGCCCTCGCCTGGCTCCCAACTCCCCTCTCCAACCTGCGGCTGGGGTCCGGCGCCTCCTGTCAGCCACGCCCGACCCGTAGGATGCTCTTCTGCAGAAACTTCCCAGACCTCCACTTAGCGGCACCCCAGCGGGGAGCCCTGGCGGACGCAGTCCCCTTCCAGGAGCAGGCGGGTGCCAGGCGGGCACCGGGGCTTTGGAAGGGGCTGGTGGAGAGGCTTGGACGCGGGTAGCCCCAGGGCAGACCCCGGGGCGTCCCCCATTCCAGCTCCTCTTGGTCCAGAATGGCTGCCGCTCCTTTGGGAGAGGGTACGGGATGGTCTCTTCTTAGAAAGTGGCTCAGGTCTTATTCCGCTTGGGGGCATCTCGCAGCCAACGCACAGGCACACCAGACGGACAAACAGAAAAACCCACAGAAGGCGGCCCCTCCCCCAATTCAGAGAGCTAGTGACGGGCGTTCCTCCACCCCTAACCAGACACACCCGAAGACAGACGGCTAGAGTGACCCGCACAGAGAAGACAATACAGAAATACGCAGGGACGAGGACAGACCGAAGGACGTTCGGACACGGACCCAGGCAGGATCACCTGGACCTCTGGGTTCCCCAACGGAGACCCTCGGGGAAGGCCCAGAGCATCGCACGCCCCTGTGGAGCCCTGGGCACCCCACTTGGCAACAGCCACCCCCACCCCCACGCACACCCCCTCGGGCTGGCTCCAGGAGATCCCCTCTCCCCAGCCCCACAACCCCGCGACCCCGGGAGGCACCTCTCGTCACCCAGCGTTTCCGGGGCGCCCGGACAGGGGCAAGGTGGGCGGGGGTCGGCGCAGGGGTGAGGGCTGCAGACCGCGGGCAGGGGCCGGGCGCGCGGGGGGAGGTGCGGGAGGACGCGCAAGCGTCGCGGCAGCGCTGGCCTGTGTCCCAGGAATCAGGAGCCGGGAGCTGTCCGCGTGGGTCCCGGAGCGGGCAGGGGGTTGCCCGGGGCGTTGCCCAGTGAGAGGCAGTGGGCAGGGGCGCTCGTAGAATCCTGGGTCAGCGGGGTGGGGCGCTGGGTAAGTGGACAGGGTGGTACCTTGACGGAGGACAAAGGGGCAGAAGAGGCGAGGAAGAGCGTCGGGAGGTGACAGGAGAGGGAGCAGGTTGGCAGAGGCGTGGGGTAGGAACAGGAGGGGAGGTGAAAAGGGGGGTGCTGGTTGGCAGAGGCGTCGGGGCAAGGACAGGAGCCAGGAGCGCAGGCGGAGCCCGACGGCAGCCACCCCCGGGACCAGACTTGGCGCGGGTGTCTCCAAGATGCTCGAGGGCCTGCGGTCGCCCGCCTCGCCACGGGCAGCTGCGAGCACCTCGGTCGCGGGGTCGTCGGGGCCCGCGGCCTGCCCACCTCCCTCCCCCTCGGCCCCGAGGTCCCCGGAGTCCCCGGTCCCCCGGCGGGGCGGTGTGCGCGCCAGCGTCCCACAGAAGCTGGCCGAGACGCTGAGCAGCCAGTATGGGCTGATCGTGTTCGTGGCGGGGCTGCTGCTGCTGCTGGCCTGGGCGGTGCACGCCGCGGGCGTGGGCAAGAGCGACCTGCTGTGCTTCCTGACGGCGCTCATGCTGCTGCAGCTGCTGTGGATGCTGTGGTACGTGGGCCGCAGCTCCGCGCACCGCCGCCTCTTCCGCCTCAAGGACACGCACGCCGGCGCCGGCTGGCTGCGCGGTGAGTCCAGGCACCGGGCGAGCGGGTCTCAGCCTCCTCGCCCGCTGGCTGCATCCTGAGGCGGCTCTGCGCATTTCCCACCGCTGCCGTCTTCCCTTCAGCCTTTTCTGCCTTGGTCTCTGTGCATCTTTCCTTGCTTTCCCTTCTGCCCTTCTTTCCTCTCTCTCTCCCAGACGCTTCCATCATTACAGCTACAGTTACAGAAATCTCTCCAGTCCTTCCCTGGCTTAAAGCCATGCAGTGGCCCTACTGACCCCATGATGGAGGCCACACTCCCTCTCCTGGCACTCAGGGCCTTCTAGCATCCGACCCCTGAGGGCCCGTTTCCTTTGATCCCCTCCTTTGTTCTCATCCTGTCCTGGGGTCATTCTCGCTGACTTTCTTCTTCCTTCGCAGGATCTCTGCCTCTGCACACTTGGCACCTTCGGTTCCCTCCTCCAGGAATATCTTTTCCACTCTCCCGCCTGCCTCCCTGCTTTCCGAGACAGGGTTCAGGCCTCACCCCATTCTTCCCGCGAAGCTTCTTCGACCCCCTTCTCCTCCCCGCTTTGCAGGTCTGACCACACGCCCCCAGCCCACACTGGGCCCCAGTGTTCTTGTCGACATGTCTGTACCCTCCACTCCACTGGGGAGCTCTGTGATCCCTGTCTCTCGGTCCTAGAGCCACCTCAGGGCCTGGCACGAAGTGGGTGTTGAGAAAATGAGGGGGGGATGAATGAAGTAATGAATGCGTGGATGCAGAGTGGGGCAGAGAGGGATAGAGGCTCCTGCTGGTATTCACAGGTATTGACTGAAATTGTCAAGATAGGAACTTTCCCTTCCTCAAGGGGCTGCCACTTATTTTTTTTATTTTTATTTTTTTTTTGAGACAATGTTGCTCTATTTCCCAGGCTGGAGTGCAGTGGCACAATCACAGCTCACTACAGCCTCTTCTTCCTGGGCTCAAACAATCCTCCCACTTCAGCCTCCTGAATAGCTGGAACTGTAGGCACACATGGCCTTGCCCGGCTAAGTTTTGTTTTATTTTGTATAGATAGGGACTCGTTGTGTTGTCTTCTGGTCTCAAACTCCTGACCTCAAGGGATCCTTCTGCCTTGGCCTCCCAAAATGCTGGGATTATAGGCATGAGCCACTGTGCCTGGCTGGGGCTGACAGTCTTGAATGGGAGACAGATGTGGTGCAGGTGAAAGGGAGGAGGTCATGGTGAGCATGCTTGTGAAGAAAGCCTCTGTCTGAGTAACCTTCCTGGGAGAGGCTGAGTGCATTTCACACCATGTGGTCCAGACACATCACACATGGCCACTTGGATTCTCATATTAGACCTGAATTTAAATCTCCATTAGAGTGGGGCTTCCGTGTTCCTTGCATGCATGAGCTTGGGCAAGTTACTTGATTGCCTCCCTTACCCTGAACCCTGGTTTCAGCATCTGTAGAACAGGGATCCCGCACTGGATAGGATCCAGTGACTGACGAGGTGGCTGCCCAGCACACACTAGGCCTCCTTTCCACATTTCTTTCAAAGGTCCTGGCCAGATGCCACCTTCTTTCCAAATGCCTGGCAGGAATTACTCCTCACTTCCATGGGCCACCATGACCTTCCTTCTGTAAAGGTCTTTTGGTCTTTGTCCATTTCTGCCTTGTATTATGACTATTGGATATGAACCTTATCATCCAGATGAGATTTTAGGCTTCTTAGGCTCAGGGACTGGATCTAGTATCTTGCTTTTGGGAAAATTTGATACCATTGCAGGCTGGCCCAAATTCCTGTTCTGAAAATGGTTGTTTTAGGGAAGTTCATGGTTTTGTGACTCTGTGAATGACAGTGAATCTGGTACTATTTAAAACAAGGCACAAAATGTTGTTTTAGGGTATTGACTTACACAGGCTAAAAAGGATTATACACATGAGCCTTTACCTGTGCTTTCCTGCAGTCAAAGCCCCCTTTTCTGTTCCTCACTTCTTTTTCTCCTCCATCCTTTTTTCTCCCTTCTTCCTTCCCTCCTTCTCCTTTCCTTTCTTCCTCTTCCCTCCCTCCCTATTTCTTCCCCTTCCTTCCTCTCTCACTTTCCTTCTTTTTTTCTTTTCTTTTCTTTTCTTTTCTTTTCTTTTCTTCTTCTTCTTTCTAAGATGGAGTCTTGCCCTGTCTCCCAGGCTGGAGTGCAATGGTACAATCTTGGCTCACTGCAACATCCATCTCCTGGGTTCAAACGATTCTCCTGCCTCAGCCTCCCGAATAGCTGGGATTATAGGCACCTGCCACCATGCCCAGCTATTTTTTGTATTTTTAGAAGAGATGGGGTTTCATCATGTTGGCCAAGCTGGTCTCAAACTCCTGACCTCATGATCTGCCTGCCTCGGCCTCTCAAGGTTCTGGGATTACAGGTGTGAGCCACCGTGCCCGGCCTCCCTTTCCTTCTTTTTTTCCTCATTTTCTTTCTCTCTTCTCCTCCTTCATCCTTTCTTCCTCTCTTCCTTCCTCTATCCTCTCCACCATCCCTCTTCCCTCTCTCTCTCTTTTCTTTCTCTTCCTTCTTCTCTTCCTCTCTCCCCTGCTGTTTTTTTGTTTGTTTGTTTGTTGTTTTTTGTTTTTGTTTTGGTTTTTTTTTGATGGAATCTCACTCTGTTGCCCAGGCTGGAGTGCAGTGGCTCGATCATGGCTCGCTGCAACCTCCACCTCCAGGGTTCAAGTGATTCTCCTGCCTCAGCCTCCTGAGTAACTGGGACTACAGGTGCACACACCACCGCACCCAGCTAATTTTTGTTATTTTTTAGTAGAGACAGTGTTTCACCATGTTGGCCAGGTTGGTCTCGAACTCCTGAGCTCAGGTTATCCACCTGCCTTTGCCTCCCAAAGTGCTGGGATTACAGACGTGAACCACCACACCTGGCCTGGTACATTTAGAATGTTCTCCTTCTCCTTCTCCTTCTCCTTCTTCTTCTTGTCAGTCTGTGCTTATCCAAGGAATGCTTTTCTTTATATTGAAGTGCAGTTAACTTCCCAGAACCATCATCCTCTTCCCTGGAGCTTCTATCATAATTCATTTATTCATCATCCATCCATCCATCCATCCATCCATCCATCCATCCATCCATCCATCCATCCATCCATCCATCCATCCATCCATGTTTTCTTGTTCTTTCTCTTTCTCTGCCTCCGTCCAGGTTGACTCCGAGCATTGGCGCCTGAGTCTATGGGTGAACGGTTGCACCATTTCCCAAGATTGGGAAGCCAAAGGGAAGAGCAGGGTGGGGACACAAAACCAATGACATGTTACATTTCTCTTCTGGACATGCTACGTTTGAGGTGTCTTTGGGACACTAAGTAGAGAGGGAATAAATGGGCGAGGTAGAGAGAGCATGTGATAGGTGTTCAGTAGATGGTGGCTATTTAGACATTCAGGGAGTTTCCTCATAATAATGTAATTCAAGTGAGGTGTGAGTATCACGGAAATGGTGTTGGCTCTGGAAGGCTTGACTTGAGGTCTCAGCTCTATCACCTTCACCTTTCTGAGTCCTGCTTTCCTCATCAGTAAGATAAGAATCCCAGCCTTTCTGGGAGGAGCTGAGGGATGTTGAGAGAAGCAGTTTGCAAAGACCTGGCCATTCCTGTGGGTTCATCAAAGAAGCAAGAAGCTAATTATTAGTGTCGGGAGGCCCTGGTGCCAAAAGGAAGCACTCCAACAGGGACTAGGTTTCCTCTGGAATTCTAGCTGGAAAGACAGGTTTGACCCAGGAACTCAGCTCTGCCCTGGTGCTGGTGACAATCTTAGATCAATTGGCAGAGGGCAAATCCCTCAGGAAAAAGAGGAGTGATCCCCAAGATCCATTCTGGGGTCACTATGAGAGTCTTGCTTAACTGCATGCATTTTCTTACATATTTATTTTCTTAGATGAAATTTCTGGTCCAATGGAAAATATAGACATAGTGTCACAATTTCAACACAAACAAGAGAACGTTGCTGCCAAAAAATCAGATGCAAGCTTGGCTTTCATTCAGACTGTGCGTGGAGGGTATCATCCTCCTTGAGCATTTACAGGCCCCTGGAAAGAGTGGTGGCAGGAGGAACAAAAGGAGGGTCAGTCTAGAAGAGAGAAGAATGAGGAGGTCAGAGTAGAAAGTGCTGCTGCCTTGCACCTGTCAGCTCCAGGCCATCCTCTGTCTTTCAGCAAATAAGAGTCATTTCCTCGGGGAAGCCTCTCCTGATAGTTTCAGACCAGGGGCAGCTCCCAGGTTGTATGGTCTCATAGCACTCTTCATTTTCTTTGTAGCACTAATCAAGCAGGAGATTGTATTATTCAGTGACTGTTGGGGTAGCTGGACTGAGCCCCTAAAGACAGAGACCCTGTCTGAATGTGCTTACCATTGTATCCTGAGCTCCTGGCATGGTGCTTAACATGTAGTAAATACCAATTCATATCTACTGAATAATGGAATGAATGAATGAATGAGTGGATGGATGGATGGATGGATGGATGGATGGATGGATTGATGGATGGATGACTAGATGCGTGAATGCATAAGTGAATGATGATAGAAGCTCCAGGGAAGAGGATGATGGTTCTGGGAAGTGAACTGCACTTCAATATAAAGGAAAGCATTCTAAAGTAAGCACCAGGCCGGGTGCGGTGGCTCACGCCTGTAATCCCAGCACTTTGGGATGCTGAAGTGGGCAGATCACCTGAGGTCAGGAGTTTGAGACCAGCCTGGCCAACATGGTGAAACCCTGTCTCTACTAAAAATATAAAAATTAGCTGGGCATGGTGGGGTGCCTGTAATCCCAACTACTCAGGAGGCTGAGGCAGGAGAATTGCTTGAACCTAGGAGGCAGAGTTTGCAGTGAGCTGAGATTATGCCACTGCACTCCAGTCTGGGGAACAGAGTAAGACTCCATCTCAATAAAATGAAATAAAATAAAATAAAATAAAAAATAAATAAAGTAAGTACCAGCTGGTGATGGAAGAGTGTGCTTTGAGAGATGTTGAGCCTCCCAGCCCTGGGTTTGTCCAAGTAGAGGTCAGATGGCTGCCAGTCATGATGCACTGGAAAGCATTCTTGCATGGGATAGAATGTAGACTAACTCTGTGAGACTTTCCACCTCTAAGAGGGGGGTTCAAGATTCTAGCCTCCTAAGAGGGATTTGGGTGCCTACCAAAGAGGAGGGGGGTCCCTCTGCCATCACTAGATGGGTACCCTAGGTAGTCTTTGGATTATTCTCAAGTATTGTAGCTGGTAAACTTTCTAATTGATTCTAATGCATCGACTTTTTCTTGGCAATTGAGTGATGACAATAACATCCTGCTTATAGAACTTTCTAGGTAAGGAACACTGTTCTAGGCGACTTCCATGTAATGACTCACTTAATCTCCTCAGCACCCCTATGAGATAGGTGTTATTACTGTCATTACATCTTAGAGATGGGGAAACTGAGGCAAAGGTAAGTTACATAATTGCCCAAGGTCATCAGCTAATAAGTGGTAGGAATTGGGCAGCTGGCCTCTGCCACTCTATGTTCTACTGTCTTTTAGAGCATGATTTTTGTCAATATTCCATGTACATCCAACATTGTATACTCTGTTTTGAGGTATGCAAGATTTTATATACATATAAAAACAAGTTCATTGATTGTATGATTCAATTCTTCTATGTCTTATATTTTGTCTACTTGATCTATCTAGTTCTGAAATTTTCCATTCTTTTTTTTTTATTACCAGCAGTTAAATATATAAAGCAGGGAGGCTGAGGCAGGAGAATCCCTTAAATCTGGAAGGCGGAGGTCGCAGTGGGCAGAGCTTGGACCATTGCACTCCAGCCTGGCCCAGAAGAGCGAAACTCCATCTAAAATATATATATAATATATATGTATAATATATATATTTATTTATATTTATATATATTTATACATATATGTGTATATATAAAGCAAAAACTGTTTTATTTGGGCACACGTGTGGCTGTTATATCTTCCTCATACAGTCTGTCTTTTATCATATGTAGTGACAAAGGAGGAGGGATTCTTTATCCTACTTACTACATTAAGTTTAAATTCTGTATGGTCTGATATTAATATTGCCATTCTGACTTTCTTTTTGTTTGCATTATCTGATTCCTCTTTGTCCACTACTTTATTTTAAACCTTTATTACTTTGTTAAAAGTGTGATTTGTGTAAAGATCATGTAACTAGGTTTTGTTTTTAATTCAATCTTCCTATTGTTGCTTACTACCTAGTGGGAGGATTTAGATCATTCTAATTTACAGTAATAATTTATATATTTGACTTTTTTGTTTCCATTTTTCTTTACGATGTTTATGACGATATATT
This sequence comes from Theropithecus gelada, assembly GCF_003255815.1. Lineage (NCBI taxonomy): Eukaryota > Metazoa > Chordata > Mammalia > Primates > Cercopithecidae > Theropithecus > Theropithecus gelada. The sequence goes on from NC_037672.1 coordinate 8,676,555, forward strand.
TTACATTCCGAATTCTTCCTTTTCCTTTTCCACATTTTTGCCTTTTTTGAGCATTTGAAATATTTATTGTGATTTTTTTATTCCATTAATGACCATTTTTTTTCTTTCCTTACTCTCATAATCAGATGCATATTACTTCATTCTTTTTTTTTTTTTTTTTTTTTTGAGACAGAGTCTTGCTTTGTCGCCCAGGCTGGAGTGCAGTGGCATGATCTCAGCTCACTGCAACCTCCACCTCCCAGGTTCAAGTGATTCTCCTGCCTCAGCCTCCTGAGTAGCTGGGGCTACAGGTGCCCATCACCACACTGGGATAAGTTTTTGGTTGAGACGGGGTTTCACCATGTTGGCCAGGCTGGTCTCGAACTCCTGACCTCAAGTGTTCCACCCATCTTGGCCTCCCAAAGCGCTGGGATTATAAGTATGAGCCACCGCGCCCAGCTGCCTATTACTTCATTCTTATTTGAAAACAAAACATTGAACATTTCCCTCAGCGAGCCACACCGTGTCCCAGTCCAAGATGCTTGCTGCTCCCACATCCTCTCTATCTCATGGGATGGGACCTTTAGCGTGCGTTTGCCTCCCTATTCCTTTCCCTTCCTCCTTCTCCCTTTCTGTTTATTTACCATGAAGGCTTTCAAAGGTTTTTCTTTGTTCCGTATCCAGTCCTTCTCCAACTTAGGTTTTGTTGTTGTTGTTGTTGTTTTTGGCGGTTTCTTTTTTTTTTTTTTTTTTTTGAGACAGAGTCTCTCTCTGTCACCCATGCTGGAGTGCAATGGCACAATCTTGGTTCACTGCAACCTCTGCCTTCCGGGTTCAATTGATTATCCTGCCTCAGCCTCCTGAGTAGCTGGGACTACAGGTGCTTGCCACCACACCCGACTAACTTTTGTATTTTTAGTAAAGACGGGGTTTCAGCATGTTGTACAGGCTGGTCTCGAACTCCTGACCTCAGATGATCCGTCTGCCTCGGCCTCCCAAAGTACTGGGATTACAGGTGTGAACCACTGCACTCGGCCGAACCTAGGGGTTTTGTAGAGATGGTTAATAGAATTTCGCCTCAAAATGTCTATTCTGCATGACAAGTCTTTATAGGGCATGTAAATTACACATCTCAGGCAGTTTATCCATTTGAATTTAAGTTCTTTTCTTCTTTTCTCTCCTATTAATCTAATTATCTATGTCTATCTGTCTCTCCATCCTTTATGCCTCCAGCCTTCCACAAAGTTGATTGGTCACTGTAATTTGCTCTCCTTTTCATCTTCCCCTCTTTTGGGGACTCTCTTCCAGTTCCAAGCTGTTTGGTTAAAGTCCTTTGTCAGACGAGTTATGTGCATGACAGTTTTCTCTCACCCTCTGTTCTCTGTTCAACAGTCACCTCCTTTCCTGTCCATGTACCTTCAACCTCAGTCCCCTTTTCTGCTTTACTTTTCTTCACGCACTTAGCACTTCCTGACATTCCTTACGTGTCTACTATTTACTGGTTTATTTTTTGCCTTCCCCACTAGATGTGAAACTCCTCAAGGCAGATACTCTGTTTTATTGACCTTCATCTCTTCAGTGCCTGGGACAATGCCTGGCCCATGGTTGCTGCTCAATAAATACTTGTGGAAAAATTTACATTTTGTATATCTTCAAACATCGTTCTGCCTTTTGCTCTGACACGTGGGCGACATCTTAGCTGGGAATAAGGTTTCTGAGGTGCAGTCCTTTCCTTGCGGCAGATTCTTCCATTGTCTTCTGGTTTCCCAGGCTGCACAGAAAATGTCTGTTGCCAGCTCATCTCTCTGATATTTCGTGCACACCCCAACTTATGCAATATTATACTTGTATATTTTTGTTTCTATAGCAATCTCGTATGTCTGTCTTTGAGCCCTCCACACAATGTCTCATGCATAGTAGGAGTCCCCAAGATATTTGTTGTATAAATAACTGGGTGAATGAATCCATGGATGAATGGATGAAGACAGGAAGAAAGGGAGGACTTAAAGAGTATAAGAAAATATGTAAATGTTTGTTACTGAACCCTTGACATGTCAACCACAGAGATGGTTTAGACCAGTAGTTTTCAAAGTGGGGCCTAGATTAACAGTGGCAGCCCCACTTGAAAACTTGTTAGAGATGCAAATTTTGGGGGCCCCGCCCAGACCTACTGAATCAGAAACTCTGGAGGCAGAGCCCAGAAATTTGTGTTTCAACAAGCCCTCCAGATGATTCTGATGCAGGCTCCAGTTTGAGAGCCACTGCTGTAGACCATCCTCATTTTCTGTATGGGATCCTGAGGCTGGGAGCAGGAAGTGACTCACGTGTTCTGTGAGTGTCCAGGTTCCTATAGTTTCAGGTCTGTGCTCTTGCCACTCAACCACGCTGCCTCACCTCATCTTGCTATGTTTTTTTGTAATTAAAACCAACCACGTATTTGTCAAAACATTTCAAAGCACTGGGATCGAATTTCCACTCTTACAAAGTTTCTGATTTCACTGGGGCATTTCCAGGATTAAAAAAAAAAGTGAGTTAGAGTTGTTTCTATAAGGCTTTGAGCAGTGGAAAAGTGCCAGGCGATTGCATTACTTTTCAGAGGAGGCTTCTCAGGCTGGAGCTGTAACGTTATAGCCCAATGTTATGGCTGATGCCCTCCTCTCTGCTCAGTGCCTTAATGCACGTCCTACATGATCCAGTTTCCTCCTGTTGGTGGGAGCAAATGTGTAAATGGCAGTCAATGCTAGCCCAGGAGAGAGATGAGGATCTCTGACTTGATCAAGCGCTCATGATCACGGCCTTTTTCTCACTAATTTCTTCATTTGTCACCAAGTGTCTTTTTAATGTATTTTGTATATTCCTTTCCAGTCTTTTTTATATGCATATTTTTTATTAGTTTGTTTTTATATTTTGGGCAAAACCATGCTCATTATCTTATCAAAGATTGCTTCCTTTCTTCAGTACATCTAGCACAGGCCCTTCCTCAGCTACTACTCTAGAGCCCTTACTCATCTTTTTTTTTTTTGATATGCTTTCAGCTGGGCTCAGTGATTCATGCCTGTAATCCCAGCACTTTGGGAGGCTGAGGCAGGCGGACCTCTTGAGGCCAGGAGTTTAAGACCAGCCTGGCCAACATAGCAAAAACCTGTCTCTACTAAAAATACAAAAAATTAACTGGGCATGGTGGTGCACGCCTGTAATCCCAGGTACTTAGGAGGCTGAGGCACAAGAATCACTTGAACCCAGGAGGTAGAGGTTGCAATGAGCCAAGATCATGCCACTGCACTCCAGCCTGGGTGACAGAGCAAGACCCTGTCTCAAATAAATAAATAAATAAACGTTCTATTTTAGAAAAACTTTAGATTTATGGAAAAGTGGCAAAGATAGTTCAGAGAATTACTGTATGCCTATATGACCTGCACACTCTGCACTCTAATTTCTTTTTTTTTTTTTTTTTATATATATATTTTTTTGAGACAGAGTTTCACTCTTGTTGCCCTGGCTGGAGTGCAATCACGTGATCTTGGCTCACTGCAACCTCCACCTCCCGGGTTCAAGTGATTCTCCTGCCTCAGCCTCCTGTGTAGCTGGATTACAGGCATGTGCCACCATGCCTGCTAATTTTGTATTTTTTAGTAGAGACGGGGTTTCTCCGTGCTGGGCAGGCTGGTCTCGAACTCCTGACCTCAGGTGATCCACCCACCTGGGCCTCCCAAAGTGCTGGGATTACAGGTGTGAGCCACCGCACCCGGCCAGCTGCACTCTTACTCTTCAGAGAACAGGATTTTAGGATTAGAGTAGATTTTTGAGTAGAACAGTGACGTTCTTAGATTGCTCCTTTTTGAAAAAGCTTCTAGAAGCCTTCTGTTGATTGGACCAGGCTTCGTTGATTGTATATCATTTGTCAGACTCTGGGCTATGGGGTGGGTACAGTGATGAACAGGACACAGCACCTGCCTTCTAGTTTTACCTTCGCAACTCAACAGTAGAATTTATTTATTATTTAGAAATAATTTTTATGTTATTTTTGGGTAGAAATGGAGTTGCTTAGGCTCTTGGCCTCAAGTGATCCTCCCGCCATGGCCTCCCAAAGTGCTGGGATTACAGGCATGAGCCACCATGCCTGGGCTAGAATTTATTTTATTAACATATTTTTAATCACGGTAAAACATGCATTTATATATATAAGATTTACCAGCTTACCAGTTTTTAAGTGTACAGCTCAGTGGTGTTAAGTACATATACGCTGCTGTGCAACCAACCTCCAGAAGTTTTTCATCTTGCAAAACCGAAACTCTGTCCTCATTAAACACTAACTCCTCATTCTTCCCTCCCTCCAGCACCTGGCAACCACCATTCTACTTCTGTCTATGAATTTGCTTACATTTGATACCTCATATAATGAAATCCTACAGTATTATCCTTTTGTGGTTGAGTTTATTTTACTTAGCACAATGTCCTCATGGCTCATCCATACTGTATCGTGTGTCAGAATTTCCTTCCGGTTTAAGCTGAATAATACTTTGTTGTATGTCTATACCTCATTGTGTTTATCCATCCATCTGTTGATGGATGCTGGGTCGCTTCCACTTTTTGGATACTGAAAATAATGCTGCTACGAACAGGAGAATACAGATATCCCCTCGGGTCCCTGCTTTCAATTCTTTCGGGTATATACTCAGAAGTGGAAATGCCAGATCATGCCGTAATAGTGTTTTGAATTTTTTGAAGGCCCTCCCTACTGTTTTCTATAGTAGCTGTGCCACTTTACATTCCCACCAACAGAGCACTATTTCTCTATATCCTCACCAATGCTTGTTATTTTCTATCATTTTCTTCTTCTTCTTCTTCTTCTTCTTTTTTTTTTTTTGATAGTAGCCATCCTGATAGTGTGGTGGTATTTTTGTAGTTTTGATTTGCATCTCTCTAATAATTAGTGATGGTGGGCATCTTTTTCATATACTTGCTGGCCATCTTTATGTCTTCTTTGGAGATATGTTTATTCAAGTCCTTTGCCAATTTTTAAATTGGCTTTCGTCATTGCTGATTGATTGATTTTTGGAGACGGAGTTTCGCTCTTATTGCCCAGGCTGGAGTGCAATGGCGTGATCTCAGTTCACTGCAACCTCTGCTTCCCAGGTTCAATGGATTCTCCTGCCTCAGCCTCCCAAGTAACTGGGATTATAGGCATGCACCACCATACCCGGCTAATTTTTGTATTTTTAGTAGAGACGGGTTTCACCATGTTGGCCAGGCTGGTCTCCAGCTTCTGATCTCAAGTTATTCACCCTCCTAGGCCTCCCAAAGTGCTGGGATTACAGGTGTGAGCCACTGTGCCCAGCCCACTATTGTTGATATATAAGAATTCTCTGTAAATTCCCTCATAGTAGCATTATTTTCAGTATCCAAAAAGTGGAAGCGACCCAGCATCCATCAACAGATGGATGGATAAACACAATGAGGTATAGACACACAACAAAATATTATTTGGTTTAAACAGGAAGGAAATTCTGACACATGATACAGTATGGATGAGCCATGAGGACATTATGCGAAGTAAAATAAACTCAAGTACAAAAGGACAGTACTGTACGATTTCATTATACAAGGTATTTAATGTAAACAAATCTGTATATTGTGGATATTAATGACTTGTTAGATATATAATTTGCTAATGTTTTCTCCAGTTCTGTGGGTTGTCTTTCCACTTCGTTGGTAGCGTCCTGTGATGTGCAAAAATTTTTCATTTTCATGTAGTTCAGCTTATTTATTTTAATTTTTGTTGCTTGAATTTTTGGTGTCACAGCCAAGAAATTATTGACAAAGCCAATGTCATGAAGCTTTCCCCCATGTCTTCTTTTACAAGGTTTATACTTTTATTTTAGATCTTTTATCTGTTTTGAGTGAATTTTTGTATATGGTGTAAGGTGAGGGTCCAACTTCATTCATTTGCATGTGGATATCCAGTTTTCCCACCACATTTGTTGAAAAGACTGCCCTTTTCCCATTGAATGGTCTTGGCACCCTTGGGAAAAATCATTTGACCATATACATAAGGGTTTAATACATAATAGAAATTATTTTGAAATGACATCAATGTATATTAATGCAATGCGTGTGTTTCCACTTCCCCTTTCATCCCGCATTTAGGTAGTATCACATTGTTTGCAGTCATTACCATCATCCTGGGATGCCTTAAAATTGGATACTTCATTGGATTTTCAGAATGTTTATCAGCCACTGAAGGAGTTTTCCCTGTCATGCATGCAGTGCACACTTTGTTGCAGGTAAACCACTGATGTTTATTTATGTTGTCTCATTCCTGTGAAGCGTCTCCCAGGGTGTGTAGAAACTTGTAACATCAAGACGTGCAGCAAGTGGAGCCAGTGTGAGCAGCTGTGGACTGCTCAGCCAGTCCCAAGGTGAACTGAAGCCTTTCTTTGAGGCTTAGTTCTTCAGCTGCCTCCATTGCAAAATAAAAGTCTGTGTCCCCATGGCCGTTTCTGCAGGGATCCTATGAGGCAGAACTTCTAATGTTGAAGAGTCAGGAAATTCTGCCAAGCCAAAGTCTACAGTAAAGGCTTGAGGGAATTTTATTTTCTGGGTATGTAACAGCTTTATTGAGAGAATTCACATGGCATATAATTCGCCCATTTAACATGCGCAATTTAATGGTTTAGTCTGTTCATAGAGTTATGCAACATTGCCAAAATCAGTTTTATTATTTTTTTTAAATTTAATATTCTTCCTACCTAGAAACCTTGTGCCCTTGCAGTGCCTCCTCTGGGTCATGGGAACACTTTTGTTTTCTCATTTGGGGATTAAAATCTTTTAGAAATGTATGAGGATTTTTTCCCGTAGCACCAGTAAACTTGGTGTGGCTCAGAAGTAAGGATTTGATAAACATGATTTAAATACATAGCTCAGGGTCAGAAAAATCTCATGGTTGAAAAGAATGTTAGATGGGCCTTCAGGGTAGTGTTCGCCCGTGGCAGAAATCCGTGGTAATGTTATCAGAGTCAGGATCTGAATTGTTGAATTGTCAGCCTCATTTGTTTTTCTTTTTTATTGCATATGTTTAAGGTATACAACATGATTCTTCTATATTCCTATCCGTAGTGAAGTGATTACTACAGTCAAGCATATTTATGTCTGTCATCTCACATAGTTGCCTTTCTTTTTTTAGGTATGGTAAGAGCACCTAAAATCCATTCTCTTAGCAAATTTCCAGTATACAATACAATATTATTAACCATAGTCTTCAAGTTGTGCATTACATCTCTAGAATTATTCATCTGACATATTTGCAACTTTGTACCCTTTGACCAAAATCTTCTAATTTTTCCCCTCCAACCACCATTCCACTCTTTATGTTATTTTTATTTATTAATTTAATTTAATTTTAGAGACAGGGTCTTGCTCTGTTGCCCAGGGTGGAGTGCAGTGGTGCCATCATGGGTCACTGCAGCCGTAAATTCAGCTCGAGTGATCCTCCTGCCTCAGTCTCCCTAGTAGCTAGGACTACAGGCCCACGTCACCATGCCCAGCTTCTACTGTCTGTTTTTACGCATTTGATTAAAAATGTTTTTCTAGATACCACATATAAGTGAGATTATGCAGTATTTTTCTTTCTGTATCTGCCTTATTTCACTGAGCATGATGTCCTCCAGATTTGCCCATGTTGTTGCACATGGTAGGCTCTGCCCTCATTCTTTTCTAAGGAAGAAGTTGGAGCTCAGAGAAGACAAATGACTTGCTCAAAGTCACTGCGGAGACACAATGATTATTTTCTTCCTGACAAGTCACCCTGGAAGACCATGAACTTGTTCTAGTGATCCTGCCATTGCTGGAAATATTTTTGAGTTCCCACTTTGGGAATGTTCTTTGGAAAGTTTTCTACCTCTAGAAAACCAGGGATGCCATTTTTAAAACTTCTTCTTTTACCTAAAGTGGCCTTCAGTTTGTATCCCCAGCTGACTTACCAGATAGCACCGGATGACCTTAGAGTGTTTCTCTAGATCAAACACATTCTTGAACAGTGAAGCTAACAGACAGAACATGCCCAGTGAGCCTGGAAACAGTTTAACTCAGTGGTGGCACAGTGGGATCGCTGGGGAGCTTGCTGAGGGGCTCATTTGGAGGGGCTACCTTGCACTTGAAAGCTGTTATGGACTGAATGACTGAGTTGTATCCCCATGAAATTCATATGCCGAAATCCTCATTCTCAGTCCCTAAGCATCTGACTGTATTTGGAGATAGGGTCGTTTAGAGGAAATTGAGGTTAAATAAGATCATTAGGGTGGCCCAAATTCAATATGCCTGGTGTCTTTATTTTTCTTTTTTTTTGAGACGGAGTCTTGCTTGTCGCCCAGGCTGCAGTGCAATGGCATAATCTCCGCTCACTGCAACTTCCGTCTCCTGGGTTCAAGCAATTCTCCTGCCTCAGTCTTCCAAGTAGCTTGGCTTACAGGCACCTGCCACCATGCCCAGCTAGTTTTTGTATTTTTAGTAGAGATGAGGTTTCACCATGTTGGCCAGGCTGGTCTCGAACTCCTGACCTCAGGCGACACACCTGCCTCGGCCTCCCAAAGTATTGGGATTACAGCGTGAGCCACTGCGCCTGGCCTTAGTGTCTTTAAAGAGGAGAGAAGGACACAGATGCGCACAGAGGGACAGCCATGTAAAGACACTGGAGGAAATTGACCACCTACAAGCCGAAGAGAGAGGCCTCAAAAGGAAACAAACCTGCCAACACCTTGATCTTGGATGTCTAGCCCCAGGACCCAGAGAAGAGAAATTCCTGTTATTGAAGCTGATGGTCTGTGGTCCTTTGTTATGGAAGCCAGAGCCGATCAAAGATAACTGGCTGCTCATTCCAGGGGAGCCAAATCCCATGAAGACAAAGCCTTACAGTGATTCAGTGACAATGTGGGAAGCTTTAATGAGACCAGAAAGAACTGCATTCTTTCTTTCATTCATTTTTCACGCAGTTCATCTTTAAGTACTGGGTGAACATTGTTCTCAGCATGGGGAATACAAGGGTGCAAAGCCATGGTCTGTGGCACACACCATGAGGGTGTCAGTTAGGTGACAGACAGTCCCCAAAACAGTGACAACACTGGGTTCAGTGCTTTGATCAGAGTGTCCCAGAGCAATGAGGGAACACAAACAAGGGCATTTTGGCAGCTTGGCGTGAGGGTCGCTTTCTGCCAGGGAAGGTCCCAGAACCATCTGTGAGAGAGGGAGGAGCACAGGGGTAGAGGGTCAGAGGCCACTGGAAGAGAGTGTCTTTGGGACGTGCAATCTTTCCTCACAGTGGGGTAGGGAGAGGATGTGTGGGCACAGGCTGGATTCGCGGTTTGGTGTAGGGCTTGTAAGCCTGCACTCTGGTCAGATTGCATGACTCCGGCTCTGATCACAGCTTTGTGACTTCAGGCAAGTTACTTAACTTCTCTGGGCCTCATGGGTCTTACCTGCGAGGTGGGGACAATCACAGTACCTACTTCATCAGCTCATTGTATAGATTTAAAGGCACAGGTGTATGAAAAGCACTTAACACAGGGCTAGGTGTGCAGCAAATTCTTGGTCAAGGCTGACCATCAGCTAGGGGCTTGAGTTTCACCTCGAGGGCAATGGGGAGCCACTGAAGGCTTTAGGCAGAAGAATGACCGGGACAGATATGAATTTTCAAAATATCCCTCTTAGTTGGTGGGTTGGAGATCCTAGCTTCCTAATTTAAGGCATTTTATTGGCCTGGCAAGTCAATGAATTAATCATTCTATACCTGTTGGACACTTACCATGTGCTTTTGCTACATTAGATGACTGGAGAATGGAAAACAGTATACACACACACATACACACACACACACACACACATATATGTAATAATTAGGCGCTCTTCTAAAAAACAGAGTATTTATTTTAAAATTGTGGCAAATACTGTAAAACCTGTAGATACCAGGATGAAATCACTTTTGTCAGACCCAGGCAAAACAGGCCTAGGAAAGCACCAAGGAGAGAGGACTCCTGCCTATGTGTCTGAGATACAAAGTGTTTCCAAAGACTTTCTAAAAACCTTTCATGCATCTCCTGCTTTGATGAAGCTAGACATTACTAGACATTCTTTAGGACTGCAGTAAAGCAGATAAGATGCTCCTGGAAGAACTCTTGCCCAGCACTGGCATCTCCACCAATGAACCGATGACAACTCTGGCTTTGAGCCTCTAGAACCAATGAACTCTGTTTCTCAGTGAATTATGTAAATCTCTCTTTGCTAATAACAGCTCCTCCTTACCCTTCCCTCACCAAATGCACTGGTGGCTTGCCATTCCATGCATTCTGGATTGTAATTCCTATTTCTATTTCCAAGGAAATCCAACATATTTAGAGATAATTTTCTCTAGTGTCTTTTCTTTTTAGGTTGACAATCACATAACATCTACCATCTTAGTCATTTTAACTGTAGGGTTCAGTAATGCTAACTACATTCACTTATTGTACAACCAATCTGCGGGCCTTTTTCATCTTGCAAAACTGAAACTCTGAGCCCACTAAACAACTCTCTATTTCCTCCCCTTCCCCGGCTGTTGGCAAACTCTGTTCTACTTTCTGTCTTTATGAGTTTGACTATTCTAGATGCCTCATTCAAATTGAATCATACAGTATTGGTCTTCTCATGTCTGGCTTATTTCTCACAGCATAATATTCTCAAGGGTCATCCATGATGTAGCACATATCAGAATTTTCTTCCTTTTTAAGGTTGAGTGAAATTCCATTGTATGTCTATACCACTGTGAAAGGAAAATAAATCTTGGGACCCCAAAATCACTAAACCAAAGAGAAAAGTCAAGCTGGGAACTGCGTCAGGCAAACCTGCCTCCCATTCTATTCCTAAATAAGATAGCTACACAGATTTTAAAGATTTTAAAAAGCTACAAACCTCCCTCACAATTTGTCCACTAGGAAATTCCTTGTGGGATCCAAGATCTTTACTCTAAAACAGTTGTGTTAAATTTCACCCTCACAATGTAAATGGATAGCTGATCTTCACAGGCACAGGACAAAGGACAAAGCTCAAAGTCAGCCCTCTGCTCACCTGCGACAAACGCATACCTGATGGCTTCTTGTGCCCTACATTTGTTTTATCTTAGTAGAAACGCAGTTTCACCGAGCTAGACGGATGCGTAAGCGACTATTCCTCTACCCCCTTCACATGAGAATGGCTGATCAAAGACTCAAAAGAATGCAACCATTTGCCTCTTATCTACCCACACCTTTATAAAAACATTTCTTCCTTGTTTCACAGTATTTTTCCTTTCTCTTTAAAATATTGAAGACCTCAAAATCATCTGTAAAGAAAGGCATAGACATGTCTCCCAGGTGCGTGTCCTTAATCTTGGCAAAATAAACTTCTAAATTGATTGAGACCTATCTCAGGTACTTTTTGGTTTATATTACATTTTGATCATCCACTCATCCATCAGTGGGCACTTGAGTTGCTTCTACCTCTTGGCTATTGTGAATAATGCTGCTATGAACATGGGTGGACAAATATCTTTGTGAGAACTTGCTTTCACTTCTTTTGGAGATATATATATGTGTGTGTGTGTGTGTGTATATATATATATATATATATATCCAGAAGTGGTATTGCTGCACCATATGGTAATTCTAAAAAAAAAGCAAAAAGCATTTATTTTAAAAATATAATGTAACATCACTGAGAAAAAATGGAAAAGATAATAAAAACGCACCTGTAAGCAAATCAACTGTAACCAGCATTTGCTATTGTTTTTATGTATTTCCTCCATTCCTTGTACTGAAAGTGTACATTCTTCTCAAAGTTTCTGGGTGTAGAATTTTCTATGACAAGTTTTTCACTAAAAAAAGGTTTCAGTGTTGGTAGGTAGTTTTTATAAAAAGCATCAATTAAATGGCTGTCTAATTTCAAATCATTGATAATTGCTAATTAACTGTTTCCCTATTATTGGGCTGAATGCTTTAACAGGAGTCACTGCTGTCTGTTTTTATTACTGGATGTTTCAAGACAGTTAATGCCCTGAGTGTGTTTTCCTGAGTAAGACGGTAAATCTTAGGTAAAAGAATGTGAAAGAGGTGATATGTGGATATTTATTTTATTTTGTACTGTCTGATTTTATTTTTGTGACTCTTAATTAGAAAATAAAGATTAAATGAGACAAATTTATAAAATGCCTAGCGGTATTTGGCATGCAGTAGGTGCTCAATATGTGTTTATCTCTAAAATAAAGCCCAAAACATTTTAGAAGCCCAAATAATGCCTGGTATATAGGAGGAGCTCAGACAATGTCAGTGAATTCGTGAGTGAACAGTGGAGAATATTTATTGAAAACATACACGCTTCTTCAGGTGCTAGTCTAAGTGATTGACATGGATCATTTCATTTAATTGCTCACAACACCCCCTAGGGTAAGTTCCCATCATCCCCATTTCAAAGACAGGAAAACAGATTCAGCAAGGTTTCCCGACTTGTCCAAGGCCATGCGTTATTCAGTGAGGAAGTCAGGATTTTCACAGGTGTGTTACTATATAGAATCCCTGATTTCAATCCCTTCCCAGTATTGCTGCTAGTGACTGCATAACTGGGGGACTGTTAGCATATGTAATAGACTGAAATAAAAAACCAGCCCAAATCAATTTCATTATTCATTTAAAGCTCTCAACATTTCCTTTCTGGCCACTGGCACACAGTAACTGTACAGTGAATATTTCTTGGGTGAAAACTAACATGTGATATAAACCAGTTATAGGATTAATGTCAGGCAGGCTACTACTTCCGTACCCTGTCCCACAGCAGACATCCTAAATCAATCACCGCATCTCACAGAAGACACAGAAGACATCCTTAATGAATTGCAGCACCGTTTCTTCCTGAACCAAGAGGCCTCACTTTATTTTTCTGCACAGTAGTCCTGGATCATTGTCCCCACTGGGGAGTGGCACTGCCACCTAAGATGGAGCAGGAGGTCACTGATGTCCCAGCATTTTCTCATACCTTTTCTTTGAGTTTTATAGCTTCTCAAGTTTGCAACCGTAATGATGAGTGTATCACCAAGTTTTCTTTTCTTTCTTTATTTCCATCTAGGTATATTTTCTTTGGGGGCATGCAAAGGATATTATCCAGTCTTTCAAAACACTGGAAAGGTAAAAATTGTGGGTAATTGCTTTATATGTTGAATTTGGCATTCATTTAGAATGATCAAAATTCATCACTGCCATCTCGCTTTGATGATAAAAACAGACCAACTCTCCACTCAGTCCTGAAAGCTGAGCCCTCACTTACGGCAGAGAGAAGAGGGTTTCTGCCTTTGGCTTCTCCATGGGACGGGTCCAGAAGTAGCATGAAGTGGGTTTGAATTTTGCATTTGAGTCTGTATCTTAGAATTTGAATTTTGAATTTGAATTTGAAATTCAGACCATTTTGAATTTGAGTCTGTATCTTAGACACTTTTCCCTTATGACCCTCAGTTTCCTCTTCTATGAAATGGAGATGAAGGGAAGAAAATGTAATTTTTTTTTTTTTAACCCTCATAAATTCTCAATTGAGATGCTGTCCTGAAAACAAAGGTCAGATTAACAAAAGAAAAACTAACAGGAGTTTATTGACACTTGCCGTGTGTGCATAATGTGGGAGGGGGACCTCAGTTCTAACAAATTTCTGTTAAGGCAGTGGTTTGGGGGCCTTGCTTAGATAGTATTTTAACGAAGAGCCATAAATCTTATAAGGACAAGACCAAGCTAAGTTTGCTCCCAGATTCTCCTATCTCTGCTGACCTCATTTCTGAGCTGGTAAGAGCCCAGAGCTGTCCCCAGTAAGAACAAAACTCACATCTCTGTCTGTATGCAGGAAAGGAAGGGGAGGTAGCAAGATCTTTTGTTTTCGTGAATCGCCATCCTGCCATCAGGCAGGCACAGGGAGAGGCAATGTCCCCTGCGTTTTTAACCTTCCGCCACTTGACAATCCTCAGTATCATGGAGAAGAATCTATTGGTTTCTTTCAGAGAAAATAACGTAGCCTGCCTCAAGGACTGAATGAAGGAATTGATGTAAAGCACTATGTAACAGGCACTCAGCAAGTGTAGGATCTGTTACTAGGTCCACCCACCACCCTCCCAGGGGATTGTGAGGATGAAAGGAAAGAATCGACAGGGTAATGGAGTGAATCTCCTAACTGCAAGGTGTTGTTACCGTGTAAGAAAGCACCATGTGCACACACACAGATGAAGGAAACATACACTGAGATTAGAAATGGCTCATGAGAGCCTTCCCTTTACAGTAGTCTGGGACTGTCAAATCCAGTGATGAGAAAGGCAGCCTGGCATGGGAAAATGACATCTGCCCTTGGTTTGTGGACCATTTCCACATCAAGCCAACAGGAGGCTGCCAGCTTGCAGGGAGCTTGCGTGGCGGAACAGCTTACAGCCATGCGTGGCAACAGTGCTACCTCCTTGAGTTCCATGGGCCTGGGACTGGATAGTGCCATTTGGACCAGGAAAAAGGAGAGAGGAAAGGGGAACTGTGTGCATTATGAGTAAAAGAAAAGCCAGTCAGTATGAGGCAAACAGCATTGTCTGCGTTTGTCAAAGGCTCTATAGAATGCCTCCCAGATGCTTTGGGGAAGGCTGGCCACGATCTACAGCAACTGGGCAAGCACAAGGGGCAAGCAGATTGGCAAACACCTGACTCAGACACCCTGGGATTCTGTTTCCTTCTCCAGTTGTGCTTGGATATTATGCCAAAGGAAGTCAGGATTCAAATGAGGCAAGGTTTTGCCTGCAGTTTCCCGTGAGAGTCCCAGAGAGATCAGCTGAGGTTAAAACGGAGAGAAGAGGCAGGGTCAAGGTTGAGGACACAGGTGCACCATTTTTCCCATGGGCAGATCATGGTTGAGGGGTCTCTTTGTTTGTCTCCTTTTAGTAAATTTTCATCCCTCTAGCTCTGCTTCCAAGACCCAGCTTCTTTGATGTTCTATAGGCATTGAGTTGAGTACTGGCAAGTTCAAGACTAAGGCTGAATGCCAAGACTCTGTGGTTTTGGAAGGTTCCATGGATCTGCCCCTCCCAGCCAGGCAGAGGACCCACCCAGAGCCTGAGCTGCCAGGTGAAACTGGAATCATGCTTCCTGTGGGCCTCTGCTTTCCAATTAGGAGTGATCAATTCCACAGAAAGTTTTAAAGAATCCCTCTCTCAAATCACCAGTGTTTGCTGCACCTGCTACCTGCAAGGCACGTTGCTAAGTACCCTGAAAGCTACCAGTGTGAATACACCTGAAGCCTGTAGATGTAGGAAGACTTTGGAGTATTTGAAGAAATCAGTGACCCTATGGGGACCGCATTCCCCATGGATCTCTCGCCTGCTACCCAGAGTCCAGTGTCTACCTTCCACTTAGTTCTCTTTTCTATCTTCTGCCGTAGGAGGCAGCATGGCACAGAGCCAAGGGCAGGACTCTGGAATCAGACTAGAAGAGCTCTGCTGCTTACCATCTTGGCAAACCCCCATGTAGCTGCTTACTCCATGTGTGACCATGGGCTCATCTTTAAGCTTATCTGGATCTCCCGCAGCTCAACAAAGTCATTACCGAGCAGCTAGATTTCCACTCTGCCATCCTCAGTGGGCTGCAGCTTTAGCCCAAGCTGGCTGTCTCATGGTCATAAGATGGCTGCCACAGCTCCAGCCTTCATGTCCACATTCAAGGCTAGATAAAAAGGAGAAAGGGACCATAGCAGACTTTTCTTATTCTTGTTTCTTTTGTCAGGAAAGCAAAAGCTTTTCAGTAGTGCCCAGTAGACTAAAGGTCACATCTCACTGGCCAGAATGGCCATGCCTAGCTGCCAAGGAGTCTCTGGCTTGTTTCAATGTCCTTAGAAGTAGGTGGCGTGGTGGAGGGGTGGATGATGGTTGGGGCTGGCCAATCAGCAGTAAGGGTGGACCTGCTCTCCAGATTTCCAGTGGTACTCTTTCATCTTTCCCTCATTGTTCTCTCCTCTCCTCTTCTCTTCTGGGAAAAAGATTTGGGGTGTGGTGGGGTGGGTTTTCTGCTCTTAGTAAATTTTCATCCCTCTGGCTCTGCTTCCAAGACCCAGCTTCTTTGATGTCCTATAGGCATTGAGTTGAGTACTGGCACGTTCAAGACTAAGGCTGAATGCCAAGAGTCTGTGGTTTTGGAAGGTTCCATGGATCTACCCCACCCAGCCAGGCAGGGGGCCCATCCAGAGTCTGAGCTGCTAGGTGAAACCAGAAGCATGGCTGAGAAGGAGCCATGTATTTGTGTGCACACGTCTGTCTCAGCCCGTGGGGCTTGAGGCTCTCCCAGGGCTGCTTGAGGCTCTCCCAGGGCTGCTTGAGAACTGAGTCCTTGTGTTTTTCAGGTTTGGGGTAATCCACTCAGTGTTCACCAACCTGCTTCTGTGGGCCAACGGCGTCCTCAATGAGTCCAAGCACCAACTCAATGAGCACAAGGAACGGCTCATCACTCTGGGCTTTGGGAACATAACAACAGGTGAGTGGTGAGAGAGGTGAGTGGCCCTTCTGCCATGTTGGAATATCTTGGAAACCTGCAGAGTCCACAGTGTTCAGAGATGGAGTGCAGGTCCCAAAGAACTGCAGGGCCACCCAACTCAGCATCAGCCAGACAGCCCCCTGTTGTTGAAAATCTTCCAAAACCTGAATCTCTCATACGTGATGTGTAATTAAAGGTTTCTTCCATGACTCAGGGACTTGTGAGACCGACAGTGATCATTCTGATGGCCATTCCTCACGGTCCAGTTTGCTGCAGAAATAAATGTCTTTGTTTTCAGCTAGAGAAGATTGATGGTTGTTTCTGCTTGTGTTTTTAATTAAACCTCTATTACCAGTTCCTTCTAGTGAAAGTATGGCTTTTAAAAATTCATAGAAGTCTAATGGTAGGTTGTGATTAATAGGCTGTAGTTCATTTAAAGTTTTAATTTAACTGTACTTGGCTTATAATTCTAGCTCACGTCTGTTCCACCTTGTTCCCATCTGAGAGCCTGTTGGGTTAATCCATATATATATATATACACACACACACACACACATACACACACATATATATATTTATTATTATACTTTTAAGTTCTAGGGTACATGTGCACAATGTGCAGGTTTGTTACATATGTATACATGTACCATGTTGGTGTGCTGCACCCATTAACTCATCATTTACATTAGGTATATCTCCTAATGCTATCCCTCCCCCCCAATCTTTATATTTTCTTCTAAAATCCTTTAGCATTTACAATATGTCACTCCTATATTAGAACATTCAGGCTGAGGGGAATGTGGGGCAGGGAAGTGGGTGTCTCAGGTTTGTTCCCATCATGTGCGAGCTGTGTGACCTTTGGAAGGACATTTAATCTCTCTGAGCCTCCCTTTTCTCCTTTGTAAAGTGAGGGTATCCAAATCATGCACTTGCAAAGATCCCTTCCGGCTTTAATGTGCAGTGAGTCTGTGCCAGCGTGTACACCCAGCCTGTCCTAGAGAACCACTTTGAACCTGTTTCGTCATCAGTGGGGTGGAGACAATGAAATCAACACCCCCAACCAGCAGCCACTCTTGGTGTTTGGGCCTCATGTCCTCCTTGGTATCAATATCAGTAGCAGCAATGGCAACAATAACAAAAGTAAACTTTTATTAAGCATTTGCTGAGTGCCTGCCACTGTTCTTGGAAATTTACACATGTCATTTAATTTGTGCCCCCACACTCTCTGGTAGGCTATATATATGTGTTTTTTTGTTTTGTTTTGTTTGAGACAGAGTCTCACTCTGTCACCTAAGCTAGAGGGCAGTGGCATGACCTTGGCTCACTGCAACCTCTGCCTCCCAGGTTCAAGCGATTCTCCTGCCTCAGTTTCCTGAGTAGCTGGGACTACAGGTGCGTGCCACCACACCCGGCTAATTTTTGTATTTTTAGTAGAGACAGGGTTTCGCTATATTGGCCAGGCTGGTCTCGAATTCCTGACCTTGTGATCCACCCGCCTTGGCCTCCCAAAATGTTGGGATCACAGGCGTATGTCACCACGCCTGGCCTCAGGTAGACAATATTAACCTCATTATATGGATGAAGCCACCAAGCCACGGAGAAGTCAGCCCAGGATAACACAGTGAACACGTGATCGAGTCATGATTTGAATCTTAGCAATCTGGCTTCAAGGCCCTCTGTGAAAGATGAGATTGGATTAATTTTCTAAAAAAGAACTCTGTCAGCTCTAACATTCTGTTACTCTGAACTTTTCCTCCTGATTTCTTCCCTTGTCTTCTGCATAACGCCGTATTGAATTGTAAGTGCTAGGGAAGCCCTGTATGGATTGAAGATTATTACCGGGGGGAGTGGCTCACACCTGTAATCTAAGCACTTTGTAATCCCAAGGCAGGATCACCCCTTCAGCCTAGGAATCTGAGACCAGCCTGGGCAACAAAGGCAGACCCCATCTCTGGAAAAAAAAAAAAAAAAAAAAAAAAAAAAAGCCAGGCATGGTGGCATGGGCTTGTGGTCCCAGCTATAGCTACACGGGAGGCTGATGCAGGAGGATCACTTGAGCCCAGGAAGTCAAGGCTGCAGTGAGCTGTGTTTGTGCCACTACATTCCAGCCTGGGCAACAGAGGGAGACTCTATATCAAAAAAAAAAAAAAAAAAAAAAAGAAAAGAAAAAGAAAATTACATAGTGTTCTGTGAATGTAAAATTAATGCTACGATATAACTTTTCTCAGATTTTACAAGTAATATATACATATCACAAACTAAAACAATGACAAAGTGTGAAGGAAAAAAAAATCCACAACACTTACCCAGAAACGCAGTAAATGCTGTGAATGTTTGGTTATTTTTTTGTAGTGTGTCACATATTTATAGTTGATTTTATACTATATGTTTGATTTTTTTTATTGCAACCTACAGTAAGAGACAGATTTTACACTGTAACCCAAACACGCACATACCTATGTGTGTATGGGTGATGAAATAATACTTACTTTTACTATGTCAGAGATGCTCCCAAATTTTATGGTAGTTGATTCCACTCCATTCTATGCTATTCTAGTCCACTGAAAATTATTTCTGCCACAAAAAAGTTGGTTACTACCTGATTTTACAGCCTGGTACTGGGTTGTGACTTGCATTAAAAAAAATAGATATACAGTTTGTTCCCACTTTTTCCCATTTTCCTTGAAACGGGATTACTTTCTTAATATTCAAACACATCTTGGCTGGGTGTGGTGGCTCATGCCTTTAATTCCAGCACTTTGGGAGGCTGAGGTGGGTGGATGGCATGAGCTCAGTAGTTCAAGACCAACCTGGCCAACATGGCAGAACCCTGTCTCTACAAAAAATATAAAAATTAGCCAGGCATGGTGGCATTGGCCTGTGGTCCCAGCTACTCAGTAGGCTGAGGTGGGAGGATGCTTGAGCACAGAAGGCTGAGGTTGCAGTGAGCCAAGATTGTGCCACAGCATTCTAGCCTGAGCAACAGGAGACTCTGTCTCAAAACAAACAAACAACGTCCCCTCCCAAATACCAAAAAACCATAAAGCACATCTTAATTATAATGTACAATGGTTGCCTACTATCTCATTGCTGGGATATACTAAAATTTACTTAACAATTTCTAAATTGTTGGACATTGAGCTGTTTCTCTCTCTCTCTCTCTCTCTCTCTCTCTCTCTCTCTCACTCTCTCTCTCTCACACACACACACACACATACATAATTTTACCTAACCTTTTTTTCTAAAAAAATTGTTTTTTGAGACTGAGTTTTGCTCTGTCACCTAGGCTGGAGTGCAGTGGCGCAATCTCAGCTCACTGCCACCTCTGCCTCCCAAGTTCAAGTGATTCTCCTGCCTCAGCCTCCCGAGTAGCTGGTATTAGAGGCTTGCCATCACGCCTGGCTAATTTTTGTATTTTTAGTAGAGATGAGGTTTTGCCATGTTGACCAGGCTGGTCTTGAACTCCTGACCTCAAGTGATCCTCCTGCTTTGGCCTCCCAAAGTGCTGAGACTACAGGGCTGAGTGACCGTGCCCGGCCTTACCTGACTCTTCGATTATATTATTTTATTCGTCCCTTTGAGTAGAAGGGTAGAATGGGAAGAATGGAATTACGGGTCAGAGACTGCATTGCCTTTAGGACTTTGGTGACCTGTTTCGTCATTTACTTGCAGCATCTGCCCTCCTGTGACGACAGGGCCCTCCATACCACAGTCAGCTTCTCTTCCAGAAGGTGGCCCATTTGCTTTCCCCGCACTGATGCTGGAGAGCGCCTGTCTCCTGCATGCTTGCTAGCACTGGAGTCTTAAGGGGCGTATCTTTTGCTAGTTAAAAGGGGCAATTTCTCCAGAAAGTATTTTTAAAAATTAATTTTAAAAAATCACACGTGTAAATCATCTTCACAGAGAAAATTTAGAAAATACAGGGAAGCAAAATCTAGAAGACATTAAAAATCATCTGTCATTTTTCCACCCAGAGATAACCATTGTTAAGATGTTAGTTTGTGTCCTTCTAGATTTTTCCCATCTTTGTGTCTGTCTATCCATCTATCATCTACATATCTATTTTTTACAACAATAGAGTCATCTTCTCTATCCTCTTTGGCAACCCACAAAATAAATGCAATATAGGTAATGCATACGCTTTGGGGATACTCAGGGCTATCAACTTAGCCATGACATTAAACGTGATAATAAGCCATTACATGATACAGCTTGTAATCCAGTGGGAAGATCCAAGCCTGAATCCACGGTGAAAACGGTTTTCTGTGCTTTTCTGCTTTCCCTTGCACATGCTAATCGCCCTCCTGTGTGATCTACCTGTCTCCCCTAGTTTTAGATGACCACACACCGCAGTGTAACTGCACACCCCCAACTCTCTGCACTGCCATCTCCCACGGGATCTACTACCTCTACCCCTTCAACATAGAGTATCAGATCCTGGCCTCCACAATGCTCTATGTCCTATGGAAGAACATCGGGCGCAAAGTTGACAGCCATCAGCACCAGAAGATGCAGTTCAAGTCTGATGGGGTCACGGTGGGCGCAGTCCTGGGCCTGACTGCGCTGGCCGCCACCATTGCCGTGGTGGTGGTGTACCTGATTCATATCGGGCGCTCCAAGACCAAGAGCGAGTCGGCGCTCATCATGTTCTACCTGTATGCCATCACCCTGCTGATGCTTATGGGGGCTGCGGGGCTGGCTGGAATCCGGATTTACAGGATAGAGGAGAAATCACTGGACGAGTCCAAAAATCCGGCGCGCAAACTGGACTCAGACCTCTTGGTGGGCACCGCCTCGGGCTCCTGGCTTATCTCCTGGGGCTCAATCTTGGCCATCCTCTGTGCCGAGGACCACCCCCGCTACACCTGGTACAACCTGCCCTACTCCATCCTGGTGATGGTGGAGAAGTACATCCAGAACCTCTTCATCATCGAATCCATTCACCGAGAGCCTGAAAAGCTCTCTGAGGACATCCGAACCCTTCGGGTGGTCACAGTCTGCAATGGCAAGCCCGTTGCTTCTTCCTGCCTCAAGAGTGGAGGTGTGGCTGGAGATGTGGCTCCCCGGGGCAGGGACATGCCACCAGCAGCCAAAGGAAATGTGTGCATGAGAGAAGGCTGTGGCAAGGAGGAGGAGAAGCAGGAGGAGAGCAGCGGGGGAGGGAGCCCAAGCCCAGTCCGCCTTCCCCGTTTCTTACAGGGCAACGCCAAGAGAAAAGTCCTGAGGAATATTGCAGCCTTCTTGTTCCTCTGCAATATTTCGGTAATCTGCACCAACTTATTCTTTTAATTTTACTTTAAACTTCCATTTTAGGTTCAAGGGGTACACATCATGTTTGTTACATGGGTAAATCGTGTGTCGCTGAGGTTTGGTGAGCAAATGATCCTGTCACCCAGGTAATGAGCATAGTACCCGATAGGTAGTTTTTCAGCCTGCACCCCACTTCTGACCTCTCCCCTCTACTAGTGCCTAGTAGTGTCTATTGTTCATATCTTTGTGTTCATGAGTACCCAATGTTTAGCTCCCACTTGTAAGACAGGACATGTGGTATTTGGTTTTCTGTTCCTGGGTTAATTCACTTAGGATAAGGACTCCAGTTCAATCCACATTGCTGCAAATAATGTGATTTCATTCTTTTTTAAGGCTGCATAATATTCCATGGTGTATAGCTACCACATTTTCTATTTATTTATTTATTGAGACAGGGTCGCGCCCTATTACCCAGGCTGGAGTGCAGTGGCATGATCACGGCTCACTGCAGCCTCAACCTCCTGTGCTCAAGCAATCCTCCCATCTCAGCCTCCTGGGTAGCTGGGACCACAGGCATGTGCCACCACACCTGGCAAATTTTAAAAAAACTTTTTTTTTTTTTTTTGAGACAGAGTTTCACTCTTGTTGCCCAGGCTATGGTGCAATGGCGTGATCTTGGCTCATTGCAACCTCTGCCTCCCAAGTTGAAGTGATTCTCCTGCCTCAGCCTCCAGAGTAGCTGGGATTACAGGCACCAGCCACCACACCTGGCTAGTTTTTGAAAATATTTTTAGTAGAGATGGGGTTTCACCATGTTGGCCAGGCTTGTTTCGAACTCTTGACCTCAAGTGATCCGCTTACCTTGGCCTCCCAAAGTGCTGGGATTACAAGTGTGAGTCACCACGCCTGGCAAAACTTTTTTTTTTTTTTTTGTAGAGATAGGTTCTCACTGTGCTGCCCAGGCTTCTCTTGAACTCCTGGGCTCAAACAATCCTCCTGCCTCAGCCCCCCAAAGTACTGGGATTACAGATGTGAACCACTGTACCCTGCCATCATACATTTTCTTTATCCAGTCCATTACTAATGGACATCTAGGGTTCTCTTGCCTTTTTAAAATAAGGAATGGAGGCAGCTTGTAATAAAAATACTGTAAGTACAAAATTAAAATATAAGGCTGGAAAGTAGACATATATTCTACAAATCTACCTACTGAAGACTTGCTGCATGCTAGGGTCTGGGCTAGGTACTAAAGATAAAGTGGAAAGATTCAGTCTCTTTTCTCTAAAAGGTCTCAGTATAACGGGGGAGGGAGACAATGAGAAAATCTAATACAGTGAGCAGGACAAGTGCTGAGAGGGGCTTGTGCAAGGTGTACTAGGAGCAGGGATCCAGAAAGACTTCAGTGAGTAGTAGGTGCTTGAGGTGAGGCCCAGTGTGAATCAGGAGTGCTTTTGGTTGCAAGTGATAGGCAATTTTATTCACAGTGTCTTCAGTCTTAACAATGTTTAATTGTCTCATGAGAATTCCAGAGGTTGGCTGCTTGGGGTTGGCCTGGCAGTTGAACCATGTCATCAGGCATCCAGGCACTGTTCATTTTGTCACTTGGGTGGTGTGGCGCCTGTTGCCACATGGTCATGAGATGGCTGTAGCTGCACCAGGCATCACATCTAGGTTCAAGGCAGAAAGCAGCTGGGAAGGGCTGTGTCTCTCACATGGGCACCCTTCGCTGCAGGGGAGGCTGGAGAAGTGAATGGTTTGCTTTCCAGCTTCTTTGATGGAAGGTAGCAAGGGAGAGGAAGGTGTACAGTCACTCACCCAATCTTGTCTGCATCAGCAAGGAATGACTGGAAGTTCACCAGGTGATCAAGGCAGGGAAAAGCATTTCAGGCAGAGGCACACAATATGTGAAGACACAGAAGCAAAGACACCATGGCATGTTCTGGGAGCACCAAGTAGTTTGGAGCAGCAGAATGGGAAATAGGAGAGAGGGCCCAGCTAGGTGGACTCTGGCTTGAGCAGGGCTTCCTAGGCCTGGCTAGAGTCTGGTCTTTATGCTGAGGGTAGGGGAGAATTCTCTCAGATTTGTGTTTTGGAATGATCCTCCCAGCAGCTGTGTGTAGCAAGGATGGAGACAGACAGGGCCAGAAGCAGAAAGACTGGGAGAGAAAGCCGTGCAACAGCCCAGGCAGGAAGGGGAGGAGCTTGAACCAGCGCAGTGACAGAGGGATGGAGAGAAGAAAAAGAAATAAGAAGCACTGTGTGCTTTTGGGATTTTTTAAAAGACACATAAAGGAAGGATGGTGGGGTTTGGTGAGAAGGAGGGGGAAGCAGCCTTTGCCACCGCTTGAGTCTCTGCAGTGATGGTGACTGGTGGCTGGAGGGGAATGCCCCAGTCCACAGAGGTGCCTGCCCATCACTCCGGGTGAAGTCAGCTCTCTGCTACCAGCCTCCATTATCAAGCCTGCTCTCTGTTGCCCCAGAAGCTCAGAGGCTTTTGAGCTTTCTTCCCTGAATTTCAGATGGTGCATACAAGGCCTGCAACTTTTGATATAGCCCTAAGAATGCAAAGTTGGGAAGGTCCCTTCTGAAGTCAGAATGGATGTGTGTCTGCCAAGCAAACCTGATCCACCCTAGCCTTGGATCACCCGGGTTCCTTCAGCTCACTAGGCAGTGAGGAGGGGCTCTGAAGGGGGAAGGTCAAGAAGAGTTTGGCTGCAGGCAGACCCTCTTGTCCATCTAACAGACATTTGCCAGGCACCTGCTGTATGCCAGGGACTATGTCAGGGGCACAGCAGTGAACCAAGAATTTAAAGAGTTAACAAGAGAGATAGATACTAGTCGGCTGCAGCTTTTTGAGGTGCATATTCCAAAATGCAAATTCTTGTAAAGTCAGATCTAGTTCTAGAATCCTCCTCAAGCATAAGCTTTTTGTACATATCCTGTGATTAATATTAATATATGTTTATTTTGAGATGGAGTCTTGCTCTGTTGCCCAGGCCATAGTGCAATGGCATGATCTTGGCTCACTGCAGCCTCCGCCTCTTGGGTTCAAGTGATTCTCCTGTCTCAGCCTCCCAAGGAGGTGGAACCACAGGGATGCACTGACCATGCCCAGCTAAGTTTTGTATTTTTAGTAGAGACAGGGTTTCACTAGGTTGGTCAAGGTGGTCTTGAACTCCTGACCTCAGGTGATCTGCCTGCCTAGGCCTCCCAAAGTGATGGGATTACAGGTGTGAGCCATCATTCCTGGCCTGATATATCTTTTTAAAACTGAGTTCTGAAAAGTTATTTTTCCCTGGTTGCCTTTTTGGTTGACCACTGGGTGAAATACTTGGCTTGCATTTTTGGACCCACTTGAAGAAAGATAGCACTGTCTGAAATACCAGAATCAAGTGGCAACTGATGGTCTGTCAGGACCCGAAGGCCAGACCCAGGGCCCAGTTCAAGGAGAAGAGTGGGCTTCGTTTCTTCCTCCCTGTGCTTGGCCCATGACGCCCCCCAGGCACTGGTTGGGTTCTGGGAGATTGAACCAGAGGATGGAAATCATCACAGGGTGGTGTCTTAGGATGCCCATGAGGGCTTATTGGGTGGCATTTTGAAACCTTGTGGTTGACCTCAGGTGGTGCCAAAGGCATCTGGCAGAGAGCAAGAGCTGTCTTCTCCAGCATCAGGAGCCAGTCCAGAGGCCCCAGCTGCAGGTGCTGATGTGCACGTCCAGGTGGAGTGGGCTCCACTCCAGAGACGGAGATGGAAATGTTAGTTGAATTTCCAGGAGCCGTGGCCCTGCAGACAATAGAGGGTGGGTATGGTGACGGGGAAGGGCAGGGTGCTGTGGGAGACGGGTCAGGGAAGGCCTCTTCTAAGGAAGGGTGTGGATGGGGCTGGGGTGAGAGACTATCAGGGCAGAGCTACAGGTGTGGGGAAGGGACGGATGCAAGGCAAGGCAGGGCTCACTGGACATGACCTGGGAGCATGGAGCACAGGGCAGAGGGGAGACCACACAGGGCCTGTGAGCCAAGACTTGATCCTAAATGCAACAGAAAATCATGGAAGGGTCTACACTGAGAGTGATGGGATCTGACTCATGCTTATTTTATTATATTTTTAATTGTGGTAAAAAACATACCACATAAACTTTCCCATTGCACCCACTTTCAAGTGTATAGTTGAGTAAAGTACGTTCACATTGTTGCGCAAACATCACCAATGCCCTTTTCCAGTTTATTCTCATCTGGTAAAACTGAAACTCTGCCCCATTATATATGAACTCCTCATTCTCCCCAGCCCTTGACAACCACTGTTCTTTCAGTCTCTAGGAATTTGACTCCTAGATGCCTCATATAAGTGGATTTGTGGAGTATTAGTCCTTTTGTGACTACTCATCATAACACCCTCCAAGGTCTCCAGGCTGCAACTCATGAAGGGTGACAGATGCCAAGCGTGATCCCTGCCTTCACACTTGAGTTCCTGGGGAGATGGTGATCCTATGTTGGAGACGGAGGACACTGGAGGAGGGGCAACCTTGAGAGTGGTGGGTGGAGGTCAGTGTGGAAGGAAGGACCAGAGTTAAGTAATGGATGTGTTCTGTTTCAGGTGCCTCTGCGGCATCCAAATGGACGAACCCAACAGGCAGATAGTTTGGTTTTCTATTGCCATGCAATGAGCTACCCCAAATGTGTGACAAAAGCAACATGCATGACTGTTTTTGTCTCATGGCATTTATTGTGACTCGTGGCAGGGCTTGGATGGGCAGTTCTGTTCCTCACAGTATCAAGTGAAGTTGGTGAAGCCTTGGCAGGAAGCTCCGTGGTCTGGTGTCTTGGGTGGGAGTGGCTGGGAAGTTGGGCTCAGCGGGACTCTTGACTGGGGTATCCACAGTTGGGTCTCCAGCATGATGTCTCAGGGTTGTCGGACTCCGTACCTGGTGGCTTAAGGTCTCAGAGCTGACCCTCCAAGAGATTGAACTGGAAGCTGCTTGTCTCCTAAGCCCTGGGCTTGGAAACTGCATGGTGTTACTTCTGCCATATTTTATTAGTCCTGTAGTGACAGAGTCCATATAGATTCAAGGAAAGAGATCATAGGCCGCCTCTCAATAGGATAAGTAACAAGAATTTACAGACAGCTGAACAGCAGATATAAAGATGTGGATTTCAGAAAAGAGGTCCCATTTTCCTGCCTTCCTTTCTTCTCCTTTCTCCCCCCGTCTCCCTCTCCCTTCCTCTCTCCCTTCCTTTAAAAGGTGTCCCTTGAGTACCTACAGAGGTCCAGGGACTGCTATGAATGGTGAGGGTACAGCAATGACCAAGATCTCTGGTCTTCCTCTTATGGGGCTTACAAACCAGGCAACAGCAGGCAAAACCATCAACTGAGCAAGACAGACACCTTATAGTGTACCCGTATTAAGCAGAGAAGTGGAAAAGGAGGGTGTGGGAAATAGCTCTTGGGTGGCCATTGCAGATCAGATGGACCAGCTTAGCGGGGAGGCCTCGCTGAAGGGTGACGTGAAACACGGAGGGGCTGGCCACACATGTTCAGGGCAGAGGGAACAAGGACTGGTATAAAACCCCCGGTGGGAGTGAGCGGGTCTGGTTTGAGAAACAGGAAGAAGGGCTGCATGCCAAGTGGGTGGGGTGAGTGAGGAGAAGCATGTGCAGTGGTTAGAAATCAGCTAACAGAGAGCTTTATCACCCCATGCAGGAGTGTAGCTTTTATTTTAAACATTTTGGGAAGACTTTGGGGGTTTAATCAAGGTAGGGACAGGATCTGATTTCCATAAAATGTAAATCTGGTGGCCGAGTGGAGCCCTAGTGCGAGCCGGGTGACCAGGCAGGGGGCCACCGCCATGGTCTAGGTGAGAGAGTCCGACTGGACAGGTGGAGAGAGAGAGCCATAGGCGGGCTGAAGATACTGCTTTGGAGGTGCACAGTGGAGATGCACTGATGGACTGGATGGGAGGGGGTGTGGTTATGAGAGTAGGAGGGAAATAAGGATGACACCTGGAACCTCGATGGACCACCTGGGAGGACGCTGTAGCTCATCAGATGGAGAAATGGGGAAGGTAGGTTGAGTCTGAGATGTGTTTTAGACACTCAAGTTGCCACTGGAAACTATGAGCTTGGGGTTCTTGGGAGTGGTCCAGGCTGGAGATTTAGACTGGGAAGTCATAGGCCTATAACTGGTATTTACAACCAGGGACTGGGAGAGAGCCCGAGGGCTCATGTGTATAGAGAATAGAAAGGGACCCAGGAATGAGCTCTGGACACTGGCCAATATTTAGAGGCAGAGCAAAGGATGAAACAGCAAAGGAGACTGGGAGGGACCCGACGAACAGGTAGGAGAGACCCTAAGAGTCACAGCAGCCAGTAAGCAAAGTAGAAGAGAGGGGTCTTGGTTCCAGGGCCCCCGTGGTGGATACCAAATGCACAGATGCTCAAGTCCTATGTAAAATGGGGTAGTATTTGCATGTAACCTACCCATCCTCCCGTATACTTTAAGACATCTCTAGATTACTTAGGATACGTAATACAATTTAAATGCTATGTAAATAGTTGTTATACTGTATTGTTTAGAGAATAAGGACAAGAAGAAAGTTTGTACATATTCAGTGCAGACACAACCAACCATATTATTTTTGAATTTATTTATCTTTAGTTTTTGAGACAGAGCCTCACTGTTGTCCAGGCTGGAGTGCAGCATCACGATCCTGGCTCACTGCAAGCTTCGCCTCCTGGGTTCAAGGGATTCTCCTGCTTCAGCCTCCCGAGTAGCTAGGATTACAGGCACGTGCCACCACGCCCGGCTAATTTTTTGTATTTTTAGTAGAGATGGGGTTTCACCATGTTGGCCAGGCTTGTCTTGAACTCCTGACCTCAGGTGATCCACCTGCCTCGGCCTCCCAAAGTTCTGGGATTATAGGTGTGAGCCACTGTGCCCAGCCTACTTTTTGAATATTTTTGATCCGTGGTTGGTTGAATCCACAGACACAGGTCCCTGGATACAGAGGTCGGCTGTACACACCAGGGAGCTTTCTATATGGTGATACTAATGAAGGCTGTGTCTCAGTTACCTATTGCTATGGAAGAGAGCACCCCAATACTCAGCAACTTAAAACAATGTACATTTATAATTTCATAGTTTCTCTGACTTACGAATCCAACTAGTTTTAGCTGAGTGTCTCTGCACAGGGCCATTCCCAGGCTGAAACTTTTGGCTGGGACTGCATTCATTTTAAGGCTTGACTTTGTGAGAGGTGGCGGAGGATTTGTTTCCAAATCTACTCATGTGACTGTTGGCAGGATTCAGCTGTGGCTTGTTGGACTGAGGGTCTGAGTTCCTTGCTGGCTGTTGACGGGAGTGCTCCCTGGGCTCCTTGCCGCATAGGGTGCTTCGCAGCGTGGCAGCTCTGCCAACTGTCTTACAGGAGAACACCAGCAAGAGGGATAGCAGGTCCTTTTGCAACTTAATTTCAGAAGTGACTTCCTGGGCCTTTTGCCATATTTTGTGAGTTGGAAGTGAGTTGTTAGGTGCATCCCACGCTCAAGGGGTGGGGACTCCACAAGAGGGTGGCTGCAGGAGCTGGGGAGCATTGAGGGTCATCCTAGAGGCTGCCTGCCACAGCCAGGGGGTGGAGGAAGCTGAAGAAGTGTGCAGCCTGAAGCAGGAGTGAGGAGCCTGACAGCTCAAGGGGTGGCAGAAGGAGAGAGAACTGGGACAGAGAAGAGACTGAGAAGCAGGGAACAGTGTGTAGGTTCCGTGAGCAACACAAACAAAAGTCACTGCTTTCAGTTTTGCAAATTTAGTTCTCATCTAAGCCCTTTCAGACACGTGTTAGAATTCCCATCTTACAAATGAGGAAACCGAGGCTGGGTGAGGGCTGTAGGGATGGAGAGAGTTAGATGGGTTCAAAAAGCACTCATTCGGGATGGATTGCAGGGAAGGGTGGGTGAGGAAGTGAGCAGAATCATGGCAGACATGGATTTGGTGGTTTCTGTGGAGATGGGAAATGCCACGAGATTTCCTTATTGTTCTGTCAGGGGCGACTCAGTCTCCATGTACCCAGGTCAGCTCCCACGAGGCCTGGGACTTGAGTGAGGCCTCTGTGGTGGCTTGGAAGCCACTCCCCACCACAGGCCATTTTCTCTTCTCTTGCAGCTTTGGATACCTCCTGCCTTTGGCTGTCGCCCCGAGTATGACAACGGATTGGAGGAGATTGTCTTTGGCTTTGAACCCTGGATAATTGTGGTCAACCTGGCCATGCCTTTTTCTATTTTCTACCGAATGCACGCAGCTGCCTCCCTCTTTGAGGTCTATTGTAACATATAGTCTGGGTCCACAAGAGACAGAGGAGTGAGCTAACAAGAGTTCACTGGAGCCACCTGGGAGTAGCCAGGTTGGACAAATATTGCCTGACAAATATGAGAAGCGCCACCTTTTGTCTGCAAAGATTGTGCTTCCTGTGGGCTGGGACTGCTCATCACCCCTGATGAATGTAAACAAGTTAGATCAAAATCCATGAGGTGGCTGGAATCTATCCAATAGAAAAAGATATTTCTTACCTGAAATGTTGGCACATTTTTGTGATCATTTTCAAGTATTTTTAAAAAGAAATTTCACTGTTCTCTCTTTCACTGTAAATACGTACATGTTTATTGTAAAAAATTTGGATATTTCAGGAAAGTAGAGTGAAAAAGTCACCTATGATGCCATTGTTCAATTAACAATTACTTTTAATATCTTGGTGTATTTCTTCCGACCACGTTGATGAGATTCTTTTCGTTGTCATTATTATGCCTTTGAATGTGATGTAACATATTTGATTTTGTATTCAGTTATTTTCCCACTTAACAATATGGCATAAACCTTGCCCCCACATTGTTATAAGTTCTTTATAAATATCATTTTAATGCTGTACGGTAGTCTATTAAGTGAATGTACCTTAATTAACGTAGTTTCCTATGATTGGTTTTACAGTGTTTATAACTTTTTGCTTTTATAAGTAACTCTGCAAAAATCAATCCTATTTGTGAAGCATTTCCTATATTTAGAATTGCTTCTTTAAGATATGGAATTACAATTAGGATGCCTAGTCCAAAGAGTAAGATTATAAATATTTCAAAGTTGCCTAAGGAATATTGATATCGGGGAGGCCTTTGTATAGTTTTTCCATAGTTATTTTAAAATAATAATAAAATTAATTTTCTTACTGTAAGTATTAGTGTGAATATCTTTTCATCTGAGTGTATTTTTTTTTCAGACAGTGCAGGCAATGGTACAATAATAGATACAAAGATTTTTTTTTATATGACTAAAGTACACTTATTTTAGAAAAAACTAAAAAATAGGCATATGTACTAAAAAACAAAGGAAAACATCATCTATACATGTCCCATCTAGAGAATCAGTTCTCCACCTGGGGACCTTGTTCCTTGAGGGGACATTTAGCAATATCTTGATATTTTTTAATATTTATTTTTTATTAAAATTTACATAAATCTAAATTCTACATAATATTTGTACATACTTATAGGGTACATGTGATATTTTGATATAAACATATAATAAGTAATAATCAAATCAGAGTGGTTGAGATATTCATACCCTCAAGTATGTATCTTTTTTTGTGTTAGGAACATTCTAATTTCACTGTTAGTTACTCTGAAATATACAATAAATTATTCTTAACTATAGTTGCGCTTTTGTGCTACCAAACACATTTTTGATTGTTACATTACTGTGCCCAGGGATACTGCTAACACCCTACAACTCACAGGACAGCCCCACCGCCAACAGGCATCAGGCTGATTGTCAATGGTGCTGAGGTAATCTAGAGGTAACTGCTGTTAAGTTTTGTTATCTAGGTAGCTATTAGTACACACACACAGGCTGGGCGTGGTGGCTCACGCCTGTAATCCCAACACTTTGGGAGGCTGATGCGGAAGGATCGCTTGAGGCCAAGAGTTTAAGACCAGTCAGGGAACACAAACATAGTGAGACCCTGTCTGTACACAAAACAAAAATAAAACAAAAAAAACCCAGGTGCGGTGGGGTATGACTCTAGTCCCAGCTACTCATGAGGCTGAGTGTAGAGGATCACTTGAGCTCAAGAGTTTGAGACTGGGTAGTGAGCCAAGATCGTGCCACTGCATTCTAGCTTGGGTGACACAGCAAGACCCTGTCGCTAAAAATAAATAAATAAATAAATAAATATATATATATATATTTTTTAAATTTTTTATTTTTTGAGATGGACTTTCACTCTTGTCGCCCAGGCTGGAGTGCAATGGCACAATCTTGGCCCACTGCAACCTCCGCCTCCTGGGTTCAAGTGATTCTCCTGTGTCAGCCTCTGGAGTAACTGGGATTACAGATGCCTGCCATCATGCCCAGCTAATTTTTGTATTTTTAGTACAGACGGGATTTCACCATGTTGGCCAGGTTGGCCTTGAACTCCTGAGCTCAGGTGATCCACCCACCTTGGCCTCCCAAAGTGCTGGGATTACAGATGTGAGCCACCACACCCGGCGATAATTTTTTTTTTTTTTTTCCAAAAGTACACATACACTCACACCCACATGAAGGAGGTGGTTTTTACATATATACTGCATTTGTATGTAACTTGCTTTTTTCCTCTTGATATACCAGCATGCTTCTTCCCTATTTTGAGTCCCAGGCATCGACGCTCTGGCTTTAGTGTGCCTGAGACTCATCTGGGGAACTTGTTAGGATTCCCGCCCTCCAAGCTGGAAGTGCAGATTCCATCTGGAGGGGGGCCCGGAAATCTGCACTTTCATCAGCATCTCAGGGGGTGCCAACTCCCTTTGATAGGCATCTCCTTAGGAGTCCATGGACTCCTGAGCAAGTTTCCTTGACATTGTGCAGTGTGATTGTGCAGTATCCATGTGCAGTATGATTTTGGGTGGCTTTAAAGTACATTCCATGGAAGGATGTACCATTCCTTATTTTTTCAAACCGTGATGTTGGACATTTAGAGACATTTAGGTGGTTCCTTTTGGTGGTACTACTGTAAACAATGCTATGGTGATCAACTTTGTAACTGAGTCTTTGAGGTCAGTGACAAGCTGTGCTCTGGAGCGATTTATGCTGACTCGGCAGTGACTGAGCAGGAATACCGGTTTCCCCATTTTGGTTGGCATTACCTTTATCCCCATTCTAAGCACATTAGAACAGCCCTGAGGCCTCAGCTGTGGGTTCTGGGCTCTGCCAAGGAGACAAAGGAGCCATCATAATGTTGGGATGATGGATCTAGGCTGTGGGGATGCTATCGTGGACACAGGGCAGCATCAGAGCTTGGAAAAGCCTGCATGGCTGGCCGGGCTCAGCGTTTCCAGGAAAGGACCTCAAGATGGATGGAGCATCTCTTATCCCCAACAGGCAGCCTCAAGGGTGGCTATTTCTTCCCTATTTTGGGTCCCAGGCATCGACGCTCTGGCTTTAGTGTGCCTGAGACTCATTTGGGGAACTTGTTAGGATTCCAGCCCTTCAAGCTGGAAGTGCAGATTCAGTCTGGAGGGGGGCCCAGAAATCTGCACTCAGGAAGGTGCTTTTTACCTCCAAGTAATTAAGCATCCTGACTCAACCAGGGTAGGTGGCAAGGAAAATTTACTATCTTAATGCCAAGGCAATTTGCCGAAGAGGAACCAGAATGTGCAATACGCGAGTGTTAAGATCTCAGGGATTAATACAGGGAATACAAATTGAAATAATAATGAGTTACCACTTCCCATTTATCAGATTGGCAAGAGTTGGCAAGATGTGAAAGAAAGACTCATATATACTGCTAGTGGGAGTGCAAATGAATAAAATCAGATTAGAGAGCAATTGGCAATATTGACGAAGGCTGGAGATACACATGCCTTACCACCTAAGAATTCCGTTCCTTGGCATGTGCTCCAGAGACAACCTCACGCATGGGTTCAGGAATGTTCACTCAGCATCACTTGTAATTAGGACAATGGAAAACAGCCTAAATGCCTGTCAATTAGGAGTGAAGACAGACACACTAGGGACTATTTCCATGATGGAATATTTCACAAGAGGAAGAAATGAACACACCTGAATTCATGTATCAACATGGAGAGTCCCCAAAACAGTGCTGAATGAAACATTAAGTAGCATAGGGGTACAATTGGTATGATACATTAATATGATGTCTAGGAACAAGCAAGACAATCCCTGATATTACTGGGGGATATGTCCATATGTAGTAAGATTACAAACACACCTGAAGAAAGAATGCACGCCAAGTTCAGTGTAGTGAGAAGGGGAGGGGCTTGGAACCAACAACTGAGTCCATGCTGTGTCCGAAATATTTTTTCTTAAGCAAAGATGTATTCATTATGTTTTCATCTGCACTTTAAACATGTACTCTTTAAGTGTACTTTTAATGTATTTTAATGAACTTTTAAATGAGATATTTCATAATAAAAGTATTTGAGAGCAAGAAAAAAAGAAAGTCTGCATAAGCAAGATGAACTTAGACAAAGCCACCCAAGCAGGTAAATTTCCAGCATTCATCCATCATTGTTGAGAGATGGGTGTCAAAGTCAGCGGTGTTCTGTTCTCCTTGGCAGGTAGATCCCCGAGGTGGGGTAGCTCAATGCAATTAGCTGGTAAGATCACTGGACTCACTCTTCCAGGGATGACTCTGTGCACATTAGGAAACCTGACATTGGTTTGCCTTCCAATGTAGCTCTTCGCTGTGGGGACAATGTCCTGGGCACACATATTATCAGGACAATCTGCAATGGACTGAATGTTTGTTTCCCCCCTAAATTCATATGTTGAAGCTCTAATCGCAATGTGGGGGTATTTGGAGGTGGGTGTCTTTGGGAGGTCATGATGGTAGGACCCTTGTAAATGGGATTAGTGCCTGTAAGAGGGGGCCAGAGAGCTTGTGTACTCCTTTTCTGTCATGTGAGGATGCAATGAGAAGACAGCTGCCTGTGACCCAGAAGAGGGCCCTCACCAGAACCCAACCATGCCAGCACTGGCACCCTGATCTTGGACTTCCATCCTCCAGACCCATGAGAAATAAATGCCTGCTGTTGATTAGCCACCCAGCTTGTGCTATTTTGTTATAGCAGCTTGCACTGAGTAAGTTATTCCCTTACCTGCTGTAACCGTATACAGGAGGGACCTGTGCATTTGGTAGCTTGGGTTCCTCCCTGAGCCTGTGAAACTCAGATTTGAACCATGGATTTTGGGTGCCATGACTCTTGTCGAGGCAGAGTGGAAGGGCAAGGGCATGGAGCCAGATATCCAGGTGACAACAGGCTCCCATGGTGCCTGAGTGTGCATTAGAAAAAGCACCTCTTCCACAAGACATTCTCCAAACTGTCGAACCAAACCCACCAGCATCTTCCTACCTACCCATGCGCGGGGGGCAACTTAGACCTGTTTGTCTCCCCACCACAAATGTCAGCCAAAAGATCCAGCTGGAAAATGCTTGCTACTGCCTTCCAATTGCATGACCCTCTCAGTTAACGAAGCCCTTCCCGCATCCGTCTCCCCCCACGCCTGTCTGTGAAGTCCCAGCTCACAGTTGACCTGGTTAGGTAAGCACTTACTTTGTTTGAACAGAGGGAACCTTTGGATCACATGTACCTAGGTAGTCAGTGGCAGCATTTGGTTCATCATGCCGGTTTTAAGAACTTCATTGCCTTTTCTCTTCATTAGTCATATCATCTTATAAAGAAAGTCAACTCAGTAAAAATATCCGTTAAACAATGCCTCAGGGATATGTGTACAGAACAATCCAATCAGCTGACAGAACATCTGGCTTTTCACCCACTTATAAAATGCTGCACTTTGCTTAACATGGTGAAGAATGAAAGCTGCTAACAGCTGGTTCTTTCTCCCAAAATGTGAGCCCTGCTATAGGAGAGTGCAACTAGCAGGCAGCGCCGGCGCCTTTCCCTGAACTTCAGGGCAAACTTGAGAGGGGGCACCTGGCGTGTGGGCAGTGGCCTCAAGGTACCAAACAAAGGGCTGGGCACAAGGTGTGCTGATTGGACTCCATTGGCTGCGCTGGGTTCCCGCAGCATATGTCAGAGATGCCTGTCACCACTTCCCGGCCAAGACCCAGCCTGTTTCAGAAAGGACGTTCCCTCACTGTACCCACTAGGACCCACTCCCTGCAGGGCACCCTGGTCTGTCTCAAGAGGCTTTGGAGGAACTTGGGGGTTACAGGGTGTTCCCCTGATGGGAGAGTCCCTGGCATGCGGGGTGTGAGTGGGACTGAGTTCGGTGGGGGAGGCTGGGGCAGCTGGCTGGGAGGGCACTTGTGCTCAGTGTGATGGGGGAATGTAGGCGATGTTAGTTCCTCCTAAGAGCAGCCACTAAGAGGACTCTGGGGAGGGACAGATGGGCACAGTGTTTTAACCCACAAATGGGAGGGTAATTCTGGCATGGTGGTTTCAGCAATGTTAGTAACGTACGGACCCCCTTAACCATGATAGTGAAGCTACATGTCTAAAAAATGTAAATCAAATCAGGCCACCTGCTAAAAACCGTTCAATGGTTTCCCACTGTTTTTTTTTTTTTCTTTTCTTGAGGCAGAGTTTCGCTCTTGTCGCCCAGGTTGGAGTGCAATGGCACGATCTCGGCTCACTGCAACCTCTGCCTCCTGGGCCCAAGAGATTCTCCTGCCTCAGCCTCCCGAGTAGCTGGGATGACAGGCGTGTGGCATCACACTTGGCTAATTTTTGTATTTTTAGTAGAGATGGGGTTTCACCATGTTGGTCAGGCTGTTCTCGAACTCCTGACCTCAGGTGATCCACCCGCCTCGGCCTCGCAAAGTGCTAGCATTACACAGGCATGAGCCATCGCACCCCGCCCTCCCATTGCTTTTAGTAGAAAATACAAACTGCTACCCGTGGTCTGTCGGAGCTGTCACGATCTGGGCTCTGCATCTTCATTTTCTTCTCATGCCAATCCCATCCTCTGCCTCCCCTCCCCCATCGCCCTTCCTCCTGCACGGCTGCAGCCACACCTGGCTTCCTCTCTTTAATATTCCTTCCTTGCCTGCCCCGCAGGACCTCCGCAGGAGCTGCTCTCTCTGGGGCGTGCACTTCTGGCTCCGGGCAAGGATCCATCTTTCTCACCCTTCAGGCCGTGTGTAGATAGGTGTTCCTCTGTAGTGAAGTCCTCACTGTCCATCCCATTACGCTTCACCTCGGCACCCTGTCCAGCCCCTTCACAGCCGTCCGCCAGCTGTGTTTTCTTATTTATTGGCGCTCATCCAGTCCAGTCCTGGATGGGACTGCCTGCCTGATGAGGGCAGGAGCTGTACTTCCTCCTCTCCCGGGGCCTCCCTGATGTGGTTGCGTGGACACGTGGGCCACCCTCCCAGCTCCAGACTATCGCAGGGCATGGGAAGGGCGGGGGCCTCCATGGGCCCTGAGGATCGCCATGTTTCCTTCTCTCGTTGTTGAGACTTTGGTGAAGATCCTCTGCCTGCTTCTAGCACACACATCCTGACCTCCTTTTGCCTCGAAGACACAAGATGGCGCTTTAAGCCTGGTGTTTGAGAAAGAGGACTACAGACGCTTGACAAGTTTCTTCCCTCTGCTCGCTCTCAGACCTGGCTTGCGAGGGGATCCGTGGGGTCCACCTCTCCGCAGCTTGGCGGGTTCTGTTCTCCTCCTCGGACAGGGTAGGACCAGCCGACAATCACTCCTTCCTGCCGGAGAACGAAGTGGAGCTCAAACTGTTTTTCTGACATCAGTAATAGCTGCCTGCGCTCCTCTGGCAGGCATCTCTGAAACATTAGTTTTGGATGATTGGTCTAAGCCAAGCACCTTTGATATCAAGGGTAAGCCTGCTACCCCTTTCCTGGAGACGGGCACGGAGGTGGGCATGTGAAGAGTGCCAGACCACGTGGTGACAAACTATGGCTCATGAGAAGAATGGAGTATACATTTTTAAAGGGTCATCTCTCTCTCTCGCTCTCTCGCTCTCTCTCTCTCTGTCACACACACACATATACACACAAATATGCTGCAGAGATCGTACATGACCTGACAAGCCTAAAACACTCACTATCTGGTCCTTTATAGGAAATGATTGCTGACCCCTGGTCTAAATACTGAGAGGTAAGTGGCCTGTGCTGCGCCACCCTGGAAGGATTTTGATCCCTAAATAAGAAGAGGTGAGGAGGAAGCCTGCCCTTCCTCCTGGCTTGAATGTGCTTGTGAGAGGCAGTCTAGCCTGTAACTGTGGCAGCAGGCTTGTGACCATGAAGCAACCAGCCCGAGAAGAAAGGCCAAGCTGCTGAGGAGGGAACAGGAGCCTGGGCCCTCGATGACATTGCTGAGCCTCTGTGTGACCCTGGAGCCGCCTTCCTCTGGCGTTCTTGTGATGCCAGATAATTCAATGTTGTCACTGCTCAAGCCAGGAGTGGGTGAACTTTTTCTATAAAGGGCTACGTGGAAAACATTTTAGGCTCTGGGTGGGCCATAAGATCTCTGTTGCCACTATAACCCTGAAAACAACCATAGACAATGTGTAAATGGTTGGATACACTTATGTTCCAATAAAACTTTATTTATAAAAATAGATGGTGGGCTGTGTTTGGCCCTGAGGGCCAGAGTTTGCTGTGTATTTTGTTTGTTTGTTACTTGCAGCTGACCCAGCCTAACTAGTACTCCCTGATGTCTGCCTCAGCCCAGAAGCGCGCCCTTGGGTTCTAAGCCACAGGGGCTAAGCTTGAGTGTGGGTGGGGTCTGCAGCAGGGTGGTGGGAGGGATAAGCACATAAAGCCCCACCCATTGATCTGTCCTTTCTGCGGTCCAGGTCGTGCTTTCCTGCAATATCTTCTCATCATGGGCCTATCAATCTTGATGGGAAGGCACCACTTGAACAGAATGCTTTCAGCATTTCCAGATGGTCCCTGTTTGCCCTCAGCATCACACGCAGGCCTCAGCCTCCCCACCTCGCATGTTCGTTAAGCAAGACTAAGCCACACGAAGCAACAGTGCAAGGGGAGGGTCTTTGTGTCCACAGGGTCCCACGGCAGAAGTGTGGTTCGGGGAGAAATGGGGGAGTGTGCCCTTCCCTGAAGAAGCACATTCCCTCAGTGTGGAGGAGCCCCTCCAACAATTTACAAGTGCTATGATGACACGATGCTCATTCAGACCATCGGCTGCAGACGGATTGCAGAAATACGTGAAGACTGTGTCCCTGGTGGTAGGATCTGGTTGCTCCTTGTCCCTAAGGTGGGCCCTGAAGGGAAGGCAGGATTCCAGCCAGATTGAATGAAGAGTGAGGCTTCTGGGGAAGGACTTGGATTGCCTCTTGTGCTTGTGTTCATGGATTCCTGATGATTGGCTCTTTCTCAGGGAGACGAGGCTTCGAGGCCAGGTCTCTGCTCTGAGTTACCTTCACCACCCTGCACCTTGATGGCAGTAAGACAGCGACCTCAAAGGGCTGCTGAGAGAATCGAGGGGGATGCATGTGCAGCTCTAGGTATGGCACCCATTCCGGCCCATGGCAAGCTCTTACTACGGTTGCAGGTGTAATTTCCAGTCTCTGCCTCCAGGGATTGCTGCTGAGTGTAGACAGACATTTCTGTGCTCACAGAGTGAGGCTGCCAAGATGATTCTAAGATCTCTGGTTCTGTACACAGCCCAGATAGCCTGTGAAAGGGGGAATGATAACCCCGAAAGACGTCCATGTCCTGATCTCCAGAACTAGTGAACGGGATGTTGGCAGAAGAGACTCTGTGGATGTGATTACTTCGAAGATCTTGCGATGGGGAGACTATCGTGGATTATCTGTGTGGAACCGCAATGTAATCACAAAGTGTCCTTATAAGTGAAGAGGGAGGCAGAGGAGATTTGACTACAGAAGAGGAGGTGATGTGACCACAGAGGCAGAGATTGGAGTGATGTGGCCACAATTCAAAATGCCCCACCAAAGAGGCAAGGAATGGACTCTCCTCTAGGGCTTCTACCGAGGGCCCTGCCAACACCTCAATTTCAGTCCACGAAGACTTGTTTCGGACTTGTGACCTCCAGAACTATGAGAGAATCTATCTGCATTGTTTGAAGCCACCGGGTTTGCAGTAGGGTGTTAGAGCAGCGTGGAAAATCCATTGAGTCCCATTGCCCTGCTTTGTGTGCCTTGTACAAAAGCAGAAAATGGCATGGATAGAATGGGAGGTCATTATGTTAAGTGAAACAAGCCAGGCATAGAAAGACACACATTGCATGTTCTCACTGATGTGTGGGATCTAAAAATCAAATAATTGAACTCATGGAGCTAGAGAGTGGTAGGATGGTTACTAGAGGCTGGTGAGAGGAGAAGGGGCCGAGCGCAGGTGGGGATGATGTTAGAAAGAACGACTAAGACATACTGTTTGATCACACAGCAGGATGACTGTAGTCAATAATAACTTAATTGTACATTTACAAATAACTAAAAGAATGTAATTGAATTGTTGGTATTAGAAAGGATAAATGTGCTGGGTGCGGTGGCTCACGCCTGTAATCCCAGCACTTTGGGAGGCTGAGGCGGGCGGATCACGAGGTCAGATCGAGACCATCCTGGCAAACACTGTGAAACCCCATCTCTACTAAAAATACAAAAAAATTAGCCAGGCGTGGTGGTGGGCACCTGTAGTCCCAGCTGCTTGGGAGGCTGAGGCAGGAGAATGGCATGAACCCGGCGGGGCTGGAGCTTGCAGTGAGCGGAGATGGCGCCACTGCACTCCAGCCTGGGTGACAGAGCAGACTCCATCTAAAAAAAAAAAAAGAAAGAAAGAAAGAAAGAAAGAAAGAAAGAAAGAAAGAAAGAAAGAAAGAAAGAAAGGATAGGATGGACAGGGATGGACACCCCATTCTCCATGATGTGCTTATTTCACAGTGCATGTCTGTATCAAAACACCTCATGTACCTCACATCCATTTGCACCTACTATGTACCTAGAAAAAGATACAAAAGAGTATATAAAGAAAAAAAAAACCCAAAAGCAGAAAAGAGGGCAAATGAGAGCCGGGTATTGTAATCTCAGTTTGCCCAGGATGAAGTCAGGTGACCTGGGTATAGAGCAAGTCCCTTGGCTTCTCGAGCTCCCATCTGCAGAATGAGGAGTGGATGCAGGGGCAGGGTGTGACTTCGATAACACATTCCCTCCAGGTGGCTTTGCCCTCCGCCCCGTCTCAGGATTGTTTATAGCTCTTTGCCTCTTCTTAGCCATTTGGAGTTTTCAGGGGCCCTGCTAGGTCCTCCTGACTTCTCACTTTGCTCTCGTTGGTGGTCTAATTCATGGCCAAGGGTCCACCTGCTGTCTGGATGCTGATTTTCAACCTGACTTCTCAGCTCCAGGCTGGTTATTTCCAACAGCCTACTTGGATGTCTCAAAGGCACTTTACACTCAATGTGTCCAACACTGAACTCAAGACTCCCGGCATCGCCAGCCGGTTCTAACTCCACATTTCCAACCCAATGGATTGCACCAGGGTCTGTCCATTATGCAAGCTGGGCTGCAAAGGCTGTCTTGACTCTACCCTTATGCTCTGTCAGGGCTCAGAAAATGACACCCCAAAGCGTGGTGCCTCAGCCTGAGTATTTTGAACTGAAGGATATTGGAAGGAACTCAGAAGCAAGGTCTTTCCAACCTTCTCTTGACACCCTCTCTCCTGCTTGTCTTGTTCCTCCAAAGTGAGTAACATAAACCAGAATTCATCTTCCTTAAGGTGGGTCATAGAACCTAGAAACCCTCCTGCTAAAGCAAACTATAAAACCTAGAAAGGTCACTCTCTACTTTCTCCTTCTCCTTTGAAAACCCTCAGTTCAGAAGGGGTCCTGCCCCATACCCGGGAGGAAGGAAGGCTACACAGAGAGGCTGAGAAGAATCTGAGCTGACAGCTTTGCTGGGTCCCCTTTCAGTCTGTTCCCACTAGGTCATACCCATTTATCCAATCACATTTCTTCCTGGCTGTCCATTCTTCATCTAACCTAAGCATAAAAATGTCATTTTTTTTGTCATTTCTGAAGCCTCCCATGTCACATAAAACTTGTAATAAATAAATTTGCTCTGCTTTTTCTCTTGTTAATGTGTCTTTTGTTACAAGAGTGTTGGTCATGACCCTTAAGGTGGATGAGTAAAGGACTCACACCTTCACAGCCCTGCAGCTCCATCTCCAATCAGTAGCCACACCTGCCACTTCTACCCACAAATACCTGGATTCCACTCATCTCTTCCCATTGTCATTCCTACCACTCAATTCCCTGTCGCCATCATCTCCTGATGAGTCTTCTGGAGCAGCTTCCTCACTCATCTCTCCAGTTCATCCCCTGCTTCTACCAGTCTGTCCTTACTGTGGCAAGAGGGGCATTTGAGAAAGGCAATTACATGGTTACCTCTCCTCTGCTCAGCACCCTCCAATTTGATGGACACCAAAATCCTTGCCTTGGTCCCCTTGGTCCTGTGTTCCCTCCTCTCTGGCCTCATCTCAAGCCACTGCCCTCATGTCACACTCTTCCTCTGTAATCCACACTGCCAGCTCCTTGAGTTCCTTGAACGTGCCATGCTCCCTCCTGCCGCAGCAGGGCCTTGCACTTGCTGCTTCCTCTTCTTTCTTCTAGTGAATTCCTACTCCTCCTTCAGCTCTCCCTTCAAGCCAGTGCCTCAGGGAAGTCTTCCCTCACCTGTAGATCAGGTCTGGTGTCCCTGCCATGAAGCCTCACAACACCACCTAGCTTTCCTTCATTGTGTCTGTCATAGCTTTTGATCATACAATGATGTGTGACTTTCTGAATAGTGGTCCCTCTTTACCAATTTACTGTGAGCCTCAAGAGGCAGGACCAATGTCTGTTTGCTCCCCCTCTGTATCTCTAGTGGTGGTAGAAGAGGAGTTCAATAATTATCCTCAAATGAACTAAAACGAATGGACGCATAGATCTTTTTTTTTTTTTTTTTTTGGAAACAGGGTCTTGCTCTGTTGCCCAGATGTGATGATCATGGTTCATTGCAGCCTTGACCTCTGGGGCTCAAGTGATCCTCCCACCTCAGCCTTCCAGGTAGCTGGGACTACATGCATCCACCTCTATGCCTGG
Organism: Theropithecus gelada; assembly: GCF_003255815.1. NCBI lineage: Eukaryota > Metazoa > Chordata > Mammalia > Primates > Cercopithecidae > Theropithecus > Theropithecus gelada. Next base: position 8,719,396 of record NC_037672.1, read on the forward strand.
CTAATTTTTGTATTTTTTATTTATTTTTATTTTTTTTTTAATTTTAATTTTTTTTTTTTTTTAGAGATGGGATATTATTACGCTGCCCAGACTTGTCTTGAACTCCTGGGCTAAAGCAATCTGCCCACCTCGGCCTCCCAGAGTATTGGGATTACAGGCAGGAGCCACTGTGTCTGGCCCAATGCTTAAGATCTTTTGAGACAAAAAGGAGGAAGTGGGATAGTTTCAATACTACAGGAAGCTCAGAAAAACAAAAAACCCGAAACACGCCCCCCAGTCCCCCCAAAAACATACATATATTTATTTGATACTTGGCTGTGCAGGTTAAAAATTTATTTATTTATTCATTTGCTTTTGGAAAAACTCAAGTCAGCTTGGTGAGGTCACTTTTTTCTGGCAGTCCTTCCTATTTGGGGAGTAAAGGGACCTGCATGGTCTGGATGGATAATTGTGATGAGGAGGTTACTGGGATTGCCCTGAATGCATTGACTGTGAGCTTTCAGGGATGGAAGCTGCATCTTCATCTCTATAACCCCATGTTTGGCGTCAGCCTGAGGAGACACTCGGCGGCAAATATGAATTATGGCCCACACTGTTAATTTCTTACCCATGAGTAGTTCCTTTGCTTGATAAGAGAAAATCCTGATTTTGCTTGGGGAAACAAAGTGTTCAGTGTCAGATAATGACTTATGGTTGGTTTAAGCCAGGCTGGGGGCTTTTGTTCCTTTTTGCCTGATACTTGAGAGAGTTTACAGTAGGGACTGTCCTGTGGTCCACTTCTGGATAATGAGACATAAGAAGTCTGCTGGATCCTTCTAAGAAGATTTTCTTCATTGGTTAAAGGCAAGAGACACATCAAGAAAACTTCCCTTGACATAGCTTCCTCTGTCTTGCTCCTGGAGTCTGAACTTCATGATGATGGCTGGAGCTATAACAGCCATCCTGTGACCATGAGGCTCCAAGGGTATAAAGCAATAATATTCAGGAAGGTGGTGCCTTTGGACAAAAAGATAAAAGGAATCTTGCAAAGATAAAAGGAATCTTCTAAAGGCTCAGCTACATCACTGAGCCTTTGCAAGCCCTTGCCTTCTTCCTCTTAATTCCTGTTATGTTAGATAACTAAATGTCTGTATTGCAAAAGCCACAAGTAGTTAGGCTTTCTGTTAGTCACAGCTGAAAGCATTTCTCTTATTTTCAAATAATTTCAGACTTACAGAAGAATTAATTGTAAGGCAAAGAACTTTCATGCCCTTTACCCACATTCACCAATTGTTATTTGCCACATTTACTTTCTCCATCTATATAGTCTATTCTACTCTATTATCTTTCCCTGAACCATTTGAAATTCAGTTGCAGGCATCCTTCTCCTCTCCCTTAAACATTTCAGAACATATTCCCTTTGAACAAGAAGAGTCTGTGCTCAAGTTTGGGAAATTTGAGGTTGATGCCATACAGTTTTCTAGTCCTTGATAATTGTCTAATAGTTCACATTAAAATTTTGCCAACAGTCTCAATAACGCCCCTCAAGGCACCTTTCCCCTGATCCAGCTATCATGCCTTTTTAGACTCCTTTAATCTGGAACAATTCCTCCACCTCTTTTTGTCTATCATGGAGTTAACGCCAATGAAGAGTTCAGGTCAGTCCTTGAAGTTTCCTCCATCTGTGTTTGTCTGATGTTTCCTTCGGGGAAAAGAATGCTACAGAAGCGATGCTGTGTTCTCAGTGTATCACATCAAGAGACACTTGGCACCCATTTGTCCTATTCCTGGTGATGTTAACTTTGTTCTGTTCATTAAGGGAGGACCTGCCAGGTTTCTCTACTGTTAACACTTTTTCTCTTTGTAATTAATAAACCATATGAGTGGAAGTGCTATGAGACCATGAAAATATACTTTACCTTTTTAAATTTTCATTCGATGATGATTCTTCCTTCAATAAACTATTATGATCATGGTTGCAAATGGAGTTTTCTATTATTCTCTCTATATTTATTCATTGGCATTCTACTGTAAGAAAGACTCCTTCCTTCTTCCCTCCCTCCCTCTCTCCTTCTTTCCTTTCTTCCTTCCCTTTTCTTTCTTTCTATAGCTATGGGTTCTCATTTTATTCAATAGACTATAACCTACTATTGTCATTATTCCTTTGGATGCTCACATCATTCCAGATTTGGCCAGTGGAAGCCCTTTCCAGTTGATAAATGTGTCCTTTGACATGTCCCTGCCATTCTTTGAATGCTTCCTTGCTTTCTGGCACCACACAGCACTCTGGGCTCACCTTGTACTTCCTTACCCCAGCCTTAGCATCAGCCACTTCTCCAAGGAGCTCTGAGTCCTTTTAGTGAAGGGTGGTATTTATAAACCACAATCTGGATGGTTTGTGGATATTGCACAGCATTCAGTCAGAAGCCATGGGAAATGGAGCAACATTTATTCAAACTTGTATTAGTCAAGCTACTTAATGCTAGGCTAGGCTGCAGTGAGTAATAATCCCTAACCTCGGTGACAGTGCAGAAAAAGGAGGGTGTCATATGTGGAGTCTGATGCAGGACAATAGGAGTTTTCTCCACCTGGTGACTCAGGTATCCAGGCACATTCATCTCTGCAGGTCTGCCATCTTGACACGAGGTCATTGCAGAAGGAGAGAGGGTGTAGAGTCGTGCCAATTCTTAGGTGCTCCTGACAACGAGAGCTGCAGCACTCTGCTCACATTCCTGTTTTCCAGAACTCAGTCAGTACCCAACGCAACTGCCAAAGAGTCTGGGAAGCATAGAGAGTACACGGAGAGCTGGAGATCCCTCATCACTGCTGCCACGATATGTTCATTTATGCAATACATAACAATGGGTTCACCCCAGTAAGGCTGACTCCAAGAGGCTGATTTCACCTTGGGTGGTTTGCAGCTGGGGAAGAAAGGCAAGTCAGCATCTAGTGAACATATTATCCACTTCAGTGGGTTGTCGAGCTGTGCTAGAGGCAGATGCAGTGTGCTGCGGAAATACAGATGGTGGCTACTACCCTGGAGTCTTGGGGAGATCCTAGTGTGCATTGGTGTGGGGTTTGAAAGTTGAGTGGGCACTCACCCCCCTTAGGAAGAAGTGGGAAGGACATTTCAGACAGGGACAAGTGCAAAGGCACAGGGCCTGAAAGAACTAGGCTGGGAGAAGAGGACAGCACTGGGATGGGTGGGAGAGGGGTCTGCTGGGGAAAGCTGGTGAGGCAAGAGATGAGGCTGGACAAGCAGACTGTGAAGGGCCACACTGAGGAGCTGGGAATTAATGCATTAATTTTTATTAATTAGATTAATGATAAATAATGTGGGTTGCAGGGAATCATAGGGAATATGAAGAACACTGTGGTTGTGTTTTAGGAGGATTGCCTTGGTGGTAGAGTGTTAGATGGAGGAGATAGGAGTGGGGGTGAAGACATCAACACAGAGAGACCTACCCAAAGGCTCTGGCAGCCATGCAAGCAAAAAGCATCAAGGACCTGAATTAGGAGGTGGCACTGGCGATGGATACAAGGGGTTGGCTGGTGGAGCCAGTTTGAGATAATGAATATATAATAGCTTCCATCTATTGTGGACTGTCAAGATGTATTATTGGCTCACAATCCTTCCTGGCCTTTCCACATTCCTGTGACTTCCGCATGGACAGAGCAGATTTCTTGCTGTGCACATGACCAGCTTTGGCTAGAGACGCATGAGCAGAGTTAGTGCACGCTTGGTCTGACTGGAGGCTCTAACTGAATGTGATGTCGGGTGACCCCATTGAACCCCACCCCTGCACTATGAGAAGAGCAAGCTCCAAGGAACCATCGGCCTGTGAATGAGACACACAGAAGCAAACAGAGCCTGGACCCCAGTCCAAGGCAAGACTTCCCAGCTGACTGCAAATTATTAGCAAGAAGTAAACACTTGTTTTAAGCTGCTGAGACCATGGGGCTGTGTGTTATGCAGCATTGCTGTAAAAAAACTTGATCAATACAGGCACTTGCCCTTTCCTAAGTACAGCATCTTATTTCCCCATGATATCTCTTCATAGTAAGGATTAGGGGTGCCATTTTAAAGATGAGGCTACTGAAGCTTAGAGAGGTTACATCACTTGCTTCAGGTTCCAGAGCTGGTAAGTCAGAGGAGGATTTGAACCCAGGACTGTTTTGTAAGACCATCCTTCTCCCTCTGTCTACACAGTGCTGCCTTTCAAAGCTGCCAAGCTCCTGAGTTACCCATTTTAACCTGCCAGAAACCTCCTCACTCCTGAACTGGGGAGAGGGACTGAGCTTTGGGTTTCAAGAGGAGGCTCTAGGGCCACCATCAGGGGGCCTGTGCTTGAGGTGATGTGGCTGGCTCATCACTTGGGCCTTTCCACTTGCCCCTCCCCATTCCCTCCTCCCTACCCTGCTCCCTGCCCTGTGCCAAGCTGAGCATATTGGCAGGGCTGGTGGCTGGGAGCTCAGCGTGTATCCTGCAGCCATGGAACAGAGCTTTTATTGCTGTCATACAGAGTTGACTGTTTCGATACCAGCAGTGGGTGCAGCAAAATCCCACCCATTTTCTTATCAAGTTTTCCATTTGTCTCAGTGAAGCAAATCCAATTTAAAATACATCTTCAGAAAAAGGAGGGCCAGTGAGTTTAACTAGAAGAATATTTGCTAACTGGATTAGGAAAACTCGCTCTGTGCTGAAATGTTCGAGGAAAATCCTCTTAGTACAATTTTGCAGGAGCCAGGCATGTGAAAGGATCATTTCCTCTCTATCATCCCCTGAGATCAGGGCTCTGGCTGGATGAAATGAGGCAGGAGTTTATTAGCTGCTTAGCTGATTAGAGCCTATGCTGATGAGGCTGAGCTCTGACAAGTCAATGTCAGAGAGAGATCTTGGTTTCCAGCAGTTTTTAACTCTGCCCAACTCTTTGTGGGAAAGAGCCTGGATAAGAAAGGACACCCACTACTTACTCAAAACCACCATCCCCAGCAGACAAGCAGCTCATGGAGCTCTCCCCGGGAAAGACTGAAGGCTGTGGAGACCTAGCTGCATATTATATTATATTTTGCATCATAAGGCCTTGATACAGAAAAAACTCTCAGTTTCCAAAAATGATGAGAAACCCAGTCTTTTTTTTTTTTTTTTTTTTTTTTTTTTGATAGAGTCTTGCTCTGTCTCGTCTCCCAGGCTGGAGTGCAGTGACGCAATCTCAGTTCAGTGCAACCTCTGCTTCCCAGGTTCAAGCGATTCTTCTCCCTCCCGAGAAGCTGGGATTACAGGTGTCCGCCACGACACCCAGCTAAATTTTGTATTTTTAGCAGAGATGAGGTTTCGCCATGTTGGTCAGGCTGGTCTCGAACTCCTGACCTCAGGTGATCTGCCCACCTCGTCCCCCAAAGTGCTGGGATTAAAGGCGTGAGCCACCACACCTGGCCAAAAAATGATGAGACACTCAGTTGTTTGGATAACAGGGAGAATGTTTAGTGTTCTGAAAACGTATCCTTTCACATGTAACGCTTCCTGCCTCTGAGGATTTGCCTGTGCTGCTCCCTCCGTTAGGGTCGTATTTCCACCCTGCATGCTGGTGGATTCCACTTTGCCCTCTTGCCCGAGGGTCATCTTTTCTGGACAGCCCTTTCCTGTGCTGCCCATCAAACAGGCCGTCCCTTGTTCTCATGCCACTGCTGAACATTGTTTATTCCTTGTGCTAGTCAGGGCTTTGTCAGTTGTAACAACTGAAACTCCACTTAGACATGTTTCAGCTAAAGGGTGACTTACTGACTTTTCTAATTGCAGAGACCATGGTATGCCTGAATTTAGAGATTCAAAGAAGTCATTTTCTCTCTCTCCTCTTCCTCTCCTCCTTCTCATTTTCCTTATCTTTTTCTTTCCTTTCCTCCTTCCCTCGTTCTTTTTCCTTCCTTTCCTCTTCCTTCCTCTCTCCCTAATTCTTTCTCATTCTCTCCCTCTAATTTGCTCTATTCTCAATATGGGCCTCATTCCTTCTACTGCAAATAAGGAAAATGACCACCTGGAAACCCAAGGCCCACCACATCCCAGCAGAGCCACCCCAGCAGAAAGAAACCCAGCTTCTCTCTCCAGCATCTACATATCAACCCAGGCCAGAACTCCATCGGACCCTTGTGAGACATGCTTCCATACCTCGGTGGACCACTGAGGCCAGAGAATTCAGAATAATGACGGGCACTTCTGGGGTCATGGGCCTTCCCTGTAGCTAAGGTGACAGAAGGACAGACTGGTCTGGAATGTCCATGCCAGCTGGCTCACATGGCCAGCCATTGATGCTGGCTGTTTTCTGGGAGCTCAGTTGTGCTCTAGACCAGAAAACCTCCATGTGGCCTCTCCGCATGACTTTCATTTCTTACAGCATGGTGACTAGGGCCCAACGGGGAGACTCTCATGAGCAACGTTTCCAAAAGACCAAAGTGGCAGCTGTGAACCCCCTCATGGCTGAGCCTCAGCCCCCATGCTGCATCAGAGCCACTGCAGTCTTGGCTTCCCAGGGGGCCACCCCAGAAGCAGCATGGAAGGGGATGTGGAAACCAGGAGGTCTGGTTCCAGGGAAGTCCCTCTGATATAATTTAGATATTTATCCCTACCCAGATTTCATGTTAAATTGCAATCTCCAGTGCTGGAGTTGGGGCCTGGTGGGAGTTGTTTGGACCATGGGGGTAGATCCCTCCCAAGGACTCTCTCTTGCTTGCTCCTGCTTTGGCCACGTGATGTGCCTGCTCATGACTGTAAGCTTCCTGAGGCCTCCCTGGAAGCCAAGCAGATGCCACAGCACCATGCTTCTTGTAAAGCCTGCAGAACCATGAGCCAATTCAACCTCTTTCTTTATAAATTACCTGGTCTCAGATATTTCTTTATAGCAATGCAAGAATGGCCTAATACGCCATCTTTGGAGACTAGCTAGCATATGGGCCTTCTCCATCTGTAGCTACACTTGTAGAACACACGGGGCTTCCAAGACCACTGCAGCAGCTGGAGGAAGAGCTCATCCTGTGGGATGTTCCCAAGGCTCAGATCTGTGGTTCACATCACTTCTGCCCACATTCTATTGGCCAGAATCTCACTCCCTAGCCTTCACCTGACAGCAAGGGAACCCAAGGGGAAGGATCTGCTGGGGGCCATCTCTGCCACAAGGAGCAAGTGAAAGCAAGTAGAGAGGAAGCCAAGACTGATGCCCAAGTGGGAGAGGTGCTGAGGAAAGAGGTATTTCTTTTATTTTGACAGAGCTCTGAATGTTTCAGAGTAGTCTAAGTGCACCCAAAAGCACGATGATTAAATGAGGGGCAGGAGAGTGGCTTAGAAGATTGTTTTTCTGGATTCAGCTCCAACAAAATTTGTTCCCCATGTCTTGGTGCTGTGTCATGGTCCTTCTCACCACTGATATTCAGCCTTGATACCCTGCTGTGGCTCTACCAGGGAGGGAAAATACTTTCCTGCCACTGCCCTGAGCCTCCTGACTGACCCCAGCTACCTTGGACATCCTAGCTTTTGGGACTACCTCAGACCGCCCTATAACCAACAATCAGAAGCCGGCGCAGCAAGGGTGCTCTGGTACCCTGCCTGGTGCTCCAGGGTGACAGGCAGCACGTGCTATCATTGATCGGTGTCTGTGCAGTATTTGCTAGAGTTTTGTGGATCTCAGCCTTGAAACTTGTGTCTTTTTACAGTCAAAGGGTCTGAGTTGGGAGAAGGCACCTAGATATGCTCCACCATAGCGTCCTGTCATCTGTGAAGCCTCTGAGCTCTTATAACAAGGGCTTAAAGACTGTAGCATTGGGATATGAAGACTCGTAGTTATTGTCCAGTTCAGGGGACTTTAACTCCAGGTATCTGGAACTTAGAATAAATCCTCATGTCCTCACCATGGCAACAGGGCTCACCTCCTCTGTCTCATACCTCTCCCTCCCTTGGCCACTATTGCTACAGACATCCTGACCCTCTTACCTCTTTATCTCTGCCCCAGGGCCTTAGCTTGGGCTCGCTTTCCTCCGAGAATAATTTACCCCTGATATTTGCCTGACTAAATCCTTCTCACCTTTCTGATTGCAAAGAGGCTTCCTTGACAACTCATTCTGAAGCAGTTTTTCCCTCCAGTCTAGCTACTCTCTCTTTCGCTATTCTGTTGGACTATATTTATAGCTCTTAGCACTGTATGACATTGTTTATTTTGAAATTGTTTATTTCTCTCTCCTCAATAATATAAGCCTGAGAAAGACAAGGAATATGTTTTTTATTCTGTTTCTATCCCTGGGCTCTAGAATAGGGTCTGGGAGGTGATTGCAGCAGAACCCCTAGCTGAAAAGGCAATCCTGTGCTAATTAGAAAAAAAGAGCTCCCTTGCCCCCATCCATGCTTTTTTTTTTTGGTGGAAACTCCCTCTGTTACCCAGGCTGGAGTGCAGTGGTGTGATCTTGAAGAGAGCCCTTTCTTGATATACTATATCATCTTCTGCTGGAAGGTTTTTATACTCATTATACAAACCCACCCTATCTGTGACTTACACGACCTGTATGGCCCTGCCTCCATCCCATCAAAAATGCGTGTGGAGTGAACGAATGGATTGGTGGAAGTCAGGGGGACTGGAATATCTGGAAACAAATGTCAGCGTGTGTGGCCAGCGTCTGTGCACCTTTCTTGGTTTGATTGCATCTTCTGTGCATTGATTTCACAGTGTTGGGCACAGGATCCCTTTTTTGCTCATTACCAACAAAGATTTGTCAAGCACCCACTCACTGTGTTCGCTTGGGGAATTCAGACATGAACAAGACACGATTTCGTGATTTCAGAAGCTGAGATTCTAGAGGGCCAGGCAGTGATGTGAAAGATGGTGCAGTCCAGGGTCCTAACAGCTGTATTAGGAGCCAGCCCAGGGCTCTCCTGGAGACAGGACACCTGTTCAGTGCAGAGGACTCAGTAAGCCTTCCTGAAGAAGTGATTGAGCGGGGTCTGAAAGGATGGTGAGGTTCGAGCATTGCTAAGTGCTTTGTACAACTTACAGAGATCCATGTTGCCCAGTCTCCAAGCAGTCTCATGTTCAGTAGACAAAAGGCAATTTTCAAATGGAAATTCTTTACTTGCATTTCTATTTCTATTTCCTCCCTTTCTTCCTTCTCCCCAACCCCCCACGCTGAATCTTGCTCCGTTGCCCAGCAGACTGGAGTGCAGTGGTGCGATCTCGACTCACTGCAACCTCCAACTTCTGGGTTTGAGTGATTCTCCTGCCTCAGCCTCCTGAGTAGCTGGGATTACAGGCACACGCCACCATGCCTGGCTAATTTTTGCATTTTTAGTAGAGACAGGGTTTCACCGTGTTGGCCAAGCTGGTCTCAAACTCCTGACCTCAAGTGATCCACCTGCCTCAGCCTCCCAAAGTGCTGGGATTACAGGTGTGGGTCACTGTGCCCGGCCCTTCACTTGCATTTCTTAAATTCTGTGAAGTCAGTAGGGATTGTTCTCTAGAATTCCCGTTTACTCTCCTATCCAGATTCCCCCAGATCCCAGTTCCCTCGCCTCTTTCATGCAATTTTCCCTGCAAAACTCCACCCACAGCTTTCAATACATCTCCCCACTTCTCTGCTCTTTATTATGAAGACAAGCACAGTCTCTTCCTTTTGGGACCATTCCTCCCTCCTCCAGCTTTTCAGGTCTAATAATGTATCCACTATCACAAAAGCCAAGTTAGAATTCTCACTGGAGCGCAGCCCAGGTCAAGAAACTGCACAGATACAGCAGAGGGAGAAAGGAGGTTCGGAACACTCATGCGTTCATTATTTTGGTCTCATCAGTTTCTTTTTTCTTTTTTCTTTTTTGAGAGGAAGTCTTGCTCTGTCACCCAGACTGGAGTGCAGTGGCGCGATCTTGACTCACTGCAACCTCTGCTTCCTGCACACCATCATACCCAGGTAATTTTTGTATTTTTAGTAGAGATGGGGTTTCCCCATGTTGGCCAGGATGGTCTTGATCTCCTGATTCATGATCTGCCTGCCTCGGCCTCCCAAAGTCCTGGGATTACAGGCATGAGTCACCACACCTGGCCGGTCTCAGCCTCCCAAAGTCCTGGGATTACAGGCGTGAGTCACCACACCTGGCCGGCCTCATCACACTTTCTAAACGACTATTATTACCTAATTTCCCAGATGAGAAAACTGAAGCTCAGAGAGATCAAGCGACCTGCCCGATATCCCAAAGCTAGTAAGTGCCTATTCTTCCTGCCTGCCATACTTCTCTTCCCACTGTCTTCCCCTTTGCCTACTTAACTTGATTCAACCCAAAGAGAAATTTCCCCAGGAAAGCCTTCCCTAAACATCTTGCCTTGGCCAACCTCCCCAACTACTGTACACTTCAATAAGGCTGTGAACTTTCCCTTCACAGCCCTTGTCACATTTGTAATTGTGCATTTCTTTGGATTATTCCTGGGTTAAAGCCTATCGAGACTTTAAGCTTTTTTTTTTTTTTTTTTTTTGAAACGGAGTCTCACTCTGTCGCCCAGGCTAGAGTGCGTTGGTGTGATCTCCGCTCACTGGGTTCATGCCATTCTCCTGCCTCAGCCTCCCAAGTAGCTGGGACTACAGGCGCCGCCACCATGATCAGCTAATTTTTTGTATTTTTAGTAGAGAGGTAGTTTCTCCGTGTTAGCCAGGATGGTCTCAATCTCCTGACCTCGTGATCTGCCTGCCTCGGCCTCCCAAAGTGCTGGGATTACAGGCGTGAGCCATCGTGCACAGCCTAGACTTCAAGCTTTTAGAATAGCACCTCTCTCTCTTTCTCTCTCTCTCTCTCTCTCTCTCTCTTTCTCTCTCTCTCTCTCTCTCTCCCTCCCATTGTATAACCAGTGAGTAAAACAACATCTGGGACATGTCAGCACTTGTTAAATATTTACTGAATAAAAGAATGAGTGACTGGAATTCAAACCCCTGTCTCCAAAATCCAAGTTCTTGTCTGACATCATGACTTGGCGTTCTCCAGGAGGAGAGGATGGGGAAAGGTCATTCCAGGTTCAGGAAGTACCATATGACCATTTACAATGAGTGTTCTTTTCTGCCGGTGGCGGTGGTGGCGGCAGCTTGAATCCAGGCTGTATGCAGAGTGGTGAAAGGAGAAGCAGAAGCTGTGGACAAAGATGAGGGCAAGATGAAGAAAAGACCTTGCATGCCTGGCCAAGAACAGGGGCTGCAGGGAGCTAATCATGAAACATACTGAGGGTGTTTCATCAGGGGAGTGACATGAGCATAGTCACATTCAGGAAAGATCACTGCCTGCTGGGAAGACAGAGGGTCAGGGCAGAGCCTGGAGGCCAGGAGAGTGCAACCATCAAACAGGGTGGAGAAGGCATAGTTCTGGACAGGGATGTCAGTGGCGAGAGGAGTGGTCCAGCTCCCAGAAGATGAGGAGAGACAGGAGGTGAGGATGGCCCTTCGGTTTCAGGTTTAGGCACCTGGACAGATGGTCTCCAGCCGCAGAAAGCACTGAAGGGGAAGGAGGTTGGGGGAAGGGACTGCGTAGACTGAGCAGCCTAAGTTTGAGAAGCTGGGCCACTTGCAGGTATTGGTCCAGGGTGCAGGTGTGTTTGGTGGAGGGGGAGACTAGGAAGGGAGGAGAAAGTCCAGTCTGTTTCTAGACCTCACCATGCTGCAGGTGTCTGGGCCAGCAGGTCGCAAATGGAGCTGTGCAGCTGGCTGCTGTCACATGCCTTTCTCTCCCAGCTGCTTTCAGCTGAGCTTAAGGCCAGCAGAGGCCAAAACACTTCACAAATGCAACTTGTCAGTTGGGAGGTGCGCTCAGAGCTCAGGAACACTGTTTGCCTTCTTTATTGTTTGCCATCATTCTTTCTTTTCAGTTTGGGTTCTGGGCCCCCTCAGTTTCTTTTCTGTTAACGCTGAGCTATTTATCCATCCCTCTCAAGGTTGAAAAAAGAAAGACTGTAAAAGTGCCCTGCAAAGAAGAGGCGTCCAACCCTCTGGGGTACTCTCTTCCTCCTCTTGTCTTCTGGGCTCATCCCAAATTATTCCCCAAGGGAAAAATCGCTCAAGGATTTAGGGCGGTGGTGGAGAAAAGGACAGTCTCCCAAGAGGTCAGGTGAAGCCCCAGCCTCAGGGTGTTGAGGGAGGGGCTGGGGGAAGCGGGAGCCTGTTCCTAGGAGACACTGTCTACTGGACACCTCATCCTAGACGGTTTCCCTGAGTTCTGACACTGTCCCAGGAGTAGGAATCATTCATTATCCCACGCTGCGGAGAAGGAAACCAAGGCCGGGTAAAGTTTTGTAGGGCCCTCAAAGTTGCAGAGCTGGGAATAAAGTCCGGATTGGGACTCAGGTCTGTGGGCAATCCAAGGCCGCCCCCTTTACCCTTCAAATGCTCTTTCCTCCTCCGGAAGCCCTCGCCTCCTCCTCCCTACTCCACCTCTTGTTCGCCAAGCGTGGCCAGGGCTAGGGCTCCAGGGCTGCGCCAAGCGCCGTTCGGTCTCCCCGGGGAGAATTTTCCCCGGCCCGGGGCTAGGGTCTGGCGCTGGGGCGCCCCTCAGACCTGCGGATCTCCCCTAAACTCTGGGGCGCTGAGCGCGGTGAGCGAGGTCGCCAAGGCACAGGTGGGGCGGGAGCTCGAGAGAGCTGAGCGCGGAGGCGCTGGGGGCGGGACGCGGGGCCCGGGAGCGGCCAGGGACCGCTGCAACGCCGCAGTGCCAGCCCGGCGCCCGCGGCTGCCTGCCCCAGCCCCTCAGTGGCGGCTTGCTCTCTTCTCCCGCTCTGAATTAGACACAGCCGCTGCCGCTGCCGTCCGGCGCGCTGCAGACTCCCGAGAACAGCCCTGGCTGTCAGCGGGCACCAGCCGCTTCCTGTCCCCAGCGCTAAGACTGGAGGGGCGCACCACCGCCGCCGAGCCAGAGGCGCTTCAGGAGGCAAGAGAAGTCCCCGCGCGCTCCGGGGCCCGGCGCAGCTCATGGTGAGCGCCCTCTGGGGCTCGAGGGTCCCTTGGCTGAGGGGTCGCATCCTTAGGGTGCCCCATGGGGCTGCCTGGGGGTCGCAGGGCTGAAATTGGGACCGCCCACAGACCGCCCCTGCAGCCCAGCCCGAAATGCTGCCGCCAGGGAGCAACGGCACTGCGTACCCGGGGCAGTTCGCGCTGCAACAGCAGCTGGCGCAGGGGAACACTGTGGGGGGCTCGGCAGGGGCACCGCCACTGGGGCCCGCACAGGTGGTCACCGCCTGCTTGCTGACCCTACTCATCATCTGGACCCTGCTGGGCAACGTGTTGGTGTGCGCAGCCATCGTGCGGAGCCGCCACCTGCGCGCCAAGATGACCAACGTCTTCATCGTGTCTCTGGCTGTGTCAGACCTCTTCGTGGCACTGCTGGTCATGCCCTGGAAGGCAGTCGCCGAGGTGGCCGGTTACTGGCCCTTTGGAGCGTTCTGCGACGTCTGGGTGGCCTTCGACATCATGTGCTCCACAGCCTCCATCCTGAACCTGTGCGTCATCAGCGTGGACCGCTACTGGGCCATCTCCAGGCCCTTCCGCTACGAGCGCAAGATGACCCAGCGTATGGCCTTGGTCATCGTCGGCCTGGCCTGGACCTTGTCCATCCTCATTTCCTTCATTCCGGTCCAGCTCAACTGGCACAGGGACCAGGCGGGCTCTTGGGGCGGGCTGGACCTGACTAACAACCTGGCCAACTGGACGCCCTGGGAGGAGGACGTTTGGGAACCCGACGTGAGGGCAGAGAACTGTGACTCCAGCCTGAACCGAACCTACGCCATCTCTTCCTCGCTCGTCAGCTTCTACATCCCCGTGGCCATCATGATCGTGACCTACACGCGCATCTACCGCATCGCCCAGGTGCAGATCCGCAGGATTTCCTCCCTGGAGAGGGCCGCAGAGCACGCGCAGAGCTGCCGCAACAGCGCAGCCTGCGCGCCCGACACCAGCCTGCGCGCTTCCATCAAGAAGGAGACCAAGGTTTTCAAGACCCTGTCCGTGATCATGGGGGTCTTCGTGTGTTGCTGGCTGCCCTTCTTCATCCTTAACTGCATGGTCCCTTTCTGCAGTGGACACCCCGAAGGCCCTCCGGCCGGCTTCCCCTGCGTCAGTGAGACCACCTTCGACGTCTTCGTCTGGTTCGGTTGGGCCAACTCCTCACTCAACCCCATCATCTATGCCTTCAATGCCGACTTCCGGAAGGTGTTTGCCCAGCTGCTGGGGTGCAGCCACGTCTGCTCCCGCACGCCGGTGAAGACGGTGAACATCAGCAATGAGCTCATCTCCTACAACCAAGACACGGTCTTCCACAAGGAAATCGCAGCTGCCTACATCCACATGATGCCCAACGCTGTTACCCCCGGCGACCCGGAGGTGGACAACGATGAGGAGGAGGAGGGTCCTTTCGATCGCATGTCCCAGATCTATCAGACATCCCCAGATGGTGACCCTGTTGCAGAGTCTGTCTGGGAGCTGGACTGCGAGGGGGAGATTTCTTTAGGCAAAATAACACCTTTCACCCCAAATGGATTCCATTAAACTGCATTAAGAAACGCCCTCATGGATCTGCATAACTGCACAGACACTGACAAGCATGCACACACACGCAAATACATGCCTTTCCAGTGCTTCTCCCTTTATCATGTGTTTCTGTGCAGTAGCTCATGTGCTTAGAAACCTCACCCCATGGATTGGTAGTTCAAATAATTGGCGGAAGCAGTTGCAATAAACTCAGTCAAATATACCCAGCCTACCAGAGATGGACCAATGATCCTATTAGAGAAGAGAGTATGGTGCTGCGTCCTTAAAAAAAAAAAAAAGTGATACTTGGTCCTTAAAAAATATGCTCTCCCCTCCCTTTTTAAACTAATGGCTTGTTCAGTCACTTGTTTGTGTTTGAATCGATTTTTAAACAGCAGTTTGTGTGTGTGTGCAGTGATGCGGTGGGAGCACAGCTTTCCTGTGTCTGGATTCCCGTGACTCTGTGCTCATGTCATTTCTTCTCTCTGTGCTGGTGGGTGTCTCTTCACCATAGCTGAAGAAGTCTCCCTGATTTATTCTGGTGTCTAATAAACACAAATTATTTGTATTATGCGGTGACTGTCTTTGCTTTGCTACACTGGGTTTCAGGATTGCTTCTGAAAAAACCATGAGTGCATCCTTAAAATGCAAAGAAGATATTTGCTGGGTCTGGAAGTACATGCGTATTCTCTTTACAGTTTGGCCTTAAAGATACACCAGGGCAAAGGACCTTGAGCAGCTTCTGTTTTCTCAGGTTTCTTTTTATTGCTTATATACATGTTGGCTCTGTGCTGAAACTTGGATTCAATGGCATGGCATTAGATCTTCTCAAGCCCAGATTTTTTTTTTCTTTTCTCATTTGGAATCCGTTTTGAAGTAACATAAGACAACTCTCCTGATTCCTAGACAGTTGCGATCAGTTCATTGAAAAGATCATGTAGAATAATACCTTGAATCTTTCTCCATCTGAAATCTGTAGCATGTTTTAGAATGACATGGCTTTTGAGAAATCGTGTTTTCTGAAGAGCTTTGAAATGTGTGAATCAAGATGCTTTAAAAAGGAAACGCTATTTTTAAATAGGCATTTTCCTTAGTGGACAAGAGCAAAATAGGGAAATGCTTTTTAACTAAGATGTAGAAGCCAGAGGTGAAATGTGAATGAACTTGAAACTGGAAAATCTGTAGGTCGAGGTGCTCAACAGAAAAGCCCAGCTGACTCCAATCATTTTGTTTTTGCTCTCCGCAGTGTGCACAGTCAAGGGGAGTGTTTTATTCCAGACCCACACCAGCTGAGAGCATATTATTACCATCAGATCTAAATGTGAGCACTATTAATGGAAGCAAATGAAATGAGAATATGCAATTTCTTGCAAGTCCCCGCTTTGAAGCAGTTTTATCAAGGACAGTTCAATCAATTTTGATCTCTTTAAGGATAATTTTATTGTCAGTCTTCTGTGCAGCCATATCTTGATCACTGCAAAATGTGCAGTTCCTGGCACATAATGCTTAATAAATACTTGTTGAATGAATGACTATTTCTGGAACAGTGAGATTCAAAGCAAATCCTAGTCAGTATGTCAATTTTTATATATAATTTAGTCAAAATGATACTGGAATCTGAGGTCCGTGTTCAGTTTCTGACCTCCTGTGAATGGATAGCTAAGCAAACCATTAGGCAACATTAGGAGCAGTGAAAAGCACACAGCTATAGGATTCAGGAGATGGTCGCGTGACCTTGAATGAGTCAATTAACCTTTCTGGGCCTCATTTTCCGTCTGTGTCTGCAAATGGAAACACTTATACTAGATCACTGTTTACTCAATCGTGCTTTGCGATGCAAATGTTAATGGATGGGGTCTCTGGTGAAATAAGTTCAGCAAACCCAGGTTCAATACCTGCTTTCTCGATAGGACTTCTTAGAGCTTCTCCTGTGCACGATGCATCCTCCAGTTGGGGAAGTTTCTGTATCAGTTCCCAATGCCGTTCACCTTGTGAACCTTGTTTGGTGGAATTCCTGTTACTGTTTCTCTGGAGTCCACAGTCACGGTTTGAGAAACTCAAATCTAACTGATCTGGAAGTCTTCACAATATTCTGTTCTAAAGCACGGGTTGCTATAAGCAAAATCTTTTGTGAAAAACACTGTTCTAGGCTCCAGTTTAGACAAGTTCTGTGTTATGGAAAATAGATTATGTAAGGACTTTGGAATTTCCTTTTGTAAAATATCACTCACCATTATTATGTACTATGCACTAGGCATTGCTCTAGATGCTGGGAATATAGTTGTCAATCAAATTCTCTGCTGTCTTGGGACGTTTATGTGAGTCGGGGGAGAGATAAGCCAATAAAGAGTTCTGTACTATACTGCACTGCATTGCACTGTGCTGTACTGATCAGGATAGGTAACGCCAGGCAGGGGTAGTTGCTATGTTGCAAAAAACCCAGGGTGAATAGGGTGGTGAAGCTGCTGTTTTATTTATGGTGGTCAGGGGAGGACTTTCCAAAGACGCACATGAAGAGAGACCTTGATGAAGTAAGGGTTGGAGGGCTGCTAATGTCTGAAAAGGAGAGTAATCCAGGCAGAGGGAGTGGCAAGTGCAAAGGCTTGGAAATGGGGTTGTTCTTGGTGCCCTCGGAGGAGTGTGGCTGGAAGGCTATAAAAGAGGAGCATGATAGGATTAATGTTAATTGCCATAGCAGCAATCGCAGCAGGCATGACGGAGACTCAGCCTGTGGTGGGTACAACATATGTATTAATTAATTTGACTCACACTGCCCTGTGAGGTAAGCACCCTTATTACCCCATTTTACAGATGAGGAGATGAAGGCATTGGCAGGCTGTATAACCAGCCTGTGGTCACAGAGCTGTTGAGTGGCAGAGCTCAACTTGAACCCAGGTAGCCTGACCGTGGAGCCTTTAATCCTAACTGCACTTTGATGGTGAGAGAGGATGCCAGGACACCTTCAGTCAGCAAATGCACTAGTTCACAGATCGGAACATTCAGTTTTTTGTTCATTTATTACTGAAATGGTTAACTGATTCATCCCCACAGCTATACGACAGCAGACCTTCATTGTGTACCCGCTCTGTGCACGGCTTTGTGTTTGGAGGGAAGGCACCCTAGGGTTATGGGCAAAGTAGCTCTTACATGATGGGCCAAGTCCTTTCCTGTATTCTTATTTATTCCTCACATTAACCTTACACGTTATTATTTTTCCATTTTACAGATGAGGACATGGGGGCACAGAGGACCTTGAGGACAAGGTTGTTTGTCCAAGGTCATGTGAGTAGTGGTGGAACCAGGGTTCAATGTATGTCAGTGGTTCTTAATTGAGGGAACTTTGCACCCTGCACCCCCACAGATATTTGGCAATGTCTGGAGACATTTTTGGTTGTCACAGCTCGGTGTCAGGTGCTCCTGCCATCTTGTGGGTAGAGGCCAAAGATGCTGCTAAACAACTTATGGTGCACAGAGAATTATCCAGCCCCAAATATCGATGTTGCAGCACCCAAGAGGCCTTGGCCGGCCGGACAGACTCCAGGTCCCAGCTCCCTGTCCACAAGGCCACCTGCCTGGGATTGGAGGCTCCACCGCCCTGAGTTTGAAGTTTGGTTCCACCATTTATTAGTCATCTGAATTCGGGCACCTTTCTGAGCTCTGTCTTCCTTATCTGAGCAATGTGCACACGAACCACACAGAGTGTGTATAACACTAAGCACATGCCCCAGAACTTTCTTGCTCTGATACATGCTGAATCTTCTTTTATAATCAGGCCTCCATACACCATATTCATTGGTTAGAAGTGAGTCATTAAGTCCAAATCATATTCAAGGGGAGGCAATTAGACTTCACCTCTCCATGGGAAGAGTGCCAAAGAATTTGCAGAAAAGATGTTTTACATTTTATGCTTTATGTTTAAAAACTTGTTCTCACAGTTTCAGACTTACAGAAACCTTGCAACATGGTACAAAGAATTCCTAAATATTGTTTACCCAGATCCCCCAAACATCAATATTTCACTGTATCACTTATCTCTGTTCTTCCCTTTTTCTTCTGAGTCACCTAAGATGTGATGCCCATTTACTGTTGAGTATTTTGTTGCATATTTCCTAAAAATAGGGTATTTTCTCATCTCATCTACAGACTTTATTCAGACTTCACGATAATGTCCTTTATAACAAAACAATCCAAGACCATGTGTTGCATTTAGCTGTCCCCTGTAATTTGAAAGTTCCGCTGCTCTGTCTTTCATGACGCTGACTTTTGTGAAGATTACCTGGCCAGTTACTTTGTAGAATTGTCCTTCAACTCAGGTTTTTTGGTGCTTTTCCGTGATTAGATTCTGTCATGTACACTGGGCGGGAATATCACAGATGCCATGCTGCACTTCTCTAGCTCATGGCAAGAGGGGCAGGTGCTGTTAATTAGTCCCATTACCAGTAGCGTTAACTTTGCTCGTGGGGTTACGGTGCTGTCCACCGTTTTACCCTTTATAATTAATAAGTATTTCCTTTGGAGAAATACTTTGAGACTATGAAGATACCCTATTATTTCTCAAACTTGCATCCATTGGTTTTAGCATTTATTAGTGACCGTTCCCTGAATCAGTTATTACTGTGGTTGTGAAAAGGTTGTTTTTAAAAAAATTCCATCATCTTTCTAAATTTATTGTTGGTTTTCTACTGTAAGGAAAAACATTTGTTGATATATTTATTTACATTGGCATAGAATCTTGGTTTTCTAGGTTTTTGTTTGTTTGTTTTTGAGACAGGGTATCACTCTGTTGTCTAGGCTGAAGTGCAGTGGCATGATCACAGATCACTGCAATCTTGACTCCAGGGCCCAAGTGATCCTCCCACCTCAGCCTCCCAAGTAGCTGGGACCACAGGCATATGTCACCATGCCCAGGTAATTTTTTTATTTTTGTAGAGACGGGGTCTCCCTACATTGCCCAGGCTGGTCTCCAGCTCCTGGGCTCAAACAAACCTCCTGCCTCAGTCTCCCAAAGTGCTGGGATTTACAGACATGAATCACCGTGCCTGGTCCAGGTTTCTAGTTTTTATAAAAGGTTGTAATCCTTTACTTGACACTGTTAATGAGATACTATTTTGACATTCCAGGTATGGGACCTGGGGATACATGTGTCCCATTTGTAGGATATTAACACAATGCTCAGTCTAGGGGCAACACTCAGAACACTGTTTTCTATTGTCTTCTAAGACTGTCCCTGCCCTCAAATCTCTCAGTGAACTGAGGGTATCCATACTTGGATTTAGGTTGCCCCAGATTTGGTTAGTGGGAGACCTTTAAGTTGGTTTTTGTGTCCTTTTGACATGCTGGCATTATTCTTTGAGTAGTTTGTTACTTTTCAACACAAAATATGTCAGACTCATCTTGCATATTCCCTGTCCAAGCCTTGGAATCAGTCATTTTTTCCAAGGTGACCTGGGTTCCTTCTAGTAGAAAATAGTATGGAGAAATCAAGACCTGGGCACTAGGTTGTTTATTGTTACTGCGGTGACATTGTTTCTAGATCCTCTGAAAAGACAGAGGGAAGTTGATACATGTATATACATGCACACATATTCATATGTGCATATACACATACCCATGAGGATCTGTTTCTATTTCTATGCCTACCTATGTACATATATCACATCCCATGCATTCATTTTGATATCTAGCAGACATATTTTAAACACCATCACCTCTGGTTCAAATCTTGATTCTCTAATGTTCTAGTTCATGAGACCTGGAAGTCAAAGAGATTAAGTTACTTTCCTAGGTTTTAAAAAATATTAAAATGGGAATAATTAGTTGCCTACCTTGTAGTTTATTTTCAGGGTTATGTGCTATGATGCATGTGGAATGTGTAAGGGCATTACACAATGAGAATTTTAAAATGGTCTTCTTGTGACTGCGTCCTTAAGAGCGGAGAGTACAGGGCAGAACATTCCTGTTTCTATGCAGTGGTTCTGCACTCCATTTTACAGGCAGTGTGGGAAGCTACTAGGGATCAAGAATTCAAGAGTCAATATCCAGGAGAGGGATAGAGTGGCTAAACAGCAAACTAGACTTGGCCACACCTAGAACAGGAAGAAATAGGACAAGATGTCAAGCTTGATAGGAGGAAGCTGTTGACATGAGGGGAGAGTTAAGCGGAGAATGTTGAGTCCATGTGGAACCCCCTGGGCCTCTAGGCCAATTCGGGGGAAGAGCTTAAAGGGAATATGAGTATTCCTACTCACAAGAGCAGGCAGAGCCATCAGACTTTTGCTTTGACACTGTTAATGAAGTACCATTTTGATATTCCAGGTATGAGACCAGGGGACACATGTCTCCCATTTGTAGGATATTAATAATACAATGCCAGTTCCAGGGAAAACACTCAGAACATTGTTCTGATTCTCTTCTAAGACCGTTCCTGTTCTGAAAACTCTGAGTGAACTGAGACTACCAGCACTCCACCAGCACTGACAGAATAAAGGTGACAAGCAGCATTTGTTGACTACATGTTTTGTGAAGTGCTTTGTACATCTTCTCATGCAAACATTGCAATATTCTTGTGAAATAGGTACCATTGTCCTCATTTGAAAAAGGAGGAAAAGGAGGCCGAGAGACTTTCAATAGCAAGCCAGGTTACGCTTCTAGTAAGTGACAGAAGTGGGATTTGAAGAGCATCTGCTCCCCACTTTTGGGCTTTACACAACTCTTTGGAGGGACTCAGGAAGAGGAGAGCTTCTTTGTGTATATTGCCCATGTGTCCTCTCCAGGCGAAGTATTTGAGGTTCTGAAACCATTATCAGACTTGGTGGTAAATTCCCTCTCCATCTTGGACCTTTTCCTATGCTCTTCCAATGGCCCTTTGCAATGGGTAATTAGACCTCAGTTGTCTACATGGGTGAGATCTGCTCAACATGGAGGGGGCTCTATTTTTCTACACCTTTGATAATTTGTGGATTTGGGAAAGCATGCCCAGTATGGCTTGCCAGGGCTAACACATATGTCTCCGTTCATATGTCAACTTGGCTTCATGGGTAGGGGCTGCCTGGAGTCCTGGGATGAGAAGGACTCCAAGGTTGCATTCCAACCAATGACATTGAGGGGCCTGGTTAATAAATGATTTCTATTAGGAGCTTGGGAGGTGGGGGACGTGTGAATGTTCTAAGTACTTGCCATTCTGGGTCTCTCAATAGCCCCTAAACCTGTCTATCCTAGAACCACTTGAAAGTTAAAATATTGATGCCTGGGGCCCACTCCAAATTAGTTAAATCCAAATTTCTAGGAATAGGGCCTAAGCCTCACTTTAAAAAAAAAAAATTGAACGTGTTAGAATGTATATAGCCACAATTGAAAAACACCATTTGTCTACACTATCATTAGGCATGATTGAAATTTATCTGCCTTGATCCTGCCCTGATCTTGCCTTTGCTACAATATTAAATGAGCTCTTATTATCAACAAATACATCTAAGTATTCTCTAGATCTTTTATTAGCTTGAATTATTCTTATTCTGCAACATAAAAGATTTTGAATGTATGGTCTTTGTGGTTGATGGTCTAAATAGCTAAGTACAAACCTCACTGCAGCTGTGACTAGAAAGTCCTCATTGATGGAGAACCCTAGAGATCCTTTTACAGAAGAAAAAATAATTCAGTGGGCTAAGCTGTAATATTTTGCCTCTGATTCTCAGATTCCTTGTTGGTAAAATGGGAATACAAAATAAATAAGGAGTCTATAGTAAGTACCTAATGAGTATTTGTTGAATAAATAAAATTAGTGGAATACAGAATTAAAATACTTGTCTCATTAAACATCTAGAGAAAAAGGAGACAGATACAGAGCTAACCCATGCCTGTTATACCATTTAATGCTAGGTGTATGGAAGCAGATACTGTGTCTCTCTAGTTTCATAGGCTCTCAGATTGGGAGGAACTGTACTCTAGGAGCTGCATGTGACTAGTCATTCCCAAGCAGTCCCCACCCCAATACCTGATTTGATGAGATTCTGAACTTTAGTTGATGCTGAAAGGGGAGGAGACTTTTAGGGATGTTGGGAGGACGTTAAGTGTATTTTGCATGGGGTGGGGGATGTGAATCAATGGGGGCTGGAGGACAGGATTCCCAGCAACCCCTAAGATGGCCTCCAGTGATCCATGCCTCCTGGTATTCATGCCGCTGTATAATCCTCTCCACTCCCTTGCATGTTGGCTGAACCTAATGTCTTGCTCCTAACAAACACAATATGGTGAAAGTGATGAACAGCACCTCTGAGAGGTTACAGGAAGACAGTGACTTCCATCCTGCTCACCCTCTCTTGCTCTCTAGCTTTCTTGTTCTGATGGAAGCCAGCAGCCATGTTGTGGGTGTTCTATGAAGAGGCCCAGTGGCAAGAAACCGGAGGTTGGCGGAGTGTCTGACCAAGAGCCAGCCAAAACCTGAACCTGCTAATAACCACATGAGTGAGCTTGGAAAGGAAGCCTCCCTCAGTTGAGCCTTCAGATGAGGCCGTAGCCTTGTACTACTCCTTGATTGCAGCTTTTGGAAGACTGCGAGCCAGAAGACCCAGCAAAGCTTTGCCTGGGCTCCTGACTCATAGATACTATCAGAAAAACACTTGCTGTTTTAAGCTGCTAAGTTTTGGGTTAATTTGTTACTTTGCAATAGATAACTAATATAGAAGAAAAGGGAGAGAACATTTATTGAATCCTTCACTATACCCCAGGTACTTTGTAAACCTTTTTCCATTTCATCCTTAAGTCAACCTGGATGAAAATATTCAGGGTCAGAGATGCTGGGTGAGTGCCAAGGGCAGGATATGAAATCACTGCCGTTTGATTTGAAAGCCTGAGCTCATTTCTCTATTCCAGGACACAAACCAGGAGACATTTTCTATTCTATGTTTCTCTTTTCTTTTCTTTTTTTTCTTTTCTTTATTTTTCTTTTCCTGTGGCAGCGGGACAGGGTCTTGCTCTGTCATCCAGGCTAGAGTAAAGTGGAGCAACCATGGTTCACTGCAGCCTTAAACTCTTGGATTTTGGTGATCCTCCTGCTACAGCCTCCCAAGTAGCTGGGATTATAGGCATGTACCACCACACCTGGCTAGTTTTTTTGTTTTTTGTTTTTTTATTTTTATTTTTATTAGAGACAAGGTTGCCCAGGTTGGTCTCAAATTCCTGAGCTCAAAGGATTCTTCTGCCTCAGCCCCCACACAGTGCTAGGATTACAGGTAGGAGCCATTGTGTCCGGCCACATTTTCTGTGTTTGTAAAGTCAGCGGTAGAATAGCTAACGTTGTTGCTAACAGTTTGTATAAAGTGAGTAATTATTAGTGTCCCTGCATGCAGCCACCTACTGTTGCTGACCTTCTGGGCCTCTGCAGCCAAACACACACCAGGTACCTATGTGCACACACTCCACAGGCACAAAGATGCCTCCACAATACACGTGCCCAAGATGCAACTGCGAGCACACAAGTGCACAAATAAGCACACACGTGTGTCTTCACAAAGAACTATCTCCACCTTCATTTTCTCCCATCCAAGTACTAACCAGGTCTGACCCTTTTTAGCTTCTGAGATCAGATGAGATTGGGCATGTTCAGGGTACATGGCTGTAGCCTACATCCTCATTTTTTAATGAAAGACCCTTTGAGACAATTCATACCTAAATATGTAAATAATACACAAGATTTTGCAGCCTGAACAGAAACAGCCACTATCGTTTTTTCTCTTTAGCAATTTTCTATGTGCTTTAAGCAAATTTGAAATCTGGCTAGAGACTTCACAAATCATGTTGACCACTCCCCGTATTGTGCAGATGCAGAAATTGAGGCCTTGAGAGACTTGCCCAAGTACCCCAGCAAAGTGGTGTGAACTGGAGTCCAGGTCTCCCAACTCCCAATTGACTGTCCTTGCTGTGGCACTGTGCACTGTTGGTGGGGAGAGCACTCCTGGCCTTTGGGAATCCATTTCCGAAGGACATCAGGAGCACAAACAAGTTCAGGCCCTATTGTTCTTTCCACATAAAAGAAGTTGATGACATTTATGCTTTTCTCACAATATCCAATTAAGATAGAACATTGTTGAATTATTTGTGGATTAAATACAGATGTGCAGGGATTTTAGGGCCCTGATTGATTTTCTACTGAAAGAAGTGAAAGGAATGTTAATTTACAACTGGCAAATGTTAGCTCTTAGGAGGGGGCAAAACAGCATTTCAAAGGCCTGTTTTTCGTTTGCTTTTGCTATTTCTTGAAAGAGATTTTTCTGTGCAAGGTGGCAGGAAGCTATTTTGAACAAGAGCTAAAGGGAATGAAGATTTAAAAAATGGACTGAAAACAAACTCAGAGGTGCCGGGCCTTTGTTACTCCAAGCCCCTCCTGCAGGATGAGAGGCTGCTAAAACAAAATCAATAATTTAAGCAACTTTCTGTCCCTCTCTCCCCTGCTATTCTGGTAAAATGATTTGACATTTCAGAAAACAAGGAATGAACATCAGACCAGGAAGAAAAGGGCTTGGGTATGAGTCCCAGGTGTGTGATTTTAAGTAAATGATTAAATGTTTCTGAATTTGGTTCTCTCATCTCTAATAATGAAACCATCATGCTTACATCTTGAGTGTAAAAAATGCTCATTTACTAGAACTCACCCCCTATCAGATGCCACATTAGGATTTGTGCAGAGTGATCTCATTAATTCTTTTTTTTTTTTTTTTTTTGAGATGGAGTTTCACTCTTGTCACCCAGGCTGGAGTGCAAGTGTGATCTTGGCTCACTGCAACCTTTGCCTCCTGGTTTTTGTTTCAAGCGATTCTCCTGCCTCAGCCTCCCGAGTAGATGGGATTACAGGCACCCACCACCATGCCTGGCTAAGTTTTTGTATTTTTAGTAGAGACAGGGTTTCACCATGTTCGTCAGGCTGATCGTGACTTCAGGTGATCCACCCACCTCAGCCTCAAGTGCTGGGATTACAGGCGGGAGCCAACACGTCCGGCCTCATTAATTCTTTATAGCAGCCCTGTGAGGAGGTCTGTTCATTCTCATTGTACATCTAAAGGTGCTGAGGCTCAGAGAACTCAAGCTCCTCGCTCAGGGTCACACAGCTAAGAAGTGACAAGGTGGAGATTTAAACCTATGCTTGTCTGGCTAGGCACTGTCTTATACAGTAAGAGTGTGGGGATGACAGATTGCAAAACAAAGCAAAATAAAACTCACAAGCTCTGAAGATGTAATGACTGCCTACTCTGCCCCTGTGCTAGCGACCCAGAGTTAAAGATGGGTTCTCATCATGGTCTCTGCTTCTGTGGACCCCTCAGCGGCTTGAGAAGAAAGCAAACCTGGTGGTGGCGATGAGGGGATCTGATACTTTGGATTCCATTTTGGACTCATTTTAAAGTGCATATGGGCTATCCAGGTGGGTGTATGAGCTGAGGACCAGAGCAGAGGTCTGGGTTTGGGACCAACATCACCAAAGATGATAGCCAACCCTGAGTGACTGCTTAATTTGTGCTGGGCACTGTGCCAGACAGTTTTCATGCATTAACCCATTCTCTCTTTTTTTTTTTTTTTGAGACAAAATCACTCTGTCACCCAGGCTGGAGTGCAGTGGCGCGATCTTGGCTCACTGCAACCTCTGTCTCCTGGGTTCAAGCAATTCTCCTGCCTCAGTCTCCAAGTAGCTGGGATTACAGGCGTGCGCCACCACACTCAGCTAATATTTTTGTATTTTTAGTGTAGACGGGGTTTCATCATGTTGGCCAGGGTGTCTCGATCTCTTGACCTTATGATCCGCTTGCTTTGGCCTCCCAAATTGCTGGGATTACAGGCATGAGCCACTTTGACCGGCTGCATTAACCCATCCTATCCTCAGACTGATGCCGTGAGGCTGCTGTACTGAGCAGTGAGAAAACTTGCTTGTAGGTGAAAGTTAAAACCTCAAGGAGGATTCCTCTTGAAAGCCATCCCGGGGTTTTTCTATTTGGTGATTCATGATCAGTGTTATGCCCCAAGTCTCCATATTCCCTCTATTTTGAGTCACTCAGTCTCATAAGAGCCCCTGGTGTCTTTATTTTGCTTCATTTGAATTCTGGATTCAGCGTGCATCAGAAATGTTCTCCCTGTGAGCTGGAAAGCATTTTTGTGATGGCTGGGCTGGAGGACCATTAAGAAAATATCTTTGCACACCAACAAAAAAGACTAAAGCCTTAATTGCTGATCAAAAAGGCAACAGGAAAGGATGCACCACTGCATATATGGTGAGGGACACATTGCCTTGGTCAGGGAACAGGTCCTCTGTCCCTGAGTTCTGTTTCCTTGTGGGGGTAGAGGGCGTTTTCATACTCTCTGTCCCCAAAAGACCTCAGGGGGAACCAAAGAGTAGCATGAGCAGAGGACCATGGTCATGGGCATTGACTGGGTGCTTGCTACATGCAAAGCCTCTGTGTTAAGCACTTTGGAAACACTAACTCATTCAGTGTCCCAACAAATCCAGGATGTAGGTACAAGTAATAGTCCCACTTTACAGGTGACAACATTGAGGAATAGAGAGGTTCGGTGATTTGCTCAAGGTCACACAGTACATGTGGCACAGCTGAGATTCAGACCCAAAAGTGAGACTCTAGAGCTTGTTCTTCTCACTGAACCCCCTGCCTCTCATGGTTCTGTGGCTCATGCTCCCATAGACTTAAGTCCTGAGGCTGAGGAAGGGTCCTCAGATAAAAGATGTCAATTTCTGTGTCTTTTCTGAGCAGCCCTCATGAACATCAACACTCATTTGAGGTTATTGAGAGCATTTGCCTGACCTCAACATTGTCATCCCAAAGCTCTTTGCCAATTCATTCCCATCTCCACAGCCCTGTCTTTCTCCAGCAGGCTTGGTCTGTGGTTCTAATGAACACAGGAGGCTTGGTTCATTTGGATGCAGGAAGTGAGGAGGAATAATATGAATGGGATTGATCAGATGCCTCAATTCTAATCTGCTGAATGGAGATACTTATCATACCACCTTATGCAGTGCTGTAAAGATTAGATGGGATTCTTTATATAAAGGACTTAGAACAATACCTGGCATGTTGTTAGTACTCAATTGACTTTATACAATGTATTAGTCAGGCTTTGTTGTGATGATGCTGCATAACAAGTAATCGCAAAATCTCAATGCTAACAACAAACATTTACTTCTCATTTCTGTAGGTCAGCTGTGGTTCTACAGGGCTCTTCTGGACTTGGCTAGATTCAGATGGGCCTGGATCTGGGTGGTGAATTGGGTTCCTATTTGCTTCACTTGGCTCTCATGAGAGGATCCAGGGAAGTAGCAGCAGCTATCTGAAGCATGCTCTCTCATGCTGGAGGACAAGATCACCAGAGGCCATGCAGGAATATTTAATGCCTCTGCTTGGATGTGGCAATCACTGAGTCACTCACATTCCATTAGATGAAGCAAGTCACATGGCTAAGCCCAGTGTCAGTGGGATGGGGAAGTACACCACTTCCATGGAAAGGAGGGAAAACAGATGTTTGCTGAATAATAATACAATACTATGATCTACCACAATACTATGGTCTATCATTATACTATGCTCTACCATTAACATTTCTTGAGTGCCTAATAGCTCTCAGGAAGTGTTCCAAGAATCAGGGATTTTAGAGATGAATCACATAGCAGCTCTGCTCTCTGCTCTCAAGGGTGCCCTCACTACAGAGTGTGGTCACTGCGATGACAGGTGGCCCCAGGACAACTTAACCTCTCCTGAACTGTTTTAATTCTCAC
The DNA here is from genome assembly GCF_003255815.1 of Theropithecus gelada. NCBI lineage: Eukaryota > Metazoa > Chordata > Mammalia > Primates > Cercopithecidae > Theropithecus > Theropithecus gelada. The sequence continues at coordinate 8,747,666 of NC_037672.1, forward strand.
AATTTCCCCATAACCCCAGTATCACTATCCCCATTTTATAGACAAGTAAACTGGGACTCAGAGAGGTTCAGTAATTTTCTTTTGTTCCCATGGCTAGAAAATGGCTAAGCCTAGAACCAAACCCTGGTGTGATTGTTCCAGGGTTCCATTCTTTGCATGACCACTCTGGACTCAAGTATGTAGGCAGAGACAATAGAACTGAGACGGAGACTGACCAAAACTCTCATATCTTAACAGGAGCCCAAGTCTGCGTATGTATGAGCCTCATCCATACATACGCAAGCTCTGGCTGAGACATCTGTAACCTGGACTTTCATAGCTGGGCTACTAACTTCAATCATCTGAAGGAAGATTCAAGTTATTAGCTGCCACCAATTCAGTGAATTATCCATAAACTTGTTTCTACACTGCCCTATGATGCTCAGTCCAAGCCCAAGTCAAATGCTGCCTCCTGAAAACTTCTTTGATTCCTTAGCCACCAGTTTCTGCCTGTGTTGCCTGTCCACAGCACCAGACACTTAAGACACTTTCTCCACGATCCTACGATTTTTTTTTTTTTTTTTGAAACAGAGTTTCACTCTGTCGCCCAGGCTACAGTGCAGTGGCGCACATGATCCTACAATCTTGATGTATATATTTTAGGCAACCACTGCTCACAGAAAGCCCATATTCTCCTATTGCACCTCCATAGTCCCCAGAGTTCCAGCCCAGTACTTGGCATTCAGCAGGGGCTAGATGAAAGTGTGTGGAATGAGTGAATGAATGATGGATGGATAGAGGCTTCTGGGTCCTTAGGAAAGACAGCAGATGAGATTTATTTTTTATTTTTGTCCCTATCCCCTCTTTGGTCCTTTGGAGGGATTTTAGTCAGGATGGGTCTGGTGCAACCAGGTGATCCAAGGGTTATAGGCATAGAGGGAAGTAACTGGAGCTCCCTTTGGTTACCACAGTAAACACTGGTGGTGGAATGCCATTGTCTTATCTTCTGAGAAGTAACAGGAGGCTTCCATATTCTTGTGTTTCATCAACTGTCTCCAATCATTAAGCCAAATACTCAGCTTATGCAATGCACTTAACCCAGATGATTTAGAAGTGGCACCTTCCCAGTCAGTCTAGAGCATTTGCGTGGTCACTGTATTCCAACATTCACTACAATTCGGGACTGCCAGAGAAGCCTGATTGTCTTCATGGGTTATTTATAACCAAATCATAGTAGCAATCATTATGTAAAGAGAGTTTTTTCTCCACATCCCCAACTTCCTCGCCTTGCCCGCCCCCAATGTCAATCCATCTATTTTGTTTAATGCTTCTGGCTGCAGTGATTAGATGTAATGAGCATGATAGGGCTTTGAGTTGGAAAGTGCTAGAGGCAAAGGAGTTTTGTTATTCTCATCCTTAGAGACACAGAATCCCAGAGGTAAAGGGGACTTAGAGATTTCTAGTCCAGCAATCCCATGTTATAGATGGGAAAACTTGAGGATCAAAGTCAGGTAGCTTCATGAAAAGGGCATAAATGTGGAAATCCAAGACTCCAGTTCTAACTGAGGCTTAATCACAGATAATGTGTGTGATCCTGAGCTACTTGCTTAGTGTCTCTGGGTCTGAGTTTTCCTTTCCGAAGATGGGGAAACTAATACGTATTCTAGAGTGATTAGAGATAAAGTGTAGAAGTAGCCAGGTGTATGGCAGCTGGTACAATGGATGCCATAGTAAAGGAGTTGGTGCCAGCATCACTGCATCACTGCTCTCTTCCCATCACTCCACATTGCCTTCAACTAGCTGAGTGCTCCTGCTGAAGAACCGACTCCTACGTTCCCTGGCTGTCAACCTGACTCAGTTTGACTTTTCATAAGTGCAGGTAAGCAAGATAAAATGGAAGTTCTTGTTCCTCTCTACAGACAGAAAATACCAGCAGGAGACCTGCCAAGTAGAGCTGTGGGAAGTCTTCAGACTCACCCCATGGTCTCTATGACCTTTGTCTTAGTTCCTTTGAGCTGCTAAAACAAAATACCTTAGATTGGGTAATTTATAAACAACAGAAGTTTATTATTATTATTATTTTTTGCAGTTTCAGAGGCTGGGAAGTCCAAGATCAAGGCATCTGCAGATTCAGTGTCTTAGTGAGGGCTTGCTCTCTGCTTTAAGATGGTGCCTTCTTACTATGTCCTCACGTGGTGGAAGGGGTCAAAAGTTCATCTTCATCTCTCTTATAAGGTCATTAATCCCATTCAGAAGGGCTCTATCCAAATACCTTGATCAGCTCCTAAAGTTCCCACCTCTTAAAACTATCACCTTGATTAAGTTTCCACATATGAAATTTGGAGAGACACAGACATTCAGACCATACTAGTCCCCATCCTCTGATGTGGACCAGCAGCACACTCTCAGTCTTGCGTAAATGACGTTGCAAGTGCAGCTTTCTGAGCTCCAATCCAATTGTCCCTCCTCCCACCTCCATAGCAGTTTTGGTGAAGCCCTGTGTAACTTCATGACCTACAGGCAGATTTGATAGATGGTGTTATGTTACTAGGAGTGGGGAGCTGCCAAAACACAAACCCTAAAATGTGTGGCTCTAGGGTCAGATGGCAGTCAGCAAGAGAACCGTTACTGAGGGTTGGAAAGATGGTAATCTATGTTATTCAGTGGTGAAATATTTGGTAAGGCTGTTGTAGGAATAACTTGAAAGGCGGATGATGTGCTGAAGGAAATTAAAGCTTAAGGTGAAAAAATGGAGAAACTGAACGTTAGTAACATCCCTTGGTCACTACTGTAATAAAGAGATGAGCTCAGAAAAGAATTGGCTAAATTCTAAGCAGGTATAAAAAGAAATAGAGAGGGTCCAGGACTTCTGGAGTCCGATTTATCCTAGGAAGCGGCCTGCCTCAGCATTCCTGCCAACCTCAGTTACTGGCTGGGAGTGGCTTGTGGGAAGCTTGAACTCAGCGCAGAGCTGAATTTCAGAGCGCTGCAGCTGGGCTCTAGGTATGGACGTGGGTTGAATTCCTCCCCCTCAAATTCATATTGAAGTCCTAACTCCTAGTACTTCAGAGTGTTACCTTATTTAGAAATGTCCTTGCTGATATTATTAATTAAAACAAAGCCCTATGGAGTATGGTGGATCCCTCATCTAATATGATAGGTGTCCTTATCAAAAGAGGAAATTTGGACACAGGCATGTATAGAAGATGATGTGAAGCCACAGAAAGAAAGTGACCATTTATAAGCCAAACAGGGAGCTCTCAGAATGAAATCAACCCTGATGACACCTTGCTCTTGGACATCTATCCTCCAGAATTGTGAGAAAACACATTTGTGTTGTTTAAGCCATCCACTTTGTGGTACAGCCAGCCTTCCAAATCTGTGAGTTTTGCATCCTTGGATTTAAGGAACCACGGATCAAAAATATTCAGGAAAAAGAACATTAAAAATAACAATCCATCAACAAAAATAATGCAGTATAACAACGATTTACACATAGCATTTATATCACATCAGGTACTATAGGTAATCTGGAGATGATTTAAAGTAGATGGGAGGATGTGTGGGGTGATACGCAAATACTATGCCATTTTATATCAGGAACTTGAGGATTTGTGGATTTTGGTATCCTTGGGGTCCTGAAACCAATTGCCATGGATACCGAGGGAAAACTGTATTTTGTTCCAGCAGTCCTAGTACACTCATGCAGTCAGGCACAGTCCCTGGAGTTGGAGGTCTGCCAGGTTCTTCTCACGGCTGCCACACCAGCTACTATGACACAAGCAGAACCGTGGAAGGCACTTGCAGACTGGTGTTTGCTGCTTCTGGAAACCCTGCTTCTACCACATGTGTAAGACACATGGCTCATTTGAATGTGGCTTTTGTTGTCAGGAAGAAAAAAAAAAAGACACATGGCTCAGTCCCTTCTTTCACTCCAGCTGACAGGCAGTCAACCACCTGGCAGGTCAGCAAAGCTATCCTAGACTTTCTCCGCAGTCTCTCAGCCTCGCTGCCATCTGATCACAGACACGTGGGCAAACCCAGCCAAGATCAGTCTAGCTCAGCCCAGAAGAGCCCCTCCTGGGCCACTGCCTGGTAAACTTACAAGCTAAATACAATTTGGGGGAGTGGTTTCTTCCAGCAGTAGCTACTGCTAACTGAGGATAATTACAACCTCACAGAGGAAAAGCCAGTTGAGGGTGTGTTTTTGAGCTGGTTTACATTATAAATTCAACCCCGTTAGAGACCCTAGTGAGCTGTGGAGAATGCAGTCAACACTGTAGCTCTGAAGCATAAGCGGCTGAGGGACTAACCCAGTGAGTCTCATCTGCCATCATTGAGGGTGGTTCTCACAGACATTAACTCTCCTGAACTGCTGGGCTAGGGGTTGAGCTAGTTGCCGTAGCTTCAGAGGAAGTTGAGGTAGAAAAGTTGAGCCTCAGAGGGCCTTGAGATGAGAAACCATGAGGGTGCCCAGAAACTGTTCCCCCAAGCAGCAGCTGCAGTCAGCTACGGTGGCATCTCCTGCACGTGATGAATCTAAGTTATAACATGGACAATGCAAAGAAACAAGGGGGTTACAGGATAGGGAGACTGGCCAAGGAGAAGGGGTGTGGGAGTGCTGTGAAACTGTTGAATGTGATGCATTTTAATGGCTTTTCTTAATCTAACTCAGGGGATCACTTAATGGTGAACATTTCAGGCAAGGGTGAGCAAAAGACAGACTCCCAGCTGATTGATTAGGCAGCTGTGTTTGGGCTGCAGCGCTGGGAGCTCTACTCCATCCCACTCGAGCTGCTTCCTGGAGGAGGCCACCTGCTTTGCCAAATGTGGTCTTGTTCTGCTTCTCCAATGATGGGCTTATCAGCATAAGACAAGTGCTTACTAGCCAGGCTTGTTTACTCAGGACCGAACCTTTTAGATGGCCCTTCCAGCAGAGAAATAAGGATGTATGTGTCATGTTTGATTAGAGACAGGGCATTTACAGATTAAAGGGTTTGGGAGAAACGTTTCTTAAAACCGCTTTTTGGTTTTTTAAATTTTAACTACAGTTCATAATGAGAAGTAATGAATTTCAAAGAAGTGGTGACCTGTGGATCCCGGCAACGCAGAAAATACAATGTTGGGTCTGCAGGCTGGCCCCCACTGCGCCTCCCCAGGACATTCGGGGACAGCCAGTGCCATGCTTGGGAAGGAAGGGCTCTGTGGCTGATGTGGAGGACAGGACTGGGTGAATCTCCATGCTTATTAGCATAATTAGCATATTCATCTCTCTCAAAAGATGAGCAGTAAAGAGCTTTCTTTTTTCTTTTCTTTCTTTCTTTCTTTTTTTTTTTTTTTTTGAGATGGAGTTTCACTCTTGTTGCCCAGGCTGGAGTGCAGTGGTGTGATCTCAGCTCACTGTAACCTCTGCCTCCAGGGTTCAAGTGATTCTCCTTCCTCAGCCTCCCAAGTAGCTGAGATTACAAGTGCCCACCACTATGCCTGGTGAATTTTCTTTTGTATTTTTAGTAGAAATGGAGTTTCACCATATTGGCCAGGCTGGTCTCAAACTCCTTACCTCAGGTGATCCACCTGCCTTGGCCTCCCAAAGTGCTGGGATTACAGGCGTGAGCCACAGCGCCCGGCTGGGTAAAGAGCTTTCTAATCCTGCCCAACCCAAGAACATTTCCCAATTGTACTCTATCACAGACCCCATTCTAAAGACCCCAATTAACATCCTCAGCGAATACTTTGTAGACGCTGGACTGCAGGAATTCACTTCACACCCATTTTCTTGATAGATATATGGTGTCAGAGGAGATGAAACTTGCTTGGCAAATGTATTGGCCTGGGAATTGGAAGGTTTGGACCTGGGCCTGACTTTGGCACTATCTTGCTATTTGTCCTTGGCAAACCACTTAGCCTTTGTAGGTGTCAGTCTGTCTAATTCTCTCTGTTTTCTCATCTGTTAAATAAGGCTAATAATAGTTGGGTTGTTTGAAGATTAAATGTGAGTTCATGGGAAATTCTTAAACAGCCGGAACACAATATGAACTTGGGGTGTTACTGTGACAATGATGATTTTGATGGTGATGATACATGGGACTTTGTGCCTGTGATTTGACTATATCCTCTAGCCATACACATTGCCATTTATTGGTTGTATATCAAGAACTGTGCTAAATGAATTATCTATTTAAATCCTCACACCAACGCTTAACATAGGCAATATTCTCCCCATTTTACAGATGAGAAACTGAGGCTTAGAGAATTTATGTTACTTTCTTAGGGTCCCAAAGCCAGTACACAGCAAAGCCAGGATCCAATCCCAGCCTGAAATCTCTTTCCCAGTAAAAGAATAGTCCCGTGTCCACCATGAGAGATTGAGGAAACCTTTGTTGATAGCTATGGAGACACGTTCTCTCACACTCTGATGTCTTACTGTATTTTCAGTAGCACTTGTTATCACTTGATGTTATGTGTCTGTGGTCTGCCTACCCCATAGAATGTCAGCACTAAGAGGAACGGAGTTCTTGATTGTCCTTGAACTATGGTGTCCTCAGTGCCTAGAACCCAGCTGATGCAGTAGGCTCTCAACAAGGAATTGTTGGATAAATGAATGAAGGATATACTTATTAAATTCCTCCTACATGCTACGGGATATGTTAGATCCTCTGATACAATAATCACCAAGATAGCTTGTGTTTTTGTGTTTTGATAAAGCTTAGATGAAGTTGTCTAAAGGTTATATCTATTCATTTCTTACCCTCCCTCTCTTCCAACAAAATACGTATCAAGCACTTTTTAACCATTGGTGCTCTGCAAAGTGATTTGAAGGTGTTTTACTCACGCACGTTCTTCTCAAGAAGTTCATTGTTACAAGGAGGGCAAGATACATGAACGGATGATAGAAATACAATTTTAAATCACTAGAAACTCTGTGTATGACGAAAAGAAAATAGCTCTACCTGGTGTCATGAAAGCTTTTGGAAGAAAGGTGATTGAATGTTTGTGGGTGAATAGGGATTTGCTGAGTGGACTCAGGAGTCATGAACTTTTATGGTTCCAGGGTAATGCCAGCAGGTCTAGGTTGAGAGAGGTCAACACACATGTAGAGTTCATTTGGTTTACTGTTCACAACTTCTTTAAATGGCCCTCAACTCATCTGCCATTCTCTTTGACTTTCATTCCTCACTTCCTTCACCCACGGGCTGTTCAGCTGAGCAGAGTAGCTGTGACCTGTGGAAAGCAGCTTCTGTTCTGGGAGGATGGCGAGGGGTGGGACCCTCTTTTTATAGGCCACTGCTTTATTCCCATTTGCTGACTCCCCGCCACATACCAGCCAAGTTACCTGCCTGCCTACTGTGATGTTTCTCCCCTCCTTTCCTCCCACCAGGATTTTGAGGCTATGTCCTGTCTTTGGCTAAATGCTGCATTTTTTCCTATTATTGTGTTGGAATCACTCTTCTTTAATCCTCCCATCTGCCACATCAGTACTATAGTCTTCAAGAGTTGCAGCAGGATGGAGAGGAGAGAATTGCTTGGGCTTTGAGATAGTTTGCTGAGGTTTCTAATTCCAGCTTTGCCACTTTGTTAGGGTAGAGTCCACTCATGACAGTGGAACCCAGGCCTGGAAGTTCAAAAGACAGACTTTAACATGTGGAAGTAGTTGGAATTGCTGAGAGGGCTAACAGGTGTGGGAACAGCCCCGTTGTTAGTGACAGCACGAGGTTTCTATCCTCCCTAGAGCTACAGGGACAAAACGAGGAGATGATGGGGCCACAGGGGAAATGCGGCCCCTGAAAGAGACTCTGCCTGAAGTGGAGAGTTGCCCTGGCCTCGCCCTCTGCCTGCCTGCAGATCTCCTGCCTGTGTCTGCCACTGACTGAGTCAGCTGGGCTAGGCTGGGTTAGGCCACATGACACACAACCCCCGAATCTCAGTGGTTTACAGCAGCAAAGCTTTAATTTCTTGCTCGTGCTGTAGTGTAGCCAGTGGTGCTTCACTCCAGAACCCAGGCTGATGGGTCGGCCTCTCTGTGGGATGCTGCTGATTTCGTGGCAGAAGGACCACAGAGAGGTGGTGAGCCACGAGCTGGCTCAAAAACCCTCTGCTCAGATGCAATACTCATCAAGCCCATCCATGTTTCATTGGCTAAGCAAAGCCTCATGGTCACTTCTGAATTCATCAGGAAGTATAATCCTGCTGCGGCTCACACCTGTAATTCCAGCACTTTGGGAGGCTGAGGCAGGTGGATCACCTGAGCTCAGGAGTTTGAGACCACTGTGGGCAACATGGTGAAACCCCATCTCTACTAGAAATACAAAAAATTAGCTAGACACGTGGCAGGCACTTGTAGTCCTACCTACTCAGGAGGCTGAGGTACGAGACTCGCTTGAACCCAGAAGATGGAGGATGTAGTGAGCTCGTGCCACTGCACTTCAGCCTGGATGGCAGAGTGATTTGTGATTTGACTACAAATCAAAATCAAAAGTCAAATCAAAGCCCCCATTGATCCTGATAAAGGAGCGTCCACTCTATCTTCCAGAACTACTCTGTGGATGAATAGTAATAGCAATAGCCAACAGTTATTGTGAGATTATTAAGTGCTGGGCACTGTTCTAGGGGTTTTCCATGCAGTAACTAATGATGTTCTCACAATAATTTTAGAAGTAGTTCTTACTATTATCCCCATTTCACAGTTGAAGAATGCTGAGGCAGGGCAGGTTAAGCAACCTGACCAGAGTCTCACAGCAAGTATGTAGTAGAGCCTGGACTTGAACCCAGGCTGTCTGGCTCCAGGGATTGCTCTTCTGTGCTGTACTTCAAAGGGGAGAATGCAGAGAAAGTGTTAGCTTGAGGCTGGGAGCAGTCAACACTCAGTAAATTCTTTCCACCTGCATGTTTGGTTGTTGGGAACAAGCCCCAAAATCTGGCCATAAACTGGCCCCAAAACTGGCCATAAACAAAATCTCTGCAGCACTGTGACATGCTCGTGATGGCCTTGACGCCCATGCTGAAGGTTGTCAGTTTACTGGAATGAGGGCAAGGAACACCTGGCCCACCCAGGGTGGGAAACTGCTTAAGGCATTATTAAACCACAAACAATAGCATGAGCGATCTGTGCCTTAAGGACATGTTCCTGCTGCAGATAACTAGCCAGAGCCCATCCCTTTATTTTGGCCCATCCCTTTGTTTCCCATAAGGAATACTTTTCGTTAATCTACAATCTGTAGAAATAATGCTTATTACTGGCTTGCTATCAATAAATATGTGGGTAAATCTTTGTTTGGGGCTCTCAGCTCTGAAGTCTGTGAGACCCCTGATTTCCCACTCCACATGCAATATTTCTATGCATGTGTGTCTTTAATTCCTCTAGCACTGCTGGGTTAGGGTCTCCACAACCAAACTGGTCTCAGCATTAGGCTCCACTGGAGAGGGCACTGGAGAAAGCACCCTCCCCTTGGAATAAAGGCTGTGTGCATGAGGGGTGGGAGGGGAGACGTGGGGGTAGTTGGGGAGCACAATATAGAGTGCCTAGCTTCACAGCAACCTGGGAAACATTGGCTTTCAAATCCCTGCATGTTTCTTGAGGCTGGAAAAATGGCTTTCTGCTGCCTGGCTCTCAGTGCCTGTGAGAGTTGCTCAAGGGGATGTGCTTGAACTCAAAATAGCTTCTCTGGAGGACGCTTGAACTGACCAGAGGAGCATCTGTTTGGCTTTTAAGACTCATGAAGACTGAAAGAGACCAAACTCATCAATTTCCTCGTGAGGCCCCTTCTCAGCTCACTTTTCCAGCTGACTGACACCTGCCTTCTGGTTGTTCAGGTGTTCATGTGGTTTGTCTGGGTACAGAAGATGGACCCTGTTTCTTAAAAGTAATCCCAGACCTAGTGGCCATCCAGCTGGCTGGCATGTGGATGGAAGAGATGCTGTGACTATGGAAAAGAGGGGCCGGCACTTCCACAAGGGATCAACTTCAGGTGAGTGCCTGAAGACACTGGCGACTTTCTCTCATTTGTTCTTCCCAACAAATGGCTGATGTAGGGACTGTCATTTCCCTGCCAGGAAACAGAGGCTCAGTGGGGCTATGGAGACTGGGAACAAGAGCACCCAAGCATCCCTGGGGGACATCCAAGGCCAGGTGAACCTTGAAATGAGACTTAAAGTATAACTCAGAGTCTTCCAGGGTAAAAGAGATGGAAAGACATTCAAGGCAAAGCAAACAGCATATGCAAAACTTAGAGTGGTAAAGGAAGGAGGCATAGCCAGGAATGGCAAGTACAGCTGTAGCAAGGACTCAAGAAAGGCAGTGTTGGGGAGTGAGTGCAGGCCACAGTGTGGACCACCATCACAGCAGCTTGAGCAAGACCAGCTGCAGAGCTATAGCAGTGATGGAGTGAAGCAGACAGGCAACATCGATGCCCAGACAGGGGAAGCAGTACTGGAGGATGAGAGGAAAGGGAAGCATGCTCTCAGGGAGTGGCATCAGGACTTGGATGCTGACTGCACCTGGTGGGGAAGAGGACAGCTGAGTCCATGCGGTCCTCTGGTTTCTAGCCTGGACAGGTGGATGGCAGCGGCTATTCTCTGAGACAGGGTGCACAGAAGTAAAAACAGATGTCAGCACAGGTGAGTTCTGGTTTGGACGTGCTGACGAGCAGTGCCTGCAGGTGTCCAGACGGAGATATCTGGTGGGTATTTAAACACAGGTCTGCTGCTCGAAAGGGAGACCTGGCCTGGAGATACACATCTCATAGCCTTCAGCATGTTGGGTTGTTGAAATCATGGAGATAGGAGATATTTTCCAGGGATGGCATTTGGATGTGAGAGGGATGAAGGCTGATGATGGAGCCTCTGTAAGTGTAGGAAGAACAGCAAAGGAAGCCAAGCAGGAATGCTTAGAGAGGAAGGAGTGTCCGAGGCCCATGGCGTCACCATTCACTGGGCTACAAGTCCCCCTGGGCACTGAGTGTGGGTCATCCTGCCTCTGGTGGGTCAGGGAGGGCTTCTGGAAGAGGTAATACCTGAACTGAGCCTTGAAAAATGGCTCTGAAGCTGGTGAGGAAGGAGGGATGTCAGGAGGATGGAGAAGCTGGGCACACGAAGGAATAATCTGTTACAATAATTGGTGACATTTCTGGAGAAATGTGGAAGCAGACTAATAAAGGGGCAGTTGCTTCCCTCTGAACAGCTCTCCAGTACACCAAGCTGACCAGGTTATTCTTTGGCTTAAAAAAAGCATCTGAAGTCTCCCCAGAGGCTCTGGCAGATTTCCCAGAGTGTTCTGTGGGATGGTAATAGCTTTTCTATTCTTCCTGGTTCAGTAGGCTTAGGAAGGGAGGGGTGACAGGGTTTGGCTGTGTCCCCACCCAAATCTCATCTTGAATTGTAGCTCCCATAATCCCCACGTATCACGGGAGGGGCCCAGTGGAAGGTAATTGAATCATGGGGGAGGGTTTTTCCTGTGCTGTTGTACCGATAGTGAATAAGTCTCATGAGATCTGAAGCTTTTATAAAGAGGAGTTCCCCTGCACATGCCCTCTTGCCTGCTGGCATGTAAGATGTGACTTTGCTTCTCCTTTGCGTTCCACCATGATTGTGAGGCCTCCCCAGCCATGTGGAACTGTGAGTCCATTAAACCTCTTTTTCTTTACAAATTACCCAGTCTCAGGTATTTCTTCATAGCAGTATGAAAATGGACAATGGGGTTACACAAAGTTAAACAGGTTTTTGCTGCAGGGCCTCTCAGGACTTTTATTATGTGAACGCACTCTGTGACTCTCCAAGGGAGTTGGATAGTGTGAGGGTTTTCCCAAACTCATTTGACCACGGAACCTGTCTTTCCCAGGGGTCCCGGGGCTCTACAATTTCAGGAAGAACACTTTGGGAACAGCTTGCCTTCAGCACAAAGGCCTTATTCCTTAAAATAGAATGCAAGATCCTGTCTGCTTCTTGAGTCTAGAACTTTATTACACCTTTACACTTCCTAAAACACCCTGAGGGCCAGTTTCATCAGCCCCAAGCATGGTCCCCATGTGCCACATTTCATGTGTCTAGGGCCTCTGAGCGGTGGCTCTTTCCTTTTTGCTGGGCAGGCCCTTTCATCTGCGACTCCCTTCAGGGAGAGCCCACCTCCTCCAGGAAGCCTTCTCTGACTTTCTCAGTCAGGTTGGGTGCCCTGCTTTAATCCCATAGTGCCCCATGCTTCCCTCCATGCCAGCATTCCTCTCGTCACCCTGAGACTGTGCACCTGACTGTCCTTCCCCATCAGGGGATATGATGGATTCACCTCCATATCGCCAGTGCTGGGCACACACTGGGTGCTCCTCATCATAGTTTTTGAGTTAATGGGAAGATGGAAAGAAGCAGAGACTGAGCTTGCCAGTAACATTTCTTCCAGAACAATATTCTTTGATGTAGCTGCTATCAACCCACTGGCAATTCCTTACATCCCAGAGCCCTGTCTAGCTTACAAACCATGTTCTATACACTTTCTCAGTCCCTGGAATTATCAGTAATAATAATTGCTTTATTTGTAGTAATAATTATTACTGCAACCTGCCTTCTCCCAGCCTCTTGGGATAAATTATTTAACCTGTTATTAGTATGGTTCCACATTTAAAAGAGAGACTTTGAAATTCTTCCACCAGCATCTCGCACTCACAAATAAAGATCGCCCACAGGCAGGATGAAGCCTCGTAGTCTTTGAGAAAGGTTGTTCTCTCCCTTTTGCAACATGCTTCCAAAGTAAGCAGCAGTGTGAACCAGAGAGAACACTGTCTTTTGGCTTACAAATCTCTCTTCTCTATCCTATGTGGACTTGGGGGCAGAGCTGCCCCGCACAACTCCATGGGCACCATTTACACAAAAGAAGGTACAACACAATGGCTCTGGCTTGGACTGTACCTGGGAGGCATCGGTTCTTTCTTGAGTCAGACATCAGGATTTTTGCTGCAGCCCTGGAAATGGGCAACTTTTGTGTTTGAGTCAACTGGCCTTTCTTGGGAGCCCTCTGATACAATGGAAAAGAATGATTCTGATTTGCCTTAGTTGGGAAAATCTGTTCATTTTCTCGACATGATGTAGCTTGGTAGAATGTACATTAAACTAAGGTTTAGAGTAGTTAAGCTCTAGGAAATCTTGAGCAGGTCACAGATGTCAGACTCAATTTTTAATTATTCAAATGGACAAAAGTGGACAGATAATCCCAGCCTGGAAGTTTCCTGGAGGGAGCAGAGTGTGTGGATCAGATGTCCTTGGGTATCATATCCCGCTGTCCCCAGCCCAGCTGTCTTGGTTGCTGGGGGTCATGGGAATGTTAGTGTTGCTCTGAAGCCAGGAAAGCACCTAGTTAGTGAGGATTGGAGGGAACAGGGTTGGGTGTGGGTAACCCACTGTCTTTTCCATTCAAACAGAAATACTCTGTGGACCACTGGGCACCTGGTTCTAGTCTCTTGTGTGTACTGGGGTGGAGAGAAGGGAGCAGAATGGCCCAGGCAGAAGAGGAAGAATCATGGAAAGGCTGGAGAAAGGAAGCGAACAGCTGAGCACATTCCAGATGACCCTTCAGCCTGGCCTGCAGTGCCCAGCACGACATACCTTTTCCCAGCCTCTCTCGGGATAAGTTATTTAACCTCAGCGAATCCGTTTCCTCACTGGTTAAATAGTGAGACCAATACCTGCACTGGCAGGGATGTCGTGAGAATTAGAGATAATTCATTTTAGGCACTTAGCAGAGTCCTGAATAAATTATGGATATTTCTATTACTATCAATGGTTTTAGCTTATCCCAACCTATACAACCCTAATCTAGCCACCATCAACAAGTTTTCTTTTTTTTTAAATTCATGTGATACATTGTTAAGTCAGGTCTCCGGTCTAGACATATGCATGCAAAGATCATTTTGTCCAGGCAACCTATTTTATAGGTGGGCACCTGAAGCCCATGGGTAACATTTTGATGCTATTCTTATGTTATTCTTCTCTGGCCATCCAATCTAAAGTCACAATCGAGACACTTTCTAGCACACCACCATGTTCTAATTGTTGGCATTGCACTCATCACCATTTGACCTTTTTGGTGGTCTATTTATTTATCTGATTATTTCTCATGTTTCTCCACTTGAATGTCAGCCTCATAGAAGGCTGGGCATTTTCTGTCTTCTTTACCATCATATCTCCAACACCGAGAACATTACCAAGTGCACAGTAGAGACAAAATTAAGTGTTATGTGATGAATGGATTGTATTGAATGAGTGGTGAAGAGCCTCTTTCTGCATTATGGTTGCCAGCTGTGACTGTGGGCCAGTCATTTTTCTCATCCTTAGTTTCTTCTGAGATTAAGTGGGGACAATACCTAGAGGCAGGTGCAGCATGAGCTCAGACATCTCCAGCCAGACCTCAGGGAGACCCTTTAAGGGATGAGATTTTGGTAAATTCACCATGGTGTGTCTTTTAGCCTTCAAGATCAAATCTTCCTTAGTATCTGAGAATTGGTTGGACTGGGAAATGAATCACACCTACTAGTCTCACGAGAGACTGATCCATGAGCCAGGCATGAGCATTTACTAATTTTTGCTGCAAAAATAGTATTATTAAGAAAAGTCGGCCATGCGCAGTGGCTCATGCCTGTAATCCCAGCACTTTGGGAGGTCTAGGCAGGCAGATCACAAGGTCAGGAATTCGAGACCAGCCTGGCCAATATGGTGAAACCCCGTCTCTACTAAAAATACAAAAATTAGCCGAGCGTGGTGGCGGGCACCTGTAGTCCCAGCTACTTGGGAGGCTGAGGCAGGAGAATTGCCTGAACCCGAGAGGCAGAGGTTGCAGTGAGCCAAGATTGTGCCACCGCACTCCAGCCTGGGCAACAGAGTGAGACTGTGTCTCAAAAAAAAAAAAAAAGAAAAGAAAAGAAAAGAAAAGTCCGTGTTCAAATTGGCCTAGCCAGTTTGCTGGAAGCCAAGTTATAATCAGAAAGCTGCTGAAGGATTACGGAATGAGAAAAAGGGACATGGGTTTACTGACGTAAGTATTTGCCATTTCCGGCGGTTGGCTTGGAGAGTTATGCATTCATTTCCAAAGGAAGGAGAGATCGGACAGGTTGAGTCTGTAAGTTGGGGCATTTTCATCCTGGAAGGGCCAGTGAGCAATGCCCTTTGACGCTCTGAACTTTATCTTCAGACTGTCACTGCTGATCATCATTCCCTTAGGATGAACAGAGCCTGCTTTGAACTGCGCTAGCATTAGTTTTGTCTTCCAAACACACTTTTCCAACCTTTTCTGGTTTGTGGGAGATTCCCTCCCTGATTCTAGGTGGCTCTGAAACAGTTGTCCATGAGATTACTCTCCTTCTTGCCCTCTCTCCTGTTAGCCACTTCTGGGTTGAGCACATGACCACGCTGGCCAATCAGAGTAACTAACCCTCCTGGGCCACTGGGATGGACTCAGGGATACACAAATGACCTGAATAGGGCCAATACAAATCTTTGCAAGATTGAAGTCTGGACACTGGGGGTGGTAGATAGTTTGCAAAGTTGGCCGTAGTAACTCCTCATCCTGCATGCCCCTTGGGGATGTGACTTTGGGGGCCTCTTATCTGGAGCTGAAGACTACTTCCCCTCACCTTGAATTCGGGCTGGTCCTATGACTTGGTTTGATCAACTGAAGAGATATTGTATGAGTTCTGAGTTCTCAGCCTTGAAAGGTCTTGCAGTTCTCTTCCTGCTCTCCTTTCTAACACTGCTACTTTGTCAGAAAGTCAGGCTGGGGCCTTTCTGAGATGGTAACGGTTGGTCTAGGGACCACATTGAGAGAAGAGAAAGAGGGAGAGACATCCCAGCCATTCTAGCCATCCCAGTTGAGTCCCCTGACATGTGAATAAAACCATTTCAGACCAATCACCTCCAGCTGATGCCACCTGGCCACAAATGCCTGATTAAATTCAGGAGACACCACAGGGATCCACAGGACTGCCTGGCTGAGCCTTGCCTGAATTGCTGATGCACAGAATTGTGAGAAAAGAAAAGGTTGTTTTTTTCAAGCCACTAAGTTTTGGGGATATTTTTTTACTCAGCAATAGATAGCTGATACATTGGGAGGCAGAAGTTTCTTCCTCACTGAGGTGGCCAAGCTGAGAAGACACAAGGCTGAGGCTATGGAGGCTGCCATCTTGAGAAATTGAAGAATAAAACCAAGCAGAGAAAAGTGGAAGCAAAAAATAAAGGAGGCAGAGTTGGAACTTTGAAAGATGTTATTTGAGTCCCTGAATCCAGACAAGACATGAGCTTACTGTGCATCAGCCTTACAAGACTTCCTAGTTAAGCAAATAGAAACTTCCTTCTTTTATGTTAAAGCCACTGTGAGTCCAGATTCTGTCACTGGAACCGAAAGAGTCCTAAGTAATAAACATTCATTTGTTGAGTGTGTTATTACATGCAACTCGGTTTCCACCAAATTTTATTGGCCTGGTGACTTTCAGCACTTTTAAAGTTAGTTCCTATATCTCTCAACAATCCCTGATTTTTAAAAATTATCTTATTCGTGAATTAATTTATTCTTTCAGCTGCACTTTATTTAGCACTTAGTATGTGTAGAAACTGTGGCAACTCGTAGAGATTTAGCAGGAAATGACATATCCAGCGTTCCCAACTTCCACTCAAAGTTATTTAATTAGAATTGTGTTAAATTCCAAGAAGAAAAAGAAATGGGCATTACGAGAGTGTGAATATCCTGTCCTGCAGTCTTGTTGTGAAAACCAAAAAGGATCATATGTGTGAAAATACTTAACATAGTTCCAGCATACACATTTTATATATATATATTTTTTACTCATGGTTTGAAACTATAAGCCCCTTTCTAACATACCTGCTCTCAGCACTAAAAATATCTGTCTTTAGATGTCCTTTCTGCATCTAGGTCTGGCATCTAGATGCAACATTCTCAATTTGCCAAATGCGTAGGTAGCTGAGAAGTGCCACATTTTAAAGACTGCTCTAAATTCGAGAGACACATAGTCATGGAACTGCTGGAGGTTTGGGTTTCCGACACACTCTGAAATACTGCCTCTCTCCTCACCACCCACACTTCCTGCTGAGAACCCAAGTTCTTTTTCTTTGCCTTTATTACTTCCAAGCTCTAGTTCTTGGCTGAGACAAACTGCAGTCCCCAAATGCTGTGATTTAATGAGAGGAAATTTACTTGACTTAATGTACAAATTTGCCAGGGGAAGTGATTTTGATAAGGATAATTACATTCACATCTTAGCGTAAATTATAGCAAATATCTTACACTGTGAACAGCTGCCGAGTCCCTGTCACTCAATGTGACCTCTGTTCTTTGGGGTTCATGACCAGCTAATGAATGTTTAGCGAAAGCAAAATGAGAAGGCTGATTATAACGATCTGAACTCCCAGAGCCTCAGCACTTATTCAAGTAAGAGGCAGTATCAGAATTGAGTGTTTTCTGCATAGACCTATGTTCAGCTATATATGGAAAATGTGGGGCAGGCAGGTTGCAGGAATATTTAGGAAGTGGTGTTGGTGTGATACTCATGGTTTTTCAGAGTCTGGGCCAAAACCATCAACCAGTTTCATCACTCATTCTTACTCTCATAGCCACCACACTTGTCCATACCAACAGTTTGCTGTTCTCTGAATATTCCATTTACTTGTTCACTCCCATGTCTTCTGCCCTTGGTCTTGAATTTCTTTTTTCCTTCTTCTCAGTTTGATGAAATCCTAACCCTCACTGGAGATGCAGCTCATATCTGCATCTGCACCTGCCCTGGTCACCTGGAGCCACACTCATTCCCTTCACAAGGCACCCATTACATTCTCTTTATATATTTATGATGGTATTCATTTGTTCAGTAAATAGGTAAGAAGCACTTACTAGGTGCCAGAAACGTGGAGCCCTAAGAAAAATCCAGTGTAGTTAAGGATCTCAGAGTCTATCATGGGAGATGTGCAAGTGAAAAATAATCACAACGATCCTAAAGCAGTGATAAATCCATCAATAAAAGTGAACACAGGCTTCTATGGAAGTCAAAAGGAAAGAATCTAGCCCAGACTGGGGAGTCAGAGAAAGAGTTCTAGAGGCAGGGGGCCTCGGCGTAGTCATTAAGAATGAATGGGCCAGGTGATGTGGCTCACACCTGTAACCCCAGCACTTTGGAAGGCTGAGGCAGGCAGATCACTTAAAGCCAGGAATTCAAGACTAGCCTGGCCAACAAGGTGAAACCCCATCTCTACTAAAAATATAAAAAAATAAAAAAGTAAAAAATAAAAATAAAAAAAGAGCCAGGTGTGGTGGCACATGCCTGTAATCTCAACTACTTGGGAGGCTGAGGCAGGAGAATGGCGTAAACCCAGGAGGCGGAGCTTGCAGCGAGCTGAGATCCAGCCACTGCACTCCAGCCTGGGCAACAGAGTGAGACTCCGTCTCAAAAAAAAAAAAAAAAAAAAAAGAGTAGAAGTTATCCAAGTAAAGAGGAGGAGAAGGACGTTCTACACAGAGGAAATACTAGACTCATTCTGGCAATCAGTGGTTTGTCTTCCCTACCATTTGCTCAACTTGTTGAAGGTAGATATTTGTTTCAGTTCTTTTTATATTCCAATTACCTAGCACAAGCATAAAGTAAATGCTCCAAAATTGTCTGGTAGATGAATGAATGAACCATTAATCCAGAGAATATTAATTCTGGTCTTGTTTGGGGATCTGAGAAGTGCTAAGAAATTCACTGAATGGTGAGAAAAATGTGGCCAGAAACAGTGGGTCTGTAGTAGCCATCTATTGCTGTTTAACAAACCATGCCAAAAGTTGATGGCTTAAAGCAACAATAATTTATTATTTCTCATGATTCTGTGAATCGATTGTGCTCTTCTGTTACTTCCTTCTGGGCTCACTTGTGTTTAACTGGAGTGTCACTTGGATCTGGGCTTAGCTGGGACAGTGGAGACAGCTGGGCTCTGCCTTTATGTGGTCATTCATCCTCAAGAAGGCTAGATTGGGCTTCTTCATGTGATGACATCAGCATTCTGAGAGAAAGTGCTAGAGCAAAGGTGTTTATCAACTTCTGCTTCTATCACATTTTCTGATGTCTCAGTGGTAAAAGAAAGTTGCATGGCTAAGTCAAGAGACAATGTGGTAGAGGATTACACGTGGGCATGTAGTGGGGGGCACGGTCCAACAAGACCACAAGGTTACTAGATGTCAAAGTGCCATGGTGAAAGGGATTAACAAATGGATGTGGTACACGCAGATAGGGAAACAGATCATCACGCTGGAGACAGAGTGGATGTGGTACACGCAGATAGGGAAACAGTCATCACTCTGGAGACAGAGAGGTCCTGCAGTGTAGTGATAGGAACGCTAAACTTGACTGGATTGGAACCTGGAAGAAGAGGGTTTGAATCATAGAAAATAACCCAATGATATTTACTTCACAGGTTGTCTCCAGCATCATACACAATAGTATGAAAGTATTTATGCAAACTTGAAGATAAATTAGCACTGCTAGGTGGAAAGTCCACGCCAGCACCATGGACAGCACCAGAACTCCAGCAAAGCTGCTGTGACTAGAGAATCCAGGACTAGGAATCCATGCTCCTTTAACCCGGAGGCATCTGTGCCCCACAGAAACAACTTGTCACGTGTCTAAAGAATTGGGCTGGCTTCACATATTCTCATTTGCGTTGTGCCCTTTCCTGTCATAACCTGTATGGATTGAGTTTAGGTTTATTCATGAGTAAGAGAAACCCAAATAAGAGTAGCTTAAACTAGACAGAAGTTTTGACTGTTGTAAGCACAGGGCAGAGGTAGGCAGATCACAGCTGTTACAGAAGTTCTGCTCTGTGAAGTCCAGACCCAAGAGCCTTAAAGCTCCCTGGCCTGTGCCCTTAGGGTGGGGCCTTCAGTTGCATGATCTAAGGAGGGTGGCCAGTGAGCCTGTCACTACATCTGCATGCCTCATTTCTTCCTCCCTCCAATAAAGGCAACGTTTCTGGTTCCTACTATGTACTAGAAAGAGAGTAAAAGGTGTTACATGTGTGGGATTAAAAGTCAGCCCTCTTGGGATTCTAAAGGAAGGTGGAAAAGAGAAGTCCTTCAAAATGTCTGTAAAAAGCAGCAGCCAAGGTGTCTAAGCAAGGTAACGGCTAGTTTGGATTAGGACAGTGCTTGAATCATGTAAAATAAAGTCCAATAATATTCACTCTAAAATAAAAAAAATGAGGCCGGGCACGGTGGTTCACGTCTATAATCCCAGCATTTTGGGAAGCTGAGGCAGGTGGATCACTCGAGGTCAGGAGTTTGAGACCAGCCTGGCCAATACAGTGAAACCCAATCTCTACTAAAAATACAAAAATTAGCTGGGCGTTTTGGCACATGCCTGTAGTCCCAGCTACTTGGGAGGCTGAGGCAGGAGGACCACTTGAGTCTGGAAGGCAGAGGCTGCAGTGAGCTGAAATTGCACCACTGCACTCCAGCCTGGGTGACAGAGCGAGACTCTGTCTCAATAATTAATTAATTAATTAATTAATTAATTAATTAATAAAAAGACCTTCTAACATTTTCTTCTCACATCACAATAAAGCACCTTGCGCTCTACTCACTCATTACCTGCTCTGGAGACAACTGCTCTTGGCTCTCTGTAATAGTTTTCTGCAGCTGCTGTAACTAATTTCTAAAAACTTACAGCTGGACAGAGAGGAGAATGGTGGTTTCCAGGGGATGAGGGAAGGGGAGAAGTGGAAAGATGATAGTCAAAGGGTACAAAGTTTCAGTTATGCAGGATGAATAGGTTCTAGAGATCTCATGAACAGCATGGTGACTAGTTTCAGGTATTGTATGCCTGAAATTTGCCAAGAGAGTAGATTTTAAGTGTTCTCACCACATATAAAAAGAAAAGAAAATGGTAAATATATGAGATGATGATACGTTAAGTAGCTTGATTGTGGTGATGGTTTCATAACGTATACTTTTATCAAAACATTGAGTTCTACATCTTAAATGTGTGCAATTTCAGATGTATGAGTTCTATATCTTAAATGTCTAGCCCTTGTGAGTCAGTTGATTATACTTCAATGTAGCTGAAAATACGGAAACCTGGGTGATTTTCTCTTTTCGTAAGTTTTCTGTAAGTGTTAAAGTATTTCAACACAAAAAGCTAAAAATTAAAATTTTAAAAAAAGATGGCACGCACATACACCCTCTTAGTGGCTCAAAACAACACAAGTTTATTATCTTACAGTTCTGGAGATCAGAAGTCCTAAAATAAAAGTGTTCATAGAGATGCAACACCTTGGAATCTTTAGGGGAGAATACATTTCTTTTCCTTTTCCAGCTTCTACAAGCTGCCTGCGATCCTTGGCTCATGACCCCTTCCTCCATCTTCAAGGCCAGCAATGCAGCATATTCAAATCTTTTTTTCTCTCTCTCATCTCTTCTTCTAGTATCACTTCCTTTCTGACTCTGACTCTGCCACCTCCCTTTTATAAGGACCTTTGTGTCCTTATGAGGACATCGGGTTTACCCAGTCATCCATGTTAATGACCCAAACTCAAGATCCTTACTTTAATCACATCAGCCAACATTTGCCCTGTAAGTTAACATACTCGAAGGTTCTTAGGATTAGGCCCTGGACATCTTTGAAGGGGCTACGATGCTGCCTGACATACTACTCATTCATTCATTCATTCATTCATTCATTCATTCATTCATCCATTCAATCAATGTTTGTCAGGCACCTTCTACGTGTGTGCCAGGTACTATGTTGGCTGAATACAGTGGAGAATAAAACAGACAAGACTCCTGCCCTCCTGAAGCAGTTCTTCATTTTTCTAGATAAGCACCGCTGATCCAGCCCAGAGTGGGTCAACATATGCAATAATAGAAGAGGAATGTTTCATGTGCTTAACATACATGCACAAACACATCCACTCACATAGTCACATTTGTATGAGTGTCCTGGTCACTGTAAATGTTTAAAATGTGTTTTGGAAACTTTTTTTTGTTTGTGTAATGTCCACTCTGAGTCCTTTTGCTAAATGAATGGGACTTCATTATAAGGGAACACCCCTCTCAGTGCAACTCTCCTAATTCTCAGTCTTATTAAACAATAAAAAGCAGGGAGATTTTTCTCCTACCAAACTTGAGTCTTCATAATCTCAGCTCCCTCATCTCTCTGGAAGCCATGGGTGACTCCATCCTGCTCTGCAAGAGCAGCAGACAATCCTTGCTGCCAGAGGCCAAGCTTGACCAATCACTGGCTTTGTCTCTCCCTCTTGTTTGCTGGTGTTCGGCAGGGCAATTGTGCCGCATTCTTGGATTGACCAGTGAATACATGGCTAAGCACTATTTTGAGTGACTGCCTTCCCGTGCTACACTACTTATAGTTTCCCAAACTGTAAGACAAATTGGGGTTGAGGATTATAGGTTCACTAGTCACCTCCTTGATAGAGGCCCAGCATCTTCAGTTCCCTTCATTGTCTGCACTCCAGAGATGGATGCTGGATCATGGATGACCCTAGCCATGCTAAGCAGGTGTCCTTTGCAAGACTCTCATCTCCATCTGACACTGTGCATGGGCCAACCATTATGTATGTATCTTATTTCTTCCTGCATCTGTTAAACAGGAACTTCTGCTCTTTTTACTCACTCCTCCCCCAAGCAAGGAGGACTAATCTTCTGGCTCAAGTTTTTGTTTGGATAAAGTATAGAGCTATGAGTATCGCCGAAGAAAAATTCCACTGGACAGACTGAAACAGGTAAGGGGAACTTTATTCAAAACTGTCGTGTAGGGGTCAAGACTATTGCAGTAGAGGAGACAGCTTGAACTTAACTCTGATTACAACATGGCCAGCTGGGTATTTATAGTAAGGAGTCGGGTGAGGGAGTCAGTGGATGGAAAATTACTGAGAGAGCCTTGGTTAGGATTCAGGGTTAGGGAGTTTTCACTAAACTGGCTTAGCAGGATTCTTGCTAACACTGGGGCTGCAGGTCAAGGCCAAGGCCTAGTGGAGAAGAGTGCTCAGAGGAGCTGGACTAGAGTTTGGTCAAGGAGGAAGTCCCTGTCACGATTATTATTTTCTCTGTCCTGGGAATTGTTTGCCACAGGATTGACATAGTCTCTGTTCCTCCATCCAGAGATGGTCTAGCCCTTGTGAGTATGTGTGGGGTGGGGGCAGGTGAAAAGCATATAGGTCTTGGTGGGTACAGTCAGCTCAGGGGTTCAATATTAGGAAATATGCCTAAGATGTTTTCTCCAGTACAGCTTCAGTCAGTAACAGAGACACTATTTTGATCACCACTCCACTGGCTGTTTCTGTTTTTCATTTCCACCAGCCATCTATGAGAGTTCCCACTGCTCCACATTCTTGCTAACACTT
Source organism: Theropithecus gelada (assembly GCF_003255815.1). NCBI lineage: Eukaryota > Metazoa > Chordata > Mammalia > Primates > Cercopithecidae > Theropithecus > Theropithecus gelada. Next base: position 8,771,015 of record NC_037672.1, read on the forward strand.
AGTACTATGAAGATTTTTGTTTTAGCCATTTCAATAGGTTTGGGGTATCTCGTGATTTTAATTTTGGTTTCCCAAATAACTAACCGTGAATCACCTTTCTTCATGTGTATTTGCCATTTGTATACCTTGCGCTTGTTCATAACTTTTGCCCAGTTTTTGAGTTGTTTTCTCATTATTGAGTTTTGAATGCTCTTCATGTATTTTTGATACAAGTTCTTTGGTGGATATGTGTGTGAGAAAAATATGTGAACATATTTTTATCCCAGCCTGTAGCTTGTCTTTCATTCTTTTAACAGTATGTTTTGGCCTGGCATGGTGGCTCATGCCTATAATCCCAGCACTTTGGGAGGATGAGGTGCGCGGACCACCTGAGGTCAGGCATTCAAGATCAGCCTGGCCAACATGGTGAAACTCCATTTCCACTAAAAATAGAAAAATTAGCTGGATGCAGTGACACACGCCTGTAATCCTAGCTACTCTGGAGGCTGTGGCAGGAGAATCACTTGAACCTAGGAGGTGAAGGTTGTGGTGAGCCGAGATCACGCCACTGCACTCCAGCCTGGGTGACAGAGCAAGACTCCATCTCAAAACAAACAACAACAACACAACAACAAACAAACAACAACAAAACCCCCCAGCATCTTTCAAAGAACAAGGTTTTAAATTTCAATGAAATGTAATTTACCAAATTTTCTTTTATGCATTGTGTTTTGCTGTTACATCCTAAAGTCTTTGCTTAAATTTAACAAGAATTTCTCCTAAGTTTTTTCCTAAACTTTTTCTAATTTTATGTATTATATTTAGGTTTATGATTCATTTTGAATTCATTTTTAAGGAGTGAGATATAAGTTGGAGTTTATTTTCTTGCACTATTTCAGAACCATTGTAGAAAAAATAATGCCTTTGCACTTTTGTCAAAATTCAATTGATCATTTCGGTGTGGTTTCATTTCTGGAAGCTCCATTTTATTCCACTGATCTTTGTATCTATACTTTCACCAATATTGTAGAGTCTTGATTGCTGTAGAATTATAATAAAGCTTAAAAATCGGTAGTATGAGTCCTTTAACTTCATTCTTTGTTTAAAAAACTGTTTTTGCCATTTGTATACATTTTAGAATAAGCTTGTTAATTTCTACAAAATTTCTTTTGGGATTTTGATTGAGATTGTGTTAAATCTATAGATAAATTTAAGAAGATTGACCTTTTAACTTTAGTAAAGTCATTCATTCAGGGAACACAGTATACCTTCCCATGTATTGGTTCTTTGACTTATTTCATCAGTGTTTTGTAGTTTTCGGCAGAAAACTAAAGAACATAAATATGTTTTGTTAGATATTTAACCAAGTAGTTCTTGTTTTTGGAACTATTATGAATAGCAACTTTTTTTATGTTTTAGTTTTTAGTTGTTCATTGGTAGTACAGAGAAATACAATGAATATTTATGTGTTGAACTTCTATTCTGTAACCTTGTTAACTTTTTAGTTCAGGTAGATTATTGGAGATTTAATATGTAGACAATAATGTGTGTGAATAGAAGTAGTTTTATTTTTAATGTTTTGCTTTTCAATCTGTATACCTTTTATTTATTTTTCTTACCTTATTACATTGACTTGAAATTCCAGTATGATGGTGAATAGAGGCAGTGATAGAAAATATCTTTACTTTGTTCCTGATCTTAGGGGAAAAGCATTTAGTTTTGCCTCACTAAATATGATGTTAGCTGTATATTTTTTGTAGATACTCTTTTTTCAGGTTAAGACAGCTTTTTTTCAATTCCTGGTTTGGTAAGTGTTTTGAACATAGAGGGACGTTGGATTTTGTCAAATGTTTTCTCCTGTATCTATTCATATAATCATATGTTCTTTTCACCCCAGTCAGTTAATATGGGGGATTAAATTGACTGATTTTGGAATATTGAAACAGTTTTGCATTTCTTCACCTTGTTGTGGTGTATTCTCCTTTATATATTGTTGATTTAACTTGCTAATATTTGATAAGAAATTGTGTGCCTTTGGATGGATGAAGCTGGAAACCATCAATCACAGCAAACTAACACAGGAACAGAAAACCAAACACTGCATGTTCTTACTCATAAGTGGGAGCTGAACAATGAGAACACGTGGACACAGGGAGGGAAATATCACACACCGGGGCCTGTCGGAGGTTGGGGGGTGAGAGGAGGGAAAGCATTAGGAGAAATATCTAACGTAGATGACAGGTTGATGAGTGCAGCAAACCACCATGGCACGTGTATACCTATGTAACAAACCTGCATGCTCTGCACATGTACCCCAGAACTTAAAGTATACATAAACAAAGAAATTGTGTGCCTTTGTTTATGACAAACATTGGTCTGCAGTTTTATTTTCTTGTACTGTTTTCTTGTACTATTTTGGTATCAGGTTTGTGTTAGTTTCATAAAATGAGTTAGGAAGCATTTCTCCCTTTTGAATTTTCTGGGATAAATTGTGCAGACATTTTCCATCAGTATTTGGTAGAATTTTCCAATGAAACCATCTGGACCTGGAATTTCCTTTGTTGGAAAGTTTTAGCTAAAAATTCTGTTTATTTAAGTGAATATGGGACAATTCGGGTTATCCATTTTTTTCTCGAGTGACTTTTGATAGTATCTTTTGAAAATTTATCTATTTCATTTAAAGTTGTTGAATTTACAAGCAGGGTTATTAATAGTATTTCCTTATTACCCTTCTAATATCTGTAGGGTCTGTAGGGATATCTCCTCTTTCATTACTGCTCTTGGCAAGTTGTGTCCTATCTCTCTCTCATCCTTTCTTTTTCTCCCTCCATCTCTCCAACATCACTTCTTCCATCTCCCTCTTTTGGCTAGCTTGGATAGAGGTTTATCAATTGTATTGATCTTTCCAAAGAACCAATTTTGGGTTTCACTGATTGTATTATCTTGTCCTCTTTTTGATATATTTCAATTTTTGATTTCACATATTTTTATTCTTATCTTTATTATTTTCTTCCCTGTGTTTGCTTTTTGTATAGTTTGCTTTTATTTTTCTAATTTCTTAAAGTGAAATTTTAGATTATTTACTTGAGAGCTTTCTAGTATTTAGAGAATGTAATACTGTAAAATTTCCTCTAAGCATTGCTTCACCTGAATCCACAAAATTCAATCTATTTTATTTTCACTTTCATTTAGTTCAAAAAAACTTTTTTTGAGGCTGAGTCTCGCTCTGTTGCCCAGGCTAGAGTGCAGTGGCGTGATCCCAGCTCACTGCAACCTCCACCTCCCAGGTTCAAGTGATCCTCTTGCCTCAGCCTTCTAAGTAGCTGGGACTACAGGCACGTGCTACCACACCCAGCTAATTTTTTGTATTTTTAGCAGAGATGGGGCTTCACCATGTTAGCCAGGATGGTCTCGATCTCCCGATCTCATGATTCACCCGCCTGGACCTCCCAAAGTTCTGGGATTACAGGCGTCAGCCACCACGCTCGGCCAGTTCACAATATTTTCTTACTTCCTTTGATGTCCTTTTTGACTCATGGGTTATTTAGTAACATGTTTTAAGTTTCCAAAATTTGGGAATTTTCCAGATATCTGTTACTGATTTCCATGTGGTCAGAGAACATACTTTTTATGATTTGAATCATTTTAAAGTTGTTAAAATTTGTTTCATGGCCCAGTATATACTCTATCCTGGTGAATGATCCAAATGAATTTAAAATGAATATATATTTATTTTGCTATTGTCATTTGGAGTGTTTTACAGATGTCCATTGGTCAAATTGTTTAATAGCGTTGCTTGGGTCTTCTATAGCCTTGCCATTTTCTACTTGTTCTATTGATTATTGAAAGAGGAGCATTAAAAGTCTCCAAGTGTAACTGAAGATTTGTCTAGCTTTCCTTTCTGTTTGATCTGCTTTTGCTTCATGTATTTTGAAGCTTGATTTGAGATACATGCACATTTAGAATTTTTATATATTTTTGGTGAATTGGCCCATTTATAACTACATAACTTCCTCTTTATCATGAGTAATTCTTCTTGTTTCATAGTCTACTAATACGCCAGCTTTCTTTTGGTTCGCATTTGCGTACTATATCTTTTCTCACTCTTTTACTTTTAACCTATCTATATCATTATGTTTAATGTGGGATTCTTGTAAATAGCATATAGATGGGCCTTTAAAAAATTCAAACTGGATTGACAGTTCTTTCAGCATTTAAAAAAATGCTGAGATAGTGTTCCAGTATCTTCTGGCTTACATGGTTAGTGGCAAGAAATCTAAAGTCATGCAAATCATTTTCCACTCTCTGTAACGTTTTGATTTTCTAAGGCGCCTTTCAAGATGGTTTCCTTCATATTTGATTTTCATCAGTTTGATCACATTTTTTTCTCCAAGGGCCACCCCTTTCCTGTCACTCTGGGCAGGGATCGAGGCAGGAGATTTATCCTTCAGCTTTTTCAGACCATGTCCATTGTGCAGTTTCCAAAACTGCCCTGTACTGGATTATAAGCCAGGAGATACTCACTGCCATATTAACTATCCTTTGGGTTTTGATTTCTCTCTTCAATTTTCCTGACATAATTTATTTTTCAGAATCCTTATATGTTTGCATTATGATTCTGTCCAGGGTTGCTAGTTATGATCAGTGGGGGAAATAGAGTGGAGTGTGCTTACTTAGCCAGAACTAGCAGCTGGAAGAGTTACCCTTAGTGAACCTGAAATGAAGAAATGTAAACCTCTATGGCTTGGAGATGAGAGAATATGTAAAATAGTAAGACAAGGGCCTAATCCCCAACTCCTCGTCAGGAATTAGGAAAAGAGATCTGTTAATTTGACTAGAGATTCTTTTAGGGTGTGTGAATGGATACAGGGTGCTGTAGGCGGCTAGTACCTTTCAGCCAAGAACCAGAGCCTGTGAAGCAAAGCTCATGAAAATGTCTGTGTCTCTGACTCCTCACTCCCCATTATATTTGGGTATCTGGAAAACAACTTTTTTTTTATGTCACATAATTTTATTTCATTGAATATTACATGAACATCGGGAAAAGTGTGAGACAACAAATCCTAGTTTATCAACATAGGTAACAAAGAGGAGGAAGGCCCAAGCAAACATAAGAAAAAAATTCTGTACTGAAACACAGCTATTCCATTCTACTCATCTATAAAGTTAAAGTGTGAATATTAGAAAGTAATACAATATTAAGACACTAAAAGAAAGAATAGCCCCTAGATTTGTGGTACAAGCGTGTGGCTGTGAAAAACAACTGTATACATGAAGAATTCACTGGAGTGAGTATCAGAGTACAAACAAAAGGGTTTGGAATTGAGATGATGCATTTGATTTAATATAAAGTGGAAAAAATAGAAGGTAAAACACAAGATGATTGTAACTGTGTTTCATGTATTCTGTGATTCCAACTGGATGAATAACAAGCAAGAAATGGACAGAGCTGTCTAAAAATTAAACTGCTCATGTTGGGGGAGTGAAGGATATGAGATTATGGGTGTCTCATTGTTTTATTTTTCAAAAATTTCCTTAATGTGGCTGCTATGGTTTGAATGTTCCCTCTAAAAGTCATGTTGAAACTTAATCCCCAATGTGGCAGTATTGAGAGGTGGAGTCTTTAAAAGGTAGTTGGGTCACGAGAGCCCTCATGAACTAATGGATTAATGAGTGAATGAATGAATAGGTCATCATGGGAGTGGGACTGGTGGTTTTATAAAAGGAAGAGAGACCCCAGTGAACACACTGAGCTGCCTCGCCATGTGATTCCCCATGCCGCCTCAGGACTGCAGAGTCCCGGCCAGCAAGAAGGCACTCGTCAGATGTCTGCCTGACCTTGAACTCTACAGCTTCCAGAACTGTAAAAACATAAGTTTATATTCTCTACAAATTACCCAGTTTCAGGTATTCTGTTATACGCAACAGAAAGTGGAGTAAGAAATGGCTCTATGAGCTTTTCAAATATAATAACATATAAGAATAATTCCTGGCCTATTGCCTGATAATGATATTGTTCCCCATTCTATTTCTGTAACTTATTTGAGAAGGTTTTCCTGATTTTCACCTCTCAGCCCAGTCACCCCTGTTGCATGTTTCTATATCACTGTATTGATGACAATTTACTATACTGTAAAGTACAGTACTGATGACAACTTTACACTTAATGCTTTGATTTTCTATCTTCTCTGGCAGACATGGACTTTTGCAGGTGAGGGCAGCATATTTTCTTGCTCACTGATACATCTTTAGTACATAGCTAGTGCCTTGTCTATGGGAGGTACCTAATAAATATTTATTGCCTAAATTATCAAGTCTCCAAATAAAAGAGAACACCAAAAACCTAAGATTTTTATTTTGCACTGTTTTTGGCTCTTTTGGTCTCAGCACTTTTGGAACCCATACCTCACTTTCTCTTCGTCTTGACAAACACTGTCCACATTTTTCAGCCAACCCAAAGCTGGATGGCATGGTGCCTTGAGTTGGCAATTAACCAAAGGAGTGGCCCAGTGATGAAAGAATAATCCACAGAAAAGGAAAACCAAACTCAAGTTTTGGCTAAGGCTGCCATCGTCAAGAATGATCTGAGGAAACCCAAGGGATTATGGCCAAAAGGATTCTAGTGGTATTGCTAAGTCAAGTCCTCTCTGGCCCCACTCCTATGAAATACCAACCAAACACACTGGTGCTAATTCAAGTGCACTTTACTTTAGGACACTTTGTTTCATTTTAGAAGCAAGTATAGGAAATCACCCAAAACACAAGCCACACATTACGATGGCAGGCTGCAAGTGGCTCTTACCAAACAACCCTAGCATGTAAGAGTTAGAAGAGCCCTTCAACATGTCTGTTCCAAACACCTTTCTCCAAAGTTGACACAGATTTTCTTAGCAACAGTCAAGATGAGTAATCACCCAGTCTTCCCTTGAGCGCTTTGAGTGATGGTGAACTCCCCATCTTTCAAGACAGTTCATTTCCTTTTCAGAGAAATCTCTTCTAGACTTGGTAAACATGAAGTACATGTGCTGACACTCTGAGCCCCACACTTGTGGCAGAGATCACCAATTAATCACAATGTTTTTTGGGTTTTTTTTTCCCACCAAGCCTAGGTTTAGCTTTAGAATCATCCTCAACATTGTTTTTCATTTGGATAGAGGTCAATTTGCAGTCCCTGTTGCAGTTTCTAGAAAGTTAAGTCTTCTGCACATAACTCTTCTTCATGTTCTCTGTGAGCACACAGGACTCTAATAGTCTGGGGCGAGGACAGCGTCAGCCCTGAAGTCTTGAGCCCATTCCTGGAACACAGTTTGGGAAAGACAAAATCTGCAGGCTGGGGGGTTGGTATTAGGCTCTCCAAAGCCTGAGATCCACAAGGTCAAATATTGGAAACAGGCATTTCTTAGGCACGATGAATAATCTTTCCACTGACTTCTGAAAGCCTATACTGGGGATGGAAGCCTAGGGTCATTGATGCACTGGGACCCAGGTTGAGGGCAGATCAAGGCTGCTTGTGGTAAAGCTGGGACTAGAACCTCAGTCTGTGATTTCTAATCTGTTGAGTCCCCTATCAGACCAAATTGTCTTTCTTTGATAAAGCATTAACATACTATTTCCCCAATTTCATTTTGAAATCGTGGGTTGAGTCATGAAGAAGGCAGGTCATCAACCTGTATGGAAGAACGTTGGGTTTAGTGAAACATAGAGTGATTCCTTGCAGCTTCCAGAAGAGTTTGGGAGATTCAGTTGTGAATAATGCTAACATAGTTGCAATGTTAGATTAGTACAGGTTTACTTTTAAATACTTAATCATATAAAAGACTTGCACAGCTTCAATTCATTTAAGCCTCCCAATAATGGGTAAATTTTAAGTTTCCAGAAAAGTGAGATTATCCATTTAGACAATCCTGTTTTTGACATAATTGTCCAACGTGGAAGAGGAAACTTGTTCAGGCCTTCCGTTTGTCTTATCATCAGTGACAGCTGAGTCAATTTTCTCTTCTGGTGGGTATGCTTTGTTCCTTTTGGAAAATGCCTGACTGATTTCTGCCTGGGTTCTGTTTTTGGTCTCAGGCAGCACAAAATATAGGTAGATAGCACCTGTGATACAAATTGTAGCAAAGACTAGGAAACAGTAGGTGTTCAGACTTTTCTGTGGAAAGGCAGAGACAAAAACCATCAAATAGATAATCAGTAAAGTTGCTGTCAAACCATCTCTACACAGATTTTTAAAATAGCTCCACATTCATATACCAATACTCCTAGACAAAACACCATGTGTGATGCTGGCTCTATAAGGCAAGTGTGCCCTACATGAAGTGTTATCACATGAGGCTTGAATAAATCAGCTTCAAACTCTGGTAAAGATGAGCAAATGATACTTTTTGTTGTTGTTGTTGTTGTTGCAAATTTGGCATTTAAAAATTAATCATCATGAAAGCAAAATGGTATGCTTGCTGAATATTAGCTTAAGCTTATATTTACAATTAACCACATTGTCTCCTTGCTTCTACTATACACATAAGACAAGAATGACATCGAAAGGGAAGAGAAATGCCTCAGTTCATAGGAAGAATGTGGAGCATAGAACAGGCCAAGGTAATGCCAGTTTTTCTAATATGCAAGTGATCTAACTCACTAATTGACACTCTGAGATGGCCTTGCACAAATAAGAGAGATGAGAAAAAATAGAAATGTTCAAAGCAATCACTCCATTTTATGTATCCTGATTAGTGCTTGGACTAGAATAACCCTGCCAACTGCACTAGACCTTGAGCTTCTCAGTGATGCAGTCACCTCTGTAGCTCCTGTGCCTCATAGGAGGTACTCAGGACATGTCTGTGGAATAAAAGACTTGAAATCCTAGCCTGAAGCAATCCACCTGCTTTGGTCTCCCAGGTACTGGAATTATAGGCATGAGCCACCTCTCCAGAAATAAAAGACTTTCTGGGTCCCAGCTGTCAGGATTGTGACTATCATATGCAACAAACATCTATTGATCCAAAGATAAGGTTACACTGTCTTTGAATAATACTTCCCAAGAAGCAACATTCAGATATTAGTCCATTCCATTCCATTCTTTGATTTGACAAACATTTATTTTTGGAGAATGGCAGAGTGCTTAAGCTTGATCTCTGGATCACATTCTAGATCTACCATTTACTAAATCTGAGACTCTTTGTGCCTCTGTTTCCATGCTTGAAAAAGAGGATAATCATGGTACATGCAGGGTTGTTGTAGGAATTAAGTGAGACATTCCCTTTAAAGTGCCACATGCAGTAAATGTTCCACACCTGGGGATGCTTAGCTCTTGAGACCGTGCCTTCTGCTCATACAAAGACTTCAAGAGCAGTGTGGAGAAGGGGGAGAGTATGGGCTCTGAAGCCAGTCGAGTGGGATTCAAATCCTGATCCCATTACTCACATGTTGTTTTAACACTTATGATGTGCCATTTAAGATAGAATTTCAATCCACTGAACATCTGTTTCCTCATTTGCAACATGGTGATATATACCCACATATTATTTTGAAGATGAAATGAGATATATCAATTTTGCATTCAACATCCTCCACACCCCCATCTGCATGCTGAATGGACATCTGACTTATCAAGTCCAAAGTGGAGCCTATAAAACTGCCTGTTTTAGCATTCCTCATCTCTGCTGATGGCACCTCCATCCTTCTGATTGATCATGCCAACAAAAACACTTGGAGGCAGGCCGAGCTTCTCTCTCTCCCTCTGTCTCTCCCACCCACATCTGCTCCATTAGGAAATCATGTTGCTCTACCTTGAAATGTATTCCAAATCTGAGAGTTTGTCACCACTTCTATTGCAACCCAATTTTGGTGCAAGTCACCATCATGTCTTGCTTGGATTTTTGCAATAGCTTGTCAACTGATTTCCCTGCTTTTCACTTTAAGCATAATCTTGAGATTATTCTTAACAGACAAGCCAGAGTGATCCTGTTAAACAAAGGACAAAACTTGTCACTCCTCTGCTCAAAACCCACCATGACTTCCTAAGTCACCTACAGGAAAGCCAAAGTCCTCACCATGGCCTCCAAGGCCACCGACCATGTGTCCCTCTTACTTCTCTGATCTCACTCTCCTCACTTTCTTTGACCGAACCCCACTGCCTTTATGATTTCCCTCCAGTATTGGGCCTCAGAACCTTTGCAAATGCTGTTCTCTCTTGCTGGAATAATCTTCATTTAGGCCTCTGTATATCCTGCTTTCTTACTCCTCTTCGTCTGACTTATAGGTCATTTTCTCAGAGAGGTTCTTTTTGACTCCCATTTCTAAATAGCCCCTCCCAGCCCTGCTTCATTGCTCTTCAAAAACACTCACCACTATGCAGCATTGTAGTGTGCAACTGCCTGTTTATCAACCTTCTCCCTACCAAGAGGTAACTATCTGAAGGCAGAAGTCATCATTTTTCTTGTATTCCCAGAACCTGGAGAGTGTCTGATATACAGTAGATGCTCTGAGTATCTTACTGAGTGGATGGATGGACTGAGGCTCAGAGAGGCTTCCTGCCCTATCCCAGGCCACACGCAGGGCTTTCTAGGACCTCTCTGACACCCACACAGCTGCCTCTTGCTTGGCTTTCTTTTCCCAAGGGACCTGATGGGTGTGGCGAGGATTATTCTCACAGTTTCACAAAATTCAGTCAAGAACACGTGGTTCAGCCGAGCACAGTAGCTCACGCCTGTAATCCCAGCACTTTGGGAGGCTGAGGTGGGTGGCTCACTTCATGTCAGGAGTTCAGAACCAGCCTGGCCAACATTGTGAAACCCCATCTCTACTAAATTTACAAAAATTAGCTCAGCATGGTGCAGCCACCTGTTATCCTAGCTACTTGGGAGGCTGAAGCAAAGATTAAAAGTGGACCCCCTCCTTACACCTTATACAAAAAGTAACTCAAGATGGATTAACGACTTAAATGTAAAACTCAAAACTATAAAAACCCTAGAAGAAAATCTAGGCAATACCATTCAGGACATAGGCACAGGCAATTTCATGACAAAAATGCCAAAAACAATAGCAACAAAAGCAAACATTGACAAATGGGATCTAATTAAACTAAAGAACTTCTCCACTGCAAAAGAAACTACCATCATAGTGAACATACAACCTACACAATGAGAGAAAGTTTTTACAATCTATCCATCTGACAGAGGTCTAATATCCAGAGTCCACAGGGAACTTAAACAAATTTACAAGAAAAAACAACCTCATTAAAAAGTGGGCAAAAGACACAAACAGTAAAGAAGACATTCATGCAGCCAAAAAACATATGAAAAAAAGCTGAACATCACTGATCATTAGAGACATGCAAATCAAAACCACAATGAGATACCATCTCATGCCAGTCAAAATGGGGATTATTAAAAAGTCAAGAAACAACAGATGCTGGTGAGCTTGCAGAGAAAAAGGAATGCTTTTACATTGCTGGTGGGAGTTTAAATTAGTTCAATCATTGTGAAAGACAGCATGGTGATTCCTCAAAGACCTAGAGGCAGAAATGCCATTTGACCCAGCAATCCCATTACCGGGTATATACCCAAAGGAATGTAAATCATTCTATTATAAAGATACATGCACGTGTATATTCATTGCAGCACTATTCACAATAGCAAAGACTTGGAACCAACCCAAATGCCCATCCATGATAGCCTGGATAAAGCAAATGTGGCACATATACACCATGGAATACTATGTAGCCATAAAAAGGAATGAGATCATGTCTTTTGCGTGATGTGGTGACATGGATCCAGTGACATGGATGGAGCTGGAAGCTGTTACCCTCAGCAAACTAACACAGGAACAGAAAACCAAACACACTGCATGTTCTCACTTATAAGTGGGAGCTGAACAATGAGAACACATGGACACATTGAGGGGAACAGTACATGCTGGGGACTATCGGGGGGTTGCAGTGGAGCTAGAGTGTCAAGAAGAATAGCTAATGGACTCTGGGCTTAATATTAATACCTAGGTGATTGGTTGATCTGTGTAGCAAACCACAATGGCGTATGTTTACCCGTGTAACAAACCTGCACATCCTGCACATGTACCCCGGACTTAGAATAAAAGTTGAAGAAAAACAAAAAGCTCAGAAAAAGTTTGACTAGCCCTGCCCATCTCACTCTGCTGAGGCATTCAGGATATGACCCAATATTCTTCAGGTTGAAAAGAATAATTTGCTCCCTTCCAGAATTTATTGAACTCAAACTGGATTTTACAACTCGAGTAGAATCAAAGAGGCATACATTTGCATGCAATTTTCTCTGAATCAGAAAATATTGGCAGTCCACACTGGAGACTGTTTTTCGCAGGCTTTATAACAAATGGCCCAAGCAACACTGATGCTGACCACAGCAAATGCTGCCAACACGATCCCAGAGCCGGTGTGTGGAGGTGAGCATGAAGGGATGTGGGCTCCTCCCCACAACCACAGTGGCCTCTTTTCTCTGTTGGTGACGAGAGGTCTAAGGATTTTCCATTTTACAGGTGAGGGAACTCATACTTGGAGAGAAAACCTATGCTTGAGGAGTATGCCCAGGGCCCTGTGCTAATACATGGGCTACAATACAGGTGTGATTCATGCTGTTGTCTGTGGCTCTATTGGCTCAGATATTTTATTCTGAGGAAGAAGTCCAGGCTTCTTAGGGGTCTGTTTGAGGGCTGGAATACATTTGCCACTGACACCTATTGGAATAAGTGAAACATCAAGATGTGTGAGTAGTTTCTCTTGGTGGCTCCTGTGGGCTGAACTGCGTCCCTCCTGAAATTCATACGTTGAGTCCTAAGCCCTAGCACCTCAGGATGTGATTAAGTTAAAATGAGGTCATTAGGGTGGGCCCTAATCCAATATCCTGCTGTCCTCATAAGAGAGGAGATGAGGACACAGATCCACACAGAAAGGAGACCACGTGAGGACACAGGGAGAAGACAGCTGTAAGGAACATGGCTGTGCTTTGGTCAAGGGTAGGCTGAGGTAAACATCCAGAGCGACTCAGTGAGTTTAGAGGGCAGGTGTCTAACGCCACTTGCTATCACAGCCATGTAGCCATAACATGGGAAGGGCATCCCTTGGCCCTACACCACTGTTGTCTGTAAAAGGTATAACTGCCCTGCTGACACTGTACAGGCACTCTCGCACTGGCGCCCAGAGAAAGAGAGAGAGAACCAGAGATGTCCATCTGCAAGAAGGAAAGAGGGGAGCCAGGACACAGTCGGAGTTCTGGTGCCCAGACGAAGAGTTAAGCTGCTGACCCTGAAGGGCGAGCTGGCAGTGCAGCCGTGTGTGGGAGCTGCTGGACTAAGCAGCCAAGACAGGGTGGACAGCGTGACAGAACTAGTGTGAGTGAGCTGCTGATGAGAGAACTACATTGCACCTGTCTACGGCCCCCTGAGTGTTCTTCCAGCTGTCTGCTCATTCACCCACTCCCTTCAGACCTCAGCATGAGCTGGAACCTGACCCTGGGGATAAAAATTGGCGTAGCCGTGAGCTTGACCACAACCATTTACAAGCCAAGGAGAGGGGTCTCAGAAGAAATCAACCCTGCTAACCCCTTGCGCTCAGATTTCTAGCTTCTAGAATTGTGAGAAAACGAATTTCTGTTGTTGAAGCCTCTAGTCTGTGCTATTTGGTCATGGCAGCCTGAGGCCCGAGTAGATGAACACAGTAGCTCTTGATTGCGGCCAAGCTGGCTTTCAGAAGGGAGGTAGGTCAGAAATGGTTCCTGTATGGCGTCTACAACACATACATGTTGCTCCTGTGGGTGGGTATGGGTGGGGCTGGGGTGGGCTGGGGTTGGGGGATGTGACTCAGAACTTGTTAGCCCTGTATTTCTCTAATGCATTGATCACTGCTCACAGCAGCCCCCTGAGCCCAGCTCTCTGACTTGCTAAGCCCCTCTCCAGAAAGGAAATTAACCGTGGCTGCCTTCCCAGGCTTGGCTCAGGAGGCTGACATTTCACAAAATAGTAAACGTAACTACCTGCCCAGTGTCTCCATCCGTGTGTCCGGCCTGGCTGTTCCCGCTCCAATGAAGGTTCATCAACAGTCACACTTGCAATGTATCCTTAATTACCCCCTGAAAACCCAGACACCCTGGACATGCCCAGCTGCCTAGAAACTGTTTCCAGAGGGGATTTGTTTCGAAATTGCCCATAGGCATAAGAAATGGCTCATAAATGACAGGCAAGAGAAGCAAGAACAAAACAAAGAATTGATTCCAGGTTTTAGAAATACAAAAAATTATCTAGGTTTGGAAGTGCGGTAACCTTGCAAGTTACTACATCTCTCTGAGCTCATCCCCTTGCCTGTCAAAGGGAGTGATACAGGCACTACCTCCCAGCATAGACGGCAGTGGAGTACTCTGGGCACACAGCAAGCGTTCAATGAACACTATGCTAAAGTGGCATGTTGGTGCTGTTAACGCTCAAACTGTGGCAGGCCAGCAAGGTCTTTCACACCCCACACCTGCGAGTGGCTCAGAAGATAGTGGCCTGCTTCTCGGACATACAGATCTCAGGACTGGGCCATGTGAAGGTGCTGGAACTTCTCTACTTAATTTATAAATGTGATGGGGGAACCGTGTTGACAGAAGCAGCTTGAAGTTAACTTTTGCCATAATAATGACGATTTTACTGACACCTGGCTCTGCCGGCTTTGAGCCAAACTGTAAAAAGCCACTTAAGGTTTAAAAGTCCATTGAAAAGATAACTTGTTATGTTCTGACTGCAGCCACGTGAGGATGCCTCCGGATGGGAGTAAATGAGTGTGGGACCTTGACAAACTCCATGGCTCATGGAGCCCCCAACAGCACTTATGTTTCAGAAATAGAGTGGTTGTTGCCAAAACACAAAGATGCCTTGAAAGTTACAGGGTGTGGCAGCCTTTTAACTCTGAGACCAGGAGGCTGTAGTAAGTGATGGATGGAGAGGGAAGATGAGGACCAGGTGGTGAAGTGGAGAAACTGGGTCTGATGCTGACTGTGGGACCTGGATTGACCACGTCTACTTCCTGGACCTCCTTGCCTGTACAGTGGCAAGGATCAAAAACTCCAGCTCAGGACTGTGTGAAGGTGATGTGGGCACAGAAAGCCATGCATGGGGGAGGGGGTGGCACAGAGCAACTGCTCCGTAACTGTGAATGCAGAAACAGCCACCATGCAAGCTTGGAACTGGGGTGGCTGGGGCTTGGAGTGCCGCAAATACTGACCTTCAGCTCACCCACGCTGGCAGCAGAATCTCTGGGATGTGTTGCGCTTGGCACTAGTAAATTAGCAGGCAGACTCCGAACTGAGTGCACAGAATAGTTGGTGAGGGGAGGAGGACAGGATTGAAATAGCTCCTAAGAATGGATGGTGATGTATCTGACAGATTCTCACCTTCTCCAGGTGGTACCACCCAGCACAGAGGGCAGCAGAGAGCCCTGGGAGGCATTTGAGCAGGGATGCTTCATCCTCCTTCTGCAAATGGTTCTGGGCCCCTTGCTCTGTGCAGAAGGCTTGCAAAGACTTTTGTGTTCCTGCTCCCAGATAACCCTCTGATCTGATCCTCTATCTCACCCATCTTTCTTGCTCATTCTGTTTCAGTCATACAGGCCTCTGGGTGGTTTCTTACACAGGCCAAATCTAGCCCTGCCCAAGGGCCCGCACTTGCTGTTTTTCTAGCCAGGACTTCACCATTCCCGGACAGCTCTGCTCCCTCACTTCACTCAGGCCTCTGCTCAACTGCCACCTCCTTCCAGAGCCCTTCACGACTGCCCCGTCTCAAATAGCACTTCTGCCTCCTTTGTTTCCCCATTCAGCTCCAGGACCAGGAAACACAGGCTTTGTTACCACTCTATCCTCATTGCCTAGAATAGTGCCTGGCACACAGCTGGGACTCAGCGTAAATATGTGTTGAATTAATGAATGAATTCAGTTTCCAATGAATAGATTCTTTCCCTACCCAAAAAGAACTTACATCTGATTCTTGAGTAAGTGGGCATTTTCCTACCGATCACTGTCACCCTTGGGATGATGATCCCATTAGCTGTGGTTATGATGATGACAGTGACGATGTTAAATGGGTGGTGGTGTGCAGTGTGCACTGGAACTATTAGATGGAATCTGTCTTACACAGTGATGAGCACATTGCAAAAATGATAAGTAGGTTGTAGGTTTGAGTTGCTAACCTAGGAGTCCTTGCATAGTCTCAGCAATGGGTAGCCCACGCCCTCAGAAGCAGCCCATAGCAGTTAGGGCAGCTCTAGGAAGGCACAGGAAAGAGAGAGGGATGAAAGGTTTTGCCCGAAGCATAGTTTCTTTCTTTCTTTTTTCTTTTGGAGAAAATATTTGGCTTATATAGCCCCTTTATTCTAGTCCTAATCCTCGATGCATTAGACATAAAGTTGGAAGTGTTTTTGTATATACATATACGTTAAATTCTAGGGTACTTGTGCACAACGTGCAGGTTTGTTACATATGTATACATGTGCCATGTTGGTGTGTTGCACCCATTAACTCGTCATTTACATTAGGTATATCTCCTAATGCTATCCCTCCCCTCCCCCCACGCCATGACAGGCCCCAGTGTGTGATGTTCCCCACCCTGTGTCCAGGTGTTCTCATTGTTCAATTCCCACCTATGAGTGAGAATATGCGGTGTTTGGTTTTCTGTCCTTGCGATAGTTTGCTCAGAATGATGGTTTTCAGCTTCATCCATGTCCCTACAAAGGACATGAACACATCCTTTTTTATGGCTGCATAGTATTCCATGGTGTATATGTGCCACATTTTCTTAATCCAGTCTATCACTGATGGACATTTGGGTTGGTTCCAAGTCTTTGCTATTGTGAATAGTGCCGCGATAAACATACGTGTGCATGTGTCTTTATAGCAGCATGATTTATAATCCTTTGGGTATATACCCGGTAATGGGATGGCTGGGTCAAATGGTATTTCTAGTTCTAGTTCCTTGAGGAATTGCCACACTGTCTTCCATAATGGTTGAACTAGTTTACAGTCCCACCAACAGTGTAAAAGTGTTCCTATTTCTCCACATCCTCTCCAGCACCTGTTGTTTACTGACTTTTTAGTGATCGCCATTCTAACTGGTGTGAGATGGTATCTCATTGTGGTTTTGATTTGCATTTCTCTGATGGCCAGTGATGATGAGCATTTTTTCATGTGTCTGTTGGCTGTATAAATGTCTTCTTTTGAGAAGTGTCTGTTCATTTCCTTTGCCCACTTTTTGATGGGTTTGTTTGATTTTTTCTTGTAAATTTGTTTAAGTTCTTTGTAGATTCTGGATATTAGCCCTTTGTCAGATGGGTAGATTGCAAAAATTTTCTCCCATTCTGTAGGTTGCCTGTTCACGCTGATGGTAGTTTCTTTTGCTGTGCAGAAGCTCTTTAGTTTAATTAGATCCCATTTGTCAATTTGGGCTTTTGTTGCCATTGCTTTTGGTGTTTTAGACATGAAGTTCTTGCCCATGCCTATGTCCTGAATGGTATTGCCTAGGTTTTCTTCTGGGGTTTTTATGGTTTTAGGTCTGATATTTAACTCTTTAATCCATCTTGAACTAATTTTTGTGTAAGGTATAAGGAAGGGATCCAGTTTCAGCTTTCTACATATGGCTAGCCAGTTTTCCCAGCACCATTTATTAAATAGGGAATCCTTTCCCCATTTCTTGTTTTTGTCAGGTTTGTCAAAGATCAGATGGTTGTAGATGTGTGGTATTATTTCTGAGGGCTCTGTTCTATTCCATTGATCTATATCTCTGTTTTGATACCAGTACCATGCTGTTTTGGTTACTGTAGCCTTGTAGTATAGTCCTAAGCCAAAAGAACAAAGCAGTAGGCATCACGGTGCCTGAAGCATAGTTTCTTCCTTCCTTAGGAAAATAGCATGAGTTTCCAGTTGAAAGGAGAGAGATCAACCTCTGCTCTATGAATCACCCCTTAAAAGCTGCAGAATCAAAGGGAACCCCATGGGCAAAAGACTCCTTTTCAGTCATACCTGAATGAATGGGAAGAGGAGCCCAACAGCAAAGTTGGAGAGCCAGTTGACGGTGCCTGCGATGATGAAGGTAGCTGGCTGCTGAGATTGCTGGAAGTACTCACCTTAGTCAAGATGAACGGGATGCCACCTGCAATGTGTGAGCCAGGACATGGAATTAATCAATCTGAGGAGGTCATGCCTCCAGCATCCATCTCCATCTGCCACACTTTAGAGCCCCGCCCCTGCCACTTGACTGGATGTGTAGTGGGCCCCAGTTTCTGAGTCGCCCTGGTGACTTAGTGTTACTCAGTGGAGACATCATTGACATTGGGGTGGGACAAGTCTTTATTTTGAGAGACTGTCCTGTGCAATTGCAGGGCATTTATTACCCTTTACTTTCTGATGCCAGGAGAGCCTCCAGTCACCACCACAACCCAAGCTGCCCCCGCCACATTTCCAAACTCACATGTGGTCTGAGGTCTATACCCTTCTATTCCTCCATATCCTGTTCAGTAAGACCAGTGATCGCACCCTTTGCCCAGACCAGGACCTGGGGCTCAGCACAACTGCTGGGATCCCACTTGAACCTCCCCATCTCCAACTGGAGTCACCACTCTGCCAATGAGATCTACACCTGGGTGTTTCTCAGACAAGACAGAGTGGACAATGGACAGGAAATCCCTCAGGGACTTTTACCAAACTCTAGAGAGACACTGAACACAATTTGGAAATTACTAGGATGGAGCCATTCATTGTGTCAACATCCAACAATTATTTATGTGCTGGGACTGTTCCAACATTGAGGTCAAAAGCAGCATGTCCTTGCTTTCATGGGGAACCCTTGTCTGCTGGGATGATTTGTTCATTAAAATGGTAGTGAGCCCAGGAATGGAAAACCAAACCTCATATGTTCTCACTCATAAGTGAGAGCTAAGCTACGAGGATGCAAAGGCATAAGAATGGTACAACTGGGGCTAGGCGCGGTGGCTCACGCCTGTAATCCCAGCACTTTGGGAGGCAGAGGCCGGTGGATTACATGAGTTCAGGAGTTTGAGACCAGCCTGACTAACATGGTGAAACCCCGTCTCTACTAAAAATACAAAAATTAGCTGGGCGTGGTTGTGCATGCTTGTAATCCCAGCTACTCGGGAGGCTGAGGCAGGAGAATCGTTTGAACCTGGAAGGTGGAGGTTGTAGTGAGCCGAGATCATGCATATTGGACACCAGCCTGAGGTATAAAACACTACAAATTGGGTGAATGTATTTTGCTTGGGTGATGGGTGCATCGAAATCTCAGAAATCGCCACTAAAGAACTTATTCATGTAACCAAACACCACCTGTTCCCCGCCCCCCAAAAAAAACCTACGGAAATAAAAAAATAAAAATAAAAAAAGGGAGTGAGCAGATGAATAAATAAATATAAATACAAAATGTGATAAGCATTCTGGAGGAGATACACTGTCTATTTTGGTACTGGGTGGAGAAGGATGCCCTGCGGAGGAAATGGTGGAGATGTGGATTGAAGAAGGAGAGGTGGCTCCTGAAGATCTGGGGAAGATCATGTTGGGTGGAGAAAGGGGCCGGCAGAGGTCCTACAGGTGAAAGGATTGGGCCAAGGTCTACGATAGGGGCCAATCTGTCCAGACACCTGAAGGAGGCAGAGAGGAATGGGGTGAGGTAGCAAATGTGAGCAGGGGCAATGAAGCAGCCTCTTGTAGATCATGGAGAGGGATTTGCAGTTGAAGAAAACTACTTTGGGCTGCTAGGCAGCAGTTGAGGTGATCAATTTGCATTTCACAGAGGTCACTGCTGTTTGGAGAAAAGCCGAGAGGGTGTAGGAGTGGATGCAGGGGGCTGTCAGGGCAGTCCAGGGAGGAAGCAATAGTTGTTCAGGAGGGCTCAGATCATGGCAGGTGAGATGAAAGGAAGGGACTGAATTCAGAGACAATTGCCCCATCAAGGTAAAGCTTTCAAGGTAAGCATTGCACACACACAATCACTGAGCAAGCTGACCCAACCAAGCAACCCAGGGTGACAAAGACACAAAGCTAGGGCCAACTCAAGTCTGAATCTCTCCAGACCTTTCACCGTTATCACTCTGCTACGCTGCCAGCAAGGCTTGCACTCCAACAAATCAAAAACGACTCGGAGTGGACGGTTGCCCAACAGTCCAATATAGCTTAAACTTTGAAAATTAGCCCCAATTAATTATGCATGTGGGTCCACTCATCTTGTTATCTTATTAGAGTCTTCTTTGTTATCTTGTTTGAGTATCCTATTCTGGATTGCCCCAGAAGCAGACACTGAGAAGCAGTTTATGTGCCAGTTGATCCCAGAAAAGGCAGGGAAGAGTGCAGGGAAGTGAAGGAGGTGGATAAGGGGTGTGTTATTAGCACCACCACCATGGTCAGCCACATCTTAATCCAACTGGGACCCTTGGGAAACTGTGGAAAACACATTTCAGAGTTACCCCATCTGAGGGGTAAGAGGGCTGGGTTATCTATCCACCATGTCCCATCAGTCACTGACTGTTACACTTTGAGCAGTGCTTTTGGCCGGCCACAATGTGGGCTGAGAGGGCCGGGGAAGTCCTCAGGCAAAAAGCCACATATGGGAGCAGTCGTAGGTCTGTCCGGGAATCACAAAAGGGTGTGGACCACGGGATTTGGGGAAGGTAACAAGAATCTTTGCTACTGCCATCTATTCCTTAAGTGTTTAACTTCTCAGTGACTATTGCAATAATCAGGTAGCCATTACTAATAACAACAGTGATGAAAATCTTTATATCATATACACCTAAGTACTCGTTTCAGGAGCTGGGGTATAACACTAGGGTTAAGAACATGGGGTGGAGGTCCCACACTCTAATTAGGAGTGTACAGTGGGGGTCTTACCCTAAAGTTAGGGGCCTGAGGTGAGGGTGTAACACTGTAGTTAGGGGCCTGGGTGGGGGTCTGATACTATAGTTTGGAGCATGCTGCTTCAATCAGACCATCTGGGTTAGAGTCTTGGTTCTGCCACTTGCAGCCTCTGTGTGACCTTGGGCACATTAGTTCACCTTTCCGGCTCGAATTTCCTCCTCTGTAAGCAAGGACAATGGAATTGATTTCATGGGGTCATTGCAAAGCTTAAAGGACCTAATACAGATAATACACATTGAATTGTGTCTGAGGTGTGATGAACACTCAATAGCTTTTAATGATGATGATGATGATTATTCAGAAGAAGCATGTTCCAGGAGACTATGAATCATGTGATCGGAGTAAGCTTCCTGGCTCCTGGATCCCATGGACACTGAGCCACACTGGTTGACTAACTGTTTTTCCTGAGCAGGTGGTCTGCCCGCCAATTTGCTTTGGCAGAAAAGGGCTTTCCCAATAACATATAGTTGCTCTTGCCTTAGTAGCACATACATTGTGGAAAAGGAAACCAGATTTGAATCCATGCATTTGAGGCATAGAAGCCTAGGACTCTAGGTAAAATAAAAACTCTTATTTTACAGATTAGGAAAATGAGGCTCAGAGAGGGAAATGTATTTGCTCAAGGTCATAAAACTTGGTGGAAGAGCCAGATTTAGTTAAAAAAAAAAAAAAAGTCCCTCTGACTCCTTTCTTCACAGAATATCAAGAGGTGATATGGATTGAGGTATCTGTCCCTCACCTTGAAATTATTTTATTCCCCTCTTTCTCTCTCCCCAACTCTTTCCCTCCCCCACTCATTTTCCTCCCTTCTTGCCACGAAAGTAGAAAATACGTGCTGATTAATTGAGTATTCTATGTAAAAATTTGCCAAGTAATTTAAAAAATTCTGTAGATAACCTAAAAATATTCCTAATAATTTTGAGACATTGTTTACTTCATTAATAATGTATCGATCTACTTCGTTAATAATGCCATTACTTTTCCTTCAGAAATGTTCATAAGCAAAGAAACATTCTTCCACCTCATTGGTAAATTCCTAATAGTTACATTTAGTTATGTTCAAGTGAAAAGGAATTGAATTATGCATGTTCTTCATATAAGAATTACTTTTTGAAAACTGCCTTTTCCTCCAAATCTCTGTTCTCTGTGAATCTGTGCTCCAGCTCAGCTGGCCTAACAACCAAGCTGTCTTGTGGCAACAGCGCCCTGGTGTCTACAGTGAGGAACTATCTGCTACCTTTCTTTCTCCAGCGATAAACCTGATAAAAATTCCCATCACTTTACCTACTAGCTATGTGACCACATGTACCTATGGTTCTCAGTTTTCTCATCTATACAATGAAGATAATAATAATTCCTACTTAGTTTTGTTTTGTGCATTAAATGAGACTATGCTTAGCAACGTGCACCTGTGGTATTTCTCTAGAGCCAGCTTTGTTATTTCTGCTTCCAGTAACGTTTCCTACATATTATCTTTAGGCGCTTTCTCCCTCCTCTCTATTTTCTTTTTTTTTTTTTTTTTTTTTTGGAGACGGAATCTCGCTGTGTCGCCCAGGCTGGAGTGCAGTGGTGCGATCTCGGCTCACTGCAAGCTCCGCCCCCCAGGTTCCCGCCATTCTCCCGCCTCAGCCTCCGAGTAGCTGGGACTATAGGCGCCCGCCACCTCGCCCGGCTAGTTTTTTGTATTTTTAGTAGAGACGGGGTTTCACCATGTTAGCCAGGATGGTCTCGATCTCCTGACCTCGTGATCCACCCGCCTCGGCCTCCCAAAGTGCTGGGATTACAGGCTTGAGCCACCGCGCCCGGCCCCTCCTCTCTATTTTCTAACTCTTGCCCATGTACCCTAGAAAAAGTTCAATTTTAATTTTATTTTTGAATAAAAGAAATAAAGGCAACTGCCCAAACTTTTCCTTAATTCATTTTTATTAAAATTCTTCCAATGGAAGTACAATCATCAATTTCTAAAGCCCTTCAAAATGCCTAGAAACCCCCTTAGAAATTTCCTTAAGTGTGTCCATATGTCACTTAATCCTTTAAATAACTTTTCTGCTAAGCATCAGGTTTAAAAATAGCTCTTTTCTTTTATTGAAATATAATCATTTTGAAAACCCTTCATGGCCATTCTGCTTTGTTTATGTCAATAGACTTTATCTTGTTCATCCACTCATTCATCCATTTCCATCCGACATTTACATGTCAAGTTCTGTGCTAGGCATTTGCAGACTCTACTAGATGGTGTAAGAACTATCTTGGGAGGCAGTTACTCTAACTCCATTTAACTGGTGAGGAATTTGCGACCCAGAGTAGAGAGTGACTTGCTCAAGGTGGCACAAGCAGTAAATGATAGACTTGGCTCCGAAACCAAGAGATCCAGACTCAGGTAACAGACTTTCTCCTCTGCCCTTTCTCTAGGAGAGACATTTGAGAATTTGAAAATGCACAGGCTCCCAAACAGATTTGTTCTATGACAACAGCCAAGATATATGAGCAATTAGAACTCATGCCCTGTAGCCTGTTGGGAGGGGTGGGACCAGAGTGCACACAGGAAGCTCCTCCCCTCAGAGGATGTATGCGAGGTCTGTCCTTATTTCTGAGAGGAGCTTAGACACCCACCTCCTCAGGCATGTGCTTCCTAGGTAGGGAGGCAGGGGAGGCTGCTGAGCAACCAGGGATGAGGAGGTGTGGCAGATGCTTCCTGGGGGCTCCTTGCAGAGCCTTGCCTCACCCTGACTCTCAATGGGCTCCTCTGGCTCTGCCGACCACTAGGTGGGAAGCCTTGGTCCTTCTCTAGACCTCAGTTTCCTTGCCTATAATCTCACTTAATGAGCCATTTAAAATCTCAGTAAAGTAAAAACCTTGATAGTGCTTACTTGGCACATGGCAAATTATTACCATGTGGAGGTGGCCAGGCTAGTAGCTAAGAGCACTGGCACTAACTCTTGCCCAAGTAACCAAGAGAAAGCTCAATTGGAATTTCATGTTTACATAAAAGAAATAAAGGGTACTGCCCAAACTTTTCTTTAATTCATATTTATTAAAATTCTTCCAATGGAACCACTATCATCAATTTCTAAAGCCCCCCCCCCAAATGCCTAGAAATCTCCTTAAAAATCTCCACAAGTGTGTCCATATGTCACTTAATCCTTTATATATATTTTCTCTTAGTCACCAGGTTTAATCCAGTTTAAATTCCCCCTCTCCACTTCCAAGTTGTGTGACCACAGGTAAGTCGTATCTCTGGCTCTCCATTTTCTTGTACATAAAATGAGGACAGAACAGGAGTTCCTGCCTCTTAGGTCTGAACTGGGGATTAAATCAGATAGTGTTTAGCAACGTGTTTAATGTGTGGCTATATTAGTCCGTTTTCACACTGCTGTAAAGAACTACCTGAGACCGGGTAATTTATGAAGAAACGAGACTTAATTGACTTACAGTTCCGCATGGCTGGAGAAGTCTGAGGAAACTTATGATCACGGTGGAAAGGGAAGGGGAAGCAAGTGTATCTTCCTGTGGCGGAACAGGGGAGAGAAAGTGAAGGCGGAGATGTCACACACTTTTAAACCATCAGATCTCATGAGAACTCACTCACTGTCATGAGAACAGCATAAAGGAAACCACCTCCGTGATCCAATCACCTCCAACCAGGTCCCTCCCCTGACACATGGGGATTACAATTAGACATGAGATTTGGGTGGGCACACACAGCCAAACCATATCAGTGGCAAAGGCCCAATCAATATCAATGATTATGGCGATTCCTCTTCTGCTCGTCATTAATCCCCTCAGTGTTTGCTGGGAACTGACTATGTGCCAGGAGCCACGCTGGGGCATCGATGGCGGCAGAAAGCTGATTCAACTTCTGCCTTTGAGGAGCCATCAGCATCTGAGGTCCACTGAGTCAAGAAAGCCAGGCCCAAGCACAAGATTAATGTTCTCCTTTATTGGGCAGCAATAAAATAGTAAAAATGTATTGAGCACTTTCTATGTGTTCTTGAAAGGTTTTCTCTTTGTACGGTTTCTAATTATTTTAGAAAAGGAGTGATAAAATGGCATCATATATGGCATCAGACATTGTTGATCTTGGGCAAGGAAGATCAAATTATCAGGAGTCATTGGTCTGAACTGAAAGAGCAAAGGAAGTTTCCTCCTGTTGTATCCAGAAACACTGCAAAAGTTAAAGGCAGAAAATACCTTAGGGACCCCCTAGGCCAGCCCCAACCCAATATTTCAGGTGGGGAAACTGAGGCCAGAGAGGTGGAGTGAGACTCCCAATGTTTCAGAGGAGTAGGATCTAAGACTTCCAAACTAGCCTGACTGACTGCTCTATTGTGTCCTTGGCAATTCCTGGTACCCACCCACGCTTAGACTGTTCCCACTGCTGGAAATGACCCCGGCTTTGGAAAGATTTCAGGGCACACAAGGATATGGGCAATTTACTTCACATGAGCTTGGCTCCCAGTATAGGATAAAGAAGCAATGGTGCCTTTCTCCCCTTCTACACAGCCCAGCCAGGTAGCCAGCAAAAGTATCTATGCAAGCCTGTGGTCTAACCACACGGGATATGTTTTCTAAAAAAAAAAATGGAAAGGAGACTTCTCCAGGAATGGGCATGAGACATGAGCATCTATTTAATTAGGCAAAAGGGGGAGGTCCCTCCACCACTATCTTATTCTCGATCACAGCCTCATGTTTATTTATTTCCATGGATTGCATCCTCATCTTTGCATTTATCTTTTGCTTGTTCATTGTGCTCCTTGAGGGCAGGCATTTTGTCTCTTTTTCTCACTGTTGTTTCCCCCATAGCAAATCATGTTTGTCTCTTCGGTGCTTCACAGATGTTTGCTGAATGTGCAGATGAAGGGAAAATGATGATAGTTAAACAGATCTTTTAAGGATGAGTGGAAATTCTTTTTCTTTTATTTTTTTGAGAGAGTCTCACTCTGTTGCCCAGGCTGGAGTGCAGTGGCGTGATCTCGGCTCACTGCAAGCTCTGCCTCCCGGGTTCACGCCTTTCTCCTGCCTCAGCCTACTGAGTAGCTGGGACTACAGGTGCCCCCCACCACGCCCGGCTAATTTTGTCTTTTTAGTAGAGACGGGGTTTCTCCATGCTGGTCAGGCTGGTCTTAATCTCCTGACCTCGTGATCCGCCTGCCTCGGCCTCCCAAAGTGCTGGGATTACAGGCTTGAGCCACCGCACCCTGCCGGAAATTCTTTATGCAGTTGAGGAGACGGAGGGCTAAACAGGGTGCAGGTTTGGTGAGAGCCCGGCTGCGATGGGGAGGTGGGACAGCAGAGGCATCTTGTGAGGGGCCAGCAAGGGTAGATTCCAGGGTGTCTAGGAGGCCATGCTTGGGGCAGGAGTTTGCATGCAGAAGCTGTAGGCCCGTTGAAGGGTTTTAGGAGGCGAGAAACAAGAGCAGATTTGTGATTTGAAAAGTGTCCCTGATGCAGAGTGGGATATGGGTCAGCAGAGGGAGGAAGTGGAGGCAGACGGGGACACTGATTAGGAAACCGTGGTTCAGAACTCCAGAAACACAAGGGAAGATGTTTGTGAAAAAGAAGTTCATGCCTCTCAGCATCGTTAACAACCATACATGGTGATTCTAACTTGAATTTGTGTAGGATCGGTCATAAGACTAAGATTGTTTCCTGATCTCTGCTCTAGGGAAATGTAAAGAGATTCTTCCTCTTGACTATTCATTAGTATATTTTGACATACACTATTTTCCAGTGGGATTTAAAATCTGTGTTCTTTCGTTGAATCAATAGGCTTGAACATTACTATCCTGGATTGTCTGGGGGAGAGGATGTTTTTGAACAGCCTCAGGAGCAAACGGGCCATGGAAGGCCAAACTGAATGTTAATTCTAATTAAAAAGAGGAAGCTGCTACAGCACAATGAGTGGGACAGTTAATTAGCAGGTTAGAAAACACAATTAAAGTCTATCAGAACAAACCCACAGTGATGTGTTCTGTTTGGTGGTGAGTTAAGCACACTCAGATGACCTGTTTCTAAGCTTGGTGAGGAGTTTCTGTTTCAATAAAGACGGAGGCCAGCAGTCTTGCTGGTAGGTTCTCGTGGGCGCATTTTAACATTCTTCCTTTTCGGATGAGCACGGGGCTGGGAGGGGGTGTTGAAATAGAAAAGTAAGGGTGACTAGATAAAAGAGGGTCGAGCTAGGAGGAACATCTCCCACCAACGGACTGGGACATCAGGAAGACTGGCACACTCAAGCCATATCCTCAGAGAGAAGGCATTGAGAGTGGATAGAGGGAGGATGCAGATGCTGGGCTGAAGCCGGGAAGTCTGGGAACCCTGCATGGGGCTGTTAAGCAAAGGGATTTGTTTCCTGGCCCCCAGTGACTCCTGGGGAAGGGGTGAGTTGAACAGGTGAGTAATGGCCTGCTCTCACCATGGACTTCCAGAATCCTAGCAGCAGGAGACCCCACAACCCCACAGAGACTTGAGATGGCAGGGAGAACTGCTTAGACGGTGGCAGGGGCAGGACTCTGGCCTATGTAGTGCCCAGAGGGTTTGATGTGGGAACATCTGCAGTGAAGCATAGCCAGTAATGCCCATTCCCCAAGGCTTGCCATGCTCCTCTACAAGGCGTTAGCCTTTGTGTGACTGTCAGACCTGGACAGAGCAGGGTGGCCTTTCCTGTGGGATGAAGCCAGTACATTCTGAATGCCCCCTATCTGCTGGACTCTCTTGGGGCCCCAGCCTGGCTGTGCCCATGTGTAGCGCAGTGTCAGTTGCCCAACCAGGGTGCTTTCCTGGGGCCCTCATCATGGCTCCTTTGCCAGTAGACCATGTCTGACCATTGGAGAACTCTAGCAGACTGGCCCCCACTGGTGTGCACCAGCCCACCCACAGCCTCCCCTCACCACAGCCTCCTTTCACTGGCACACACTTGTTCATGCCCCACTCCCCACCACCCCATCATCACTTTGCTGGTGCACTGTGAGTGGACCTTGCCTCCCCCTCTTCCAGTACATGTGTGTGCATGTACCCCATAGTGCCTCCACTGCTGGCATGTGTGCACCCTGCTGTGCCCCCTACTGATACATGGGTATCCTGCCATGCTGCCACTGCCAGCATGAATGCACAAATGGACACTGGCAACCCTGCTCCTGCCATTGCCCCACCCCCACTGGTGCAAGGACTAGCACAGGTGCTGGCAACCCCACTCCCACCAGTGTCGCACCCCTGCTCTGCTGCCTTCCATCACTGGCCCAGCTATGTGCAGGAACACCGTCACCCAACTCCTGCTGCGCCCCACCCCAGCCAATGCACATGCACCCCACTGCACCGTTGCAGCTGCTGGCACATGTGAGCGAGTATGGATCCCACTGCTGAAGTGCTTTGGCTGGCACACCCATTGGAGTGTTTTGGTCAATGGGCTGGGAACACCTTGGCCCATTCAGCATAACAGGTTCCTAACCTTGAGGGGCCAGAGAACAAATCTAGGGGCCCAAAGTCAGTCCCCCAGAGCCAGAGCATGCAACCCAGGAGTGCTGAGCTGAGCATTGGCTCCCTAAAATCTTCCCGAAATGAAGACTGTCAACTGAACCCACCTCATGCCGCAATCAAACCCCCAAGGGTATCAAAGAAGATAAAAGCAAAAAAAACCCTATCTAAAGGTCAGCAGCCTCAAAGATTGAAGGGCCATTAGTCAACACAGATGAGAAAGAACCAGTGCAAGAACTCTGGCAACTCAAAAAGCCAGAGCATCTTTTTATCTCCAAATGACCACACTAATTCCCCAGCAACGGTTCTTAACCATAGTGAAATGGCTGAAATGACAGACCTAGAATTCAGAATATGGATAGGAATGAAGATCACTGAGATTTGGGAGGCCAAAATCCCCAAGGAATCTAAGGAATTCAATAAAACAATACAGGAGGTGAAAGATGAAATGGTCATTTTAAGAAAAAAACCAAACCTATCTAATAGAGCTGAAAAACTCACTTCAAGAATGCATAATATAATCACAAGTACTAGAAGCAGAATAGCCTAGGATGAAGAAAGAATCTCAGAGCTTGAAGACTGGTTTTCAGAAATAATTCAGTCAATAAAAATAAAGAAAAAAGAATAAAAAGAAAGGACGAAATCTCTGAGCAATATGGGATTATGTAAAGAGACCAAATCTATGACTCACTGGTGTCTCTGAAAGAGAGGGAGAGAAAGCAAGCAACTTGAAAAACATATTTGAGGATATTGTCCATGAAAATTTCCTTCAGGAAAAGCAGGGAACCCCTGCAAGATACTATATAAGATGAACATCCCCAAGATACATAGTCCATCAGATTCTCCAAGGTCAAAATGAAAGAAAAAATGTTAAAGGCAGCTGTAGAGAAGAGGCAGGTCACCAACAAAGTGAACCCCATCAGGCTAACAGTGGATGTTTCAGCAGAAACCCTACAAGCCAGAAGAGACTGGGGGCCTATATTCAGTATTCTTAAAGAAAAGAAATTCCAATCAAGAATTTTGTAGCCAGTCAAACTAAGCTTCATAAACAAAGGAGAAATAAGATGCTTTTCAGATAAGCAAGTGCGAAGGGAATTCATTACCACCAGATCTGCCATATAAGAGTTCCTGAAGGGAGTGCTAAATATGGAAAGGAAAGACCATTACTGGCCACTACCAAAACACACTTAAATACACAGACCAGTGATACTATAAAACAACTACACAATCAAGTCTGTAAAATAATCAGCTAACAATATGATGACAGAATCAAATCTGCACATACCAGTATTAACCTTGAATGTAAATGGACAAAATGCCCCAATTAAAAGGCACAGAGGCCAGGTGTGGTGGCTCATGCTTGTAATCCCAGCACTTTGGGAGGCCGAGATGTGTGGATCACTTAAGGTCACCTGGCCAACATGGTGAAACCCTATCTCTACTAAAATACAAAATTAGTTGGACGTGGTGGTATGCACTGTAATCCCAGCTACTCAGGAGGCTGAGGTACGAGAATCACTTGAACCTGGGAGGCAGAGGTTGTAGTGAGCCGAGATTGTGCCACTGCACTCCAACCTGGGTGACAGAGTGAAACTCCCTCTCAAAGAAAAAAAAAAAAAAAAAAAGGCACAAGTGACAAGCTTGATAAAGCAGCCAGACCCAACTATATGCTGTCTTCTTCAAGACACACATCTCACATTCAATGACACCCATAGACTCAAAGTAAAAGGATGGAGAAAAATTTACCAAACAAATGGAAAACAGAAAAAATCAGGGGTTGCTATTCTAATTTCAGACAAAACAGATTTTAAACCAACAAAAATAAATAACACAAAGAAGTGCATTACGTAATGATAAATGGCTCCATTCAACAAGAATGCCTAACTATGCTAGATATATATGCACCCAACATGGAGTACCCAGATTCATAAAACAAGTTCTTAGAGACCTACAAGGAGACACAGCACACAATAATAGCAGGAGAAGTCAACACCCCAATGACAGTATCAGACAGATGATCAGGGCAGAAAACCAGCAAAGATATTTGGGACCTGAACTTAACACTTGACCAAATGAACCTGACAGACACTTACAGAATTCTCCACCCAAAAACAACAGAATAGACATTCTTGTCATTTGCACATACTCCAAAATTGACCACACAATTGGCCATAAAACAATATTCAGCAAATTGAAAAAATAATTAGACCAGCCACACCCTTGGAACACAGTGCAATAAAAATAGAAATCTTTACTAAGAAGATCACTGAAAACCATACAATTATATGAAAATTAAACAACATGCTCCTGAATGACTTTTGGGTGAACGATGAAATTAAGGCAAAAATAAAGAAATTGTTTGAAACTAATGAGAACAAAGATATAACATACCGGAATCTCTGGGACACAGCTAAAACAGTGTTAAGAAAAAAGTTCACAGTGCTAAATGCCCATATCAAAAAGTTAGAAAGATCTCAAATAAACAACCTAACATCACACCTAGAGGAATTAGCAAACCAATCCCAAAGCTAGCAGAAGATAAGAAATAACCAAAATCAGAGCTGAACTGAAAGAAATTGAGACACAAAAAAATACAAAAGATCAATGAATTCAAGAGCTGATTTTTTTAAAGAATAAATAAGACTGATAGGCCACTATCTAAACTAATTTAAAAAGAGAGAAAATTCAAATACACAATCAGAAATGACAAAGAGACATTACCACTGACCCCACAGAAATACAAAAAGCCCTCAGAGACTATTATGAACACCAAGAAGAAACTGATAAATTCCTGGAAATATACAACCTCCCAAGATTGAACAAGGAAGAGACTGAAATCCTGAAGAGACCAATAACAACTTCTGAAATTGAAGTGGTAGTTAAAAGCCTACCAACCAGAAAAAGCTCAAGAACAGATGGATTCACAACTGAATTCTACCAGATGCATAAAGAAGAGCTGGTACTATTCCTAACAAAACTATTCCAAAAAATTGAGGAGGATGGAATCCTCTTCAACTCATCCTATGAGGCCAGCATGATCCTGATACCAAAACCTGGCAGAGACACATACATACACAAAATAAAACTTCAGGCCAATATCCTTGATGAACATAGATGCAAAAATCCTCAACAAAATACTAGCAAACCAAATCCAGCAGCACATCAAAAAGCTATCCACTATAGTGAAGTAGGCTTTATCCCTGGAATGTAAGATTCCTTCGACGTATACAAATCAATAAATGTGATTCATCACATAAACAAAAGTAAAAACAGAAACTACATGATCATCTCAATAGATGCAGAAATGACTTCTGATAAAACTAATATCCCTTCATGTTAAAAAGCCTCCACAACTTGGCATTGAAGGAACATACCCCAAAATAATAACAGCCATCTATGGCAAACCCAGAGCCAACATCATACTGAGTGGGCAAAAGCTGGAAACATCCCCCTTGACAACTAGAACCAGTCAAGGCTGCCCACTCTCACCACTCCTATTCAACATAGTACTGCAAGTCCCAACCAGAGCAATCAGGCAAGAGAAAGAAATAAAAGACATCCAAATAGGAAGAGAAAAAGTCAAACTATCTCTGTTTGCAGACAATACAATTTTATACTTAGAAAACTCCATAGTCTCTGCCAGAAAGCTTCTTGATCTGATAAACAACTTTAGCAAAGTTTCAAGATACAAGATTAATGCACTAAAACCAGTAGCATTTCTGTACACCAACAACATCCAAGCTGAGCACAAGATCAAGAATTCAGTCCCATTCACAATAGCCACACAAACACACAAAATAAAATTCCTAGGAATAGAGCTAACCAGGGAGGTGAAATATCCCTACAATGAAAATTACAAAACACTGCTGAAAGAAATCAGAGATGACACAAACAAATAGAAAAACACTCCAAGCTCATGATAGGAAAAATCAGTATTGTTAAAATGGTCATAGTGTCCAAAGCAATTTACAGATTCAATGCAATTCATGTCAAACTATTAATGGTATCCTTCACAGAATTAGAAAAAACTACTATAAAATTCATATGAAACCAAAAAAAGAGCCCAAATAGCCAAGATCCTAAGAAAAAAGAACAAAGCGGGAGGCAACATGACTTCAGACTATACTACAAGGCTACAGTAACCAAAACAACATGGTACTGGTATGAAAACAAACACATAGACCAATGGAACAGAAAAGAGAGTCCAGAAATAAGGCCACCTACCTACAACCATCTGATCTTCAACAAAGCTGACAAAAACAAGCAATGGGGAAAGGACTTCCTGTGCAATAAATGGTGCTAGGATAATTGGTGAAGTGTATGCAGAAGACTGAAATTGGACCCCTTCCTTACACCATATACAAAAATCAACTCAATATGGATCAAAGACTTAAATGTAAAAACCCAAATCTACAAAAACTCTGGAAGAAAACTTAGGAAATACCCATTCTGGACATAGTCCCTGACACAGATTTTATGACATAGATGCCAAAATCCATTGCAACAAAAACAAAAATTGACAAATGGAACTTAATTAAACTAAAGAGCTTCTGCATAGCAAAAGAAACTATAAATAGAGTAAACATACAACCCAGAGTATGGGAGAAAATATTTGCAAACTATGCATCTGACAAAGGTCTAATATCCAGAACCTGTAAGGAACTTAAGCAAATCAACAAGCAGAAAGCAACCCCATTTAAAAATAGGCAAAGGACATGAACAGACACTTTTAAAAAGAAGATATACATGCAGCCAACAAGAACAAGAAAAAATGCTCAATATCAGTAATCATTAGAGAAATGCAAATCAAAACCACAATGAGATACCATCTCACATCAGTCAGAATGGCTAGTCTTAAAAAGTAAAAAAATAACAGATGCTGGCAAAGTTGCAGAGAAAACAGAAAGCTTATGTACTGTTGGTGGGAATGTGTTAGTTCAGCCACTGTGGAAGCAGTCTGGCAATTTCTCGAAGAACTTAAAACAGAACTACCATTTGATCCCGCAGTCCCATTATTGGGTACATACTCAAAGGAATATAAATTGTTCTACCATAAAGACAGATGCATGTGTATGTTCACTGCAGCACTATTCACAATAGCAAAGACATGGAATCAACTTAAATGCCCATTGACAACAGACTGGGTAAAGAAAATGTGGTACATATATGCCATGGAATACTATGCAGCCATTAAAAAGAAAAAGATCATGTCTTTTGCAGCAACATGGATGGAGCTGAAGGCCATTATCCTAAGTGAACTAACATAGGAACAGAAAACCAAATACATGTTCTCACTTACAAGTGGGAGCTAAACATTGAGCACACATGGACACAAGGGAACAATAGATACTGCGGCCTACTTGAGGGTGCAGGATGGGAGGAGGGTGAGGACTGAAAAAACAGGTACTATACTATGCTTATTACCTGGGTGATGAAATAATCTGTATATCAAACTCCTGTAACGTGCAATTTACCTATATATCAAACCTGCACATGAACCCCTGAAACGAAAATAAAAGTTAAAAAAAAACAAAAAAGCGTTCTTTGTATGGCTGCTGGAGTTATAAGGCTGCCTGAAATAGGGTCAAGGATCCAGGGGACATAGCTCAGAACCTAGGTTCCCACTCATTCCTGTGATGTGAGGCCATCACACCCTCAGCCTAGGTCTTGGTTTTCCCAGCTGCAGAACTTTGTTTGTTCATTCAGTGAACAAAAGGTACCGAGTTCCTGCTTGGAGGGAGTGCAGGGTTGGAAACTGAAGACAGAGCCCGGAGGAAGCCACAGTCCCTGGGCTAGACAGCATCTTAAATCCTGTGCAGTTCTGTTGTTCTCCAGCTCAGACCCTGGAATGCTGAGGCAGATGTGGATGGCTGGTCTTTACTCTATCCTCCCTCACCATCTCAGGCTGTCACCTCCACCTGCCTGCTGGCATCCCTGGCAGAGGTTTTTGTTGGCTTTTCACAAGCCAGAAGGGCTGGGGAGCTGACAGAACCTCTCCCCAGGATGGACTGAAGAGAGCTGGTGCCTTCATGCTTCCTGTGAGAGGATGCAGTTGTCTTCCCCCCACAGTCTTCCAGAGCTCCCCAGAGGATCATGCTGCAGGTGCCCACAGCAGGAACTTGCCCTGAAATGCACTCCATGGCTGCCTGCCTGGCCCTGCCCTGCCTCAGTGCCCACTCCCTCCTGATGTCTCCTGGGATCACCCCCCAAACAGACTGCCTTCACTGGCATCTGTGTCCTAGGGTCTCTTTTGGAGAAACATTTTCCAGCTTTTCAGAGTCCTGCTGTCCCCTCCACTGAAGCCTGCCCCAAAATGTCCTTTTCTGAACTCCTATTGCTTTCTAATCCACACTGCCACGGTACTTAGGGGAACCAACTTACTGTCCCAGCTTTAAAAACAGAATATCCCATGTCTCAGAAACCCCTTCAGAGTCAGCAAATCAGACAGTCACTCTGGTAGTACCACAATTAATTATTTCCTGATTACCTACAAGGGTTTATTATATTGTATTATGATATGGCGAGAAAGAACATTTGAATTGTAAATGGTTCTGAGACACTAAATTGATCTGCATAGGGAAGCACTGAGTAGAAAGAGGGGAGGTGAGAGATGGGAAGGTACAGGGTTCAAATGTGAAGTAGACCTGGGGACATGGAGTGGGCAGGAGAAGGACTTTAGGGGTAGCTTGATACTTTAGCAATGCTGAGCTTAATTGATGGTGTGAACGCATTTCCACGTTGGTGTCTTTGTGACTGGCTGGGGTGGAATATAAATTTCTGCTTCTCCTTGTTAATGAACTGATGTTTCCATGCATGTACTTTATCAAGACTGCTATGGTGGAAAGCGGGTGGCATTTCCATGTTTATCAGGGTTTTTCCTTTGCATTCCCTTCATTCTCCCTCATAAAAGTCCTTGGGCATGGCACTGTCCATTTTATTGATGAGTAGAGACACCATGCTGTTTACTTTCCAAACTCAGACATTTTGAGAGTGTAAGGGGGTGGTATTAATAATCACATTAGGATGTCAGGCATAATCTGAGAGTGTTCCGGGCAAACTACTGATGAGGACACAAGGTAAAAACTCTTAGCTAAGGTCCCACAGCTAGTAAGGCAGAGGCAGAGGTGGAATGATGGTTAATATTGAGTATCAACTTGATTGGATTGAAGGATGCAAAGTATTTTTCCTGGGTGTGCCTGTGAGGGTGCTGCCAAAGGAGGTAAACATTTGAGTCAGTGGGCTGGGAGAAGCAGACCCACCCTCAATCTGGGTGGGCACCATCTAATCAGCTGCCAGTGCTGCCAGAATAAGGCAGCCAGGAGAAGGTGGAAGAGCAGACTTGCTGAGTCTTCCAGCCTTCATCTTTCTCCCATGCTGGATGCTTCCTGCCCTTGAACATCAGACTTCAAGCTCTTCAGCTTTCGGACTCTTGGACTCACATCAGTGGCTTGCCAGGGACTCTCAGGTCTTTGGCCACAGACTGAAGGCTGCACTGTCGGCTTCCCTACTTTTGCGGTTTGGGGATTTGAACTGATCCACCACTAGCTTCCTTGTGCCTCAGTTTGCCGATGGTCTATCGTGGGACTTTACCTTGTGATCATGTGAGTCACTTCTCCTTAATAAACTTGCTCTCATATATACATCTATCCTATTAGCTCTGTCCCTCTAAAGAACCCTGACTATTACAGGTGGGATTTGAAACCAGGTCTATTGGACTGTCCACGGGGTCCTCTCCGTCAAGACGAACACCTTCAACAAACATATCTACCATGTGCTGACCATTTACAGTGTGGCCTTCCATGCAGAGCTATACTGATTGATTTTTACATGCTAAGACTCTTTCTAGATAGGTGGTATTATTTCCAATTTACAGATGAGGAAACTAAGGCACAGAAAGATGGATTGCTCAAAGTCATTCACCTAATTTGTGGTAGAGATAGAAATTGATGAATGGTTTTTCTCCTATACCAGCCATGAGGCCAAGTGAGGGAGCACAGAGACTGAAGCCCTTGTTCAGATTAAAACGGAGATCCTCAGGGTGATGGAATAGGTGAAGTAAGGCCCGCTTTAAGCACCCTGCGCACATGTGACCTCATCAGCCTTTGCCACTGTTTCTGACTTCTCTTGAAAGTTTCTCCCAGCAGAAAAGTGAGCTTATTTTTCTTTTCCAGGTGTCTTCCTCCGACTTGCACAGCCTGCAGCTCCTGTTGCTGCCACAGATATTAAGACTGATATCAAAGCCCCTGCTGGAAGTCAGGCAGCGCCTGCTCTCTTTGCAGAACCGGCAGCCCCAGGTGTGCTATCTTTCCCCAGTTGGCTGTGACAAGTGACCTCTGCAAGGCCGAACCATTTCCAGATCCAAAAGCTGAATCCCCCTTGGCTGCACTCAGCCCCCAGCTACCGAGGGTGTGGATAGCCAAAATCTTCCTGCTGAGCCCTGACAGTTGCTCATTCTGGGCCCCTTCCCACAGCCTGGCTTCTTCCTGCCGGGAGAATTCGTCTTTTCCCAGCAGAGGGAGTGAGGACAACCTGCAGCTCCTGCTGGATGGCACCTGCTATCTCTCTGCCCCCTGGGGAGTACCAGGTGTTCTCCTCTGTGGGAAATGCCCTTCCTCCTCCTTCTCCTCCCTCCTCGTCTGCCTGAAAAACGACTCAGCTTTTACAATTCACTGCACATCACCACCTCTTCCCTGCCTTTGAGGCTGTTGGGGTCTCCCTCTGTGTTCCCACAGCCCCTGCCCAGCCATCTGGCACAGCCTCCTGCACACAGAAGGACACTACCCATCATCCTTATGGATTCATGAGTGGTGAAGCGACAGACCTGGCACAGATGAGGTACTTGATGAGGGTGTTGAATGAAGGTGGGGAGATCAATGGATGGGTGTGTGAACAGATGAACAGGAGTATTTAGAAATGAATTAACGACTGACCCAGTAAACAAACAAACAGGTGAAGGAATAAGAACTGAGGAGCTGAAATCCTGCCTTCCCCAGGACAGGACTGAATTTGAACTTGGCTTCAATACTCATTCATTTCATCCCTTTAGGAGTGACATTGTCCCTTTCAGGTCCCACCTTTCCCAGATAGGGCTGGACTCCAGGCCAGCCTGGCTTCCTTTTACACCTCAATTGATGGGCAACTCATTCCTTTTTGAAAGAAAGAGTCCAGTGATGGAGCCCCAATCTGAGTCTCAATTGTCTCCCAGGTCCCTGATCAGATATCACAGCCCCGGGAAGTCCTCCCTGAAGCCTGAAGCTGGTGCATGCACCTTGGGAACTGCGATCATGAATCCTGAATGACACATGGGGCCTTTGCACCAGCTGCTCCTCCGTCTGGATTGCTCATGCGCAGATGTGCGCGTGGCTGTCTCCTTCTTGTCTCCCCATCTCTGCTCCATGATCAACTCTGTGGAGAGGCCTTCCCTGGCTACCCTAAGATAGCATCTTCTCCATCATTCTCCTCCTCATTTTGCATGACTTCTCTTCAGTGCACTTATTGCTACATGTATTAGTCTGTTCTCCCATTGCTATAAAGAAATACCTGAGACTGGGTAATTTATATAGAAAAAGAGGTTTAATTGGCTCATGGTTCCAACAGGTACAGGAAGCATGATGCTGGCATCTACTCAGCTTCTGGGAGGCCTCAGGAATCTTCTAATCATGGTGGAAGGCAAAGGAGAAGTGAGGTGTCTCACATGGTGGGAGCAGGAACAAAAGAGAGGGTGGGGAGGTGCCACACACTTTTAAATGATGGGATCTCATGAGAACTCACTATCACAAGGACAGTACCCAGGGGATGGTGCTAAACCATTCACAAGAAATCCATCCCCATAATCCAATCACCTCCCACCATGCCCCACCTCCAACACTGGGGATTACAATTCAACATGAGATTTGGTGGGGACACAAATCCAAACCGTATAATTACATTATATTTTCATGTGTTTACAATGAGCCTCCCTCAACAGAATGTCCATTCCTTGAGGGCAGGGATTTTTGTTTGTTTGCTTTGTTCCATGCACTGCTCCAGTTTCTACAACATTATCTGTCATATAGGGGCTCCTCTTGGCATATGGGGCCTCTGGGTTCAATAAATATGGATAAGTGAATGAGTGAATGAATGAATGAATGAATCTGGCTGTGTCCTCATCAGGAGAGTCTTACTCATCTTTGCATCCTCTGGGTCTAGTATGGAACCAGGCATGTCGTAGGTGCTTAAAAACTACTTGTTGACTTAATGATTAAAGCACAGACACATCTTTCACATTTTGATCAAATCCTTCCTCTGCTTCAAATCTCCAATGGCTTCCCATGGTGTTGAAAGTAAAATTCCTAATTCCTTACCATGGAGTTATGAGATCTTCTATCCTCCGGCCCCTACTATCCTTCCAGCTTCATCTCTAATTTCATCTCTTTCCTTTACTAACATGGAACATCAGAATATTCCACCTCAAAACACAAAGGACTGTTGAGCTAAAGGCATTTAAAAAGAAGTAGATGCAGGAAAGCTCTCTGCCCTTCCCTCTATTTGCCTAAAAGCAGGACACAGATTTACAAAGACAAGAGATATTCTGCCCCCACCCTCTTCTGCCAGGGAGAACAAAGGGTAACCACTGATGACAACTTTGGACCTTATAGGTCTGGAGCTTACACCAGAGGAAACTACATGAACCAGTTTCCCTAACCCACCTCAATCTGCTTCTTACCTGTTTTCCCCCAAGTTGCCATCACTAGAGACTCAATGTCCTTTTCTTTTATCTTGTTGCTTCTTTCAACATTTACTGTTTTTTCTCGAAGCAGGAATTTAAAGCCACTTCTTTGAGCACTACTCATTCCCTGGGTGTCTCCCATGTATATGTGAAATATACATGTTAATAAGCTTCTGTACTTTTTTCTTGTGTTAGTCTGTCTTTTGTTACAGGGGTCTGTTTCAACTAAGGACCTACGATGGTTGAAGAAAAAATATTTTTTATCCCCTATGCTACCAACACTGCAGGCTTTCCTGAACCTTCCAAGCGAGTTCCTGCCTCGGGACCTTCGCACATTCTTCCCCTGCGTCCTCACAGGGCGGCTTCCTTCTTAGACCCAAGTCCTGCCTATGGCGCTGGCTTCTCATGGGGGCCCTTCCTGTCCACATCACAAGAGCAGTCCTCTCCTCCCATCGCCCTAGCCCCTTACCCTGTTTACTCCTTCCTAGCACTGGTCAGTAATCCTCAATATTTATTAGCTTACCAGTAATGGTTCTATAAATATACACTTGTAGTGGCCTGTGTCATTCGCTGGGTATCTCCTGTGCCTGGATCAACACAAGAAGTGCTTGATTAATACTTTTAACAAATGCTCTTGCCTATCAACCTTGTTGTTCCAGCTCCTCTCTATTGCACTGGACAATAAAGCACAATGAATGTGCCCCGCCCAGGGAGGCCTACTGTTATCAGTGTATATGTCTTCTTAATTGGATTATGGGCCTGACGGGGACCGAGAAATGTCTCTGACTCTATTTCTGTGTCTTCAGTACAGAGTATAGTACCTGGCACATAGTATGTGTTCAAAAAATTTTTTTGTTTTGAGACAGGGCCTTACTCTGTCACCCAGGCTGGAGTGCAGTAGCATGAACATGGCTCACTGTAGCCTCGACCTCCTGGGCTCAAACCATCCTCCCATCTCGGCCTCCCAAGTAGATGGGACTACAGGCATGCACCACCATGCCTGGCTAAGTTTTAAATTTTTTGTAGAGATGAGGTCTTGCTATGTTGCCTAGGCTGGTCTTGAACTCATGAGCTCAAGAAATCCTTCTGCTTCAGCCACCCAAAGTATCGGAACCACAGTGCCCAGCTAAAATCTTTTGCTGAATGAATTAATTTGGGGTAGGACTGAGAATATATAAAAGGGGAAAAATGACTGTGAATGATCAGCATGTAGTTGAGAAAATCCTGCACTAAAGCACATGCATTAGTTTCCTCTTTAAGACAGCCTCCCCATAGGTCCTCTTAAGGCATAATTCTGACAAGCTTGGTTTTATATTTTAATCTATATTTTGTTTCAATAAAGAAGTTGGGCATGTAAAGGGAAGCACTAAGGGGTGAGAGAATGAATGTCCACTGACCAGTCTTCTGCTCGCTGGACCTGACGAATGAGACTTCACAGCGGGGTGAGAATTTCCATCAGAGGCTATGTGAGAACAAGAGTGACTTTATTTTAAATGCAAATCCACCATGTAACTTCTGACTAACCCCACATCCAGGAATGCCTCCAAGAAGTCGAGTTGATGTATTGCTCTTTATGTAGACAGACCCTGTCATAGAATTTTCTCTAGTAAGTCACGTAATGGTATCATTAAATTATCACGTGCTCATCATTTTGGTGGGTTTGTGAAGAAAACAAATTTGTATGAGACCATTTATCATTTCTTTCCAGAACTCTGAATTTGTAATTTATATTGTTACAGAATACTTTAAATCTGCCTTAATAAAACCAAGGAGGCGAGGAAGGAAATTCAAACTCACTAAGTGCCTTCTGTGTACCAGGCACCATACATATCGCTTAGCAGTCTTTAAATAGTTCTTATTGCACAGTAGCTCTCAAGGTGGAGGCTTAGGGAGGCTAGGTGACTCCCAAAGATATCACACATGGCTGGAGGTGTAGCCTGTGTCTGACCCAAGCTCACGCCTTTCCCTCGATGCCACATGGCAGGGCTGAGTTTCCTACTCTTTCCAGGACATAAAGGAAGGGAATGGGCAGGAGCTGGTTTTGTTTGACAGTCTTTGAAGATTTGCCACAGTTGGATTGATGAGATAGCCCAAGGTCCCTGCGGTAACACTGGTTTGCAGGAATCTGGCCCTGGGGCCCATGATTTGCCATGTTGGCAAACAGAGCATTTCAAAGCATATGGCCCCCAGATGCAAGGACGTGAAACAGAGAAGTGAGGCATAGCCGAGCACTTCATCTAGGACCCCTCTGCCTCCAGGTAGTGGTTTCATCCCTCAAGCCATTCAGGAGGGCAAGGAAGGACTTGTGGCATGGGGGAAAGGGCCCCAGTCCTTGCTTTGATACTAACTGCAATATGCAGGGCCCGTTACTTATTCCCCAGCTTCCTCATCTGTAAAACTGGTGCACTGATCCAACAGAATGATGGATATGAACGTGGACGCTAATTACTATTGTATTATCATTATTTTACCATCATTATTATTATTACTATTATTATTATTGAAAGATCTGCCTCAGGGCAGCTGCCCTCTGTTGCGCACACCTTGGGCACACCTCCTCCAATATGTTAATCCACACAACAGCCCATGTGATCATTTGAAATAGAATTGAGATGAAGTTTGTCCTCTGATGCACACCCGCCAAGAGTTTCCCATTGCACTTGGAATCCAGCTGCTGAACTGACCAGGCTCTGTGGCCATGGAGTTTGCTTCCTGCCTGCTCTCTGACTTGGTTTTCCTTCACTTTGAGCCTGTTGATTCCATTCCAGTCACACATGCCTCCTTGTTTCTAGAACTGCTCAGTCTTCACGTTCAGGTCAGCGACAACCTGAGAACTGGGGAAAGAAGATGGGGCTGAGACCTGGGATCCCAGGCAAAATGGCACATCCATGGATACGGGGACAATGCTGCCTTGACTGCTCCTAAGGCAGGAGCCATGAGGAAGGCAGTGGCAGCCAGCACCTTGGACTCCACATCCACGCGTGTGGGCTGCATCTGACTCGCTTCATGTATGTTGTCTCCTCTCAGCACCTAGCGCCCATTTTACATGTGGGTAAACTGATGCATGAGGGTGGGAACAGGCCAGCACCACTCTACTGGTTGCATGGAGGATTCGACGCACGGTGGGTGGACTCACAGCTCACAGTCCTCCCCACTTCATGTTGGCTCTCCGGGAGAATCATCTTTTGTTCTTTACGCATCCACTTTTGGAGCCTAGAATCTCCTGAATGCTGGTCACACTGTTCCCAATATGGGGAGACGAACAGTAGTCCTTCAAGAACTTTTTGCCAGCGTGAATCTTGCTTTCCTCCGTTTAACAGAAAAACAATGGGCCGTGCGTGAATGCAATGGGCCCTTTTCCATCCTAGCACTTTATTTTTGACACCTCACAGAAGTGAATCATTGTCATGTAACTACATCTCATTTGCAAAAGTACAAATTAAAACAGAGTTAATGCCAATTCCCTCAGCTTCCACAAGAGCTTGGTAATTAAAGCTGCTAAAGAACAAAGAAAGTGGAAGCAGTGTTTCCTTCAAGGCCTGGTTCCATCCCCTAACCCAGCCCGCACTCTCTGCAGCCATGTGGCTTTCTCACGTCAGCTGAGGCGACCGGAGTGGAATGCCTCCCTTTCTTTCTCGACTAACTCTTGAGCTTCTTGTTAAAGGAGATAATGCAGGTAAAGTACTTAATTCCATGCTTGGCCCATGATAAGTACTCAATAAATAGTATTGGTGATAATGATGATGATGATGATAATGATGATTATCATTATGACATTCCTAATTAGGAATGGAAGAGAAAGTGGGGAAGCAGGGAAGATTTCTGTAGAGATAGAGGGGCACCTATTGCTGAGCATAAGTCCCTTTCCCTCGCCCCATCATGGGGAATGCAGGGGAGCCTCACTCAACCCAAGCCTGGTGAGAGGGACTCACGCTACCCGCTGAGAGCTGGGGACACCGTGGACATAGGTCTGACTGCCTGGGAGAGAAATGGGCTAATGATCAACTGCTTAAAAGGATGCAGGGGTTGAAATAATATTCCTGAGATTCAATGGACTGTCCCCCTATGCAGGGGACTAAACATGAAGCCTCTGCATGCTGATCCCGTTCTGTGAACTGGTGGAGTGAATTCATGCATGCCACTCACAGGCGTGCCCCCCTACCCGAGGCCCTGGAATGCACTGCCCAGACACACTCAATTACGGGCCTCTGAGAACGTGCCTTGTACAGTCACACCTCAGCGATTCTGCTCATGCTGACTTCTCCACAGGCATGTCTTTCCCCTCTGTCAGTCTTGGAGCTGAAAGAACCCCAAGTGTGGATTTTCGCCTGACCTGGGATCGTTCCATGCGCTCCTCTGTTGTCCTCCAAGCCCTCTGCTATGTTCCTGCTGGAGAAAGTGGTCTGTTCTGGTGGGCATTAGTCAAGTTCTGTCTGTTTCCCTAACCAGAGTACCACTCATCTCTGATGGGGCCATGCCCGGAGCAGCGACTCAAGAGTG
The DNA here is from genome assembly GCF_003255815.1 of Theropithecus gelada. Classification (NCBI taxonomy): domain Eukaryota; kingdom Metazoa; phylum Chordata; class Mammalia; order Primates; family Cercopithecidae; genus Theropithecus; species Theropithecus gelada. The sequence continues at coordinate 8,814,590 of NC_037672.1, forward strand.
TTCTGACCTCAGAGCTGCCTGGCAGTGCAGCCTGGTGCCTTTGCTAGTCCACTGTGGCAGGGCAGGCAGTTGTTCCCTTAAACTCCCTTGGGCACGTGGCCCATCATGTAATTAGAAGCCAGGTGACCTGATAATCATCAACTCCTGCCTGCCTGGAAAGCTCTTGACTTCAAAGCATCCAGCTACCCAGGGCTTCTTCCCCAGAATTGTTTACTACCCTGATGGGGAAATGCTATCCAGCCATTTATTTCGATTGGGCACCTGCACCTTCATAAAACGGCATGAACTAAACAAGGAAGTCCCTAGAGTCCTCAGCACCCCAGTTGTCACCTGTTGAGGGGCTCATATGTAGGGGATATGAGAAGTCAATTGTCTGTGGAGCTGAGAGCCAGCTCAAAGCTCTCCCTCTGTCACCCCAGGAACCCCCATACCTGTGGGATTAACTGAGCGCTTCATAAACCCAGAGCAGAACTTCTCCCCTCAGTAATTTTGTGACTAATGCTGAAGATTTTGGAACAGAATGTTTATTTTTTTTTCAAGTTTGAACATTGAGATAACTAAGTCAGCTCATGTTTGCATCACATTTTGAGCAGTGGTGAGGTTCCCAGGGGGAGAACAGCTCTGTGTCTGCAGGAACACCCCCCAAAGGCATGAGTGCTGATTCCCTCTGGTCAAAGTTGCTGACATATAAAGGGGAATGTTTTCCTCAAAGAGGTTATTCCCTGCTCAGCCAGGCTCCCTGATGGTTTTTATTTTAGTGTTTATTTAACCCACAAGCGAAGTCAATGAAAATGGTCAACTAAATTATTGTATTGACAGAGCTTATTGGCAATAATGATCTCATTTGACTCACACTAATCCGTAAGAGAGAAACAGTGTAAGCTGGGATCTGGACTTTTTCCACAGAGAAAACGGAGGCTGAGAGGTGTATGGAACTGGGGAGTGGCCCCAGCCTCAGGCCTCAGCATCGACCTCTGTCTCCACCCAGCTTCTAGAATCAACTCTCACATGCAAACCTGGTCAGTCCATGCCTCCTGCTTAAAACCCAACAGTAGCTTCCCACTGGCTTCAGGGCAGGTCTACACATTAAGGCCTTCTGTGTTCTAACTTCTGCCTACCTTTGCACTTTCACCGGCTGCTGGCTCCCATTTCCAGGCACATTGTCAGCCTCCTGCCTCTGGCCCTGGGCTCCTAGGCTCCTCCTTCCTCTGACAATGCCCCCTCCTCACATTTGCCCAGGGAACTCCTCCCTGCTCCTTGCTAGACCACAGCCAACCATTTCCTGCTCTGGGACTCTTATCTGACACACCAGGCAGATGGAATGGCTTGCAATACATCAGTTATCACTCTTATTTGATTTGACACCAGTCTTTCTCCCAAGGGTCTGGTGGCTGTCCCCTGCTCATCTCTGTAGCTTAGACCTAGCACAGTGACTGGCAGACAGTAAGAAGGTGTCCAGTAAACTAGGATCTAACTTGAATGAACTGTTTTTGGTAGAGGAGGCCAAAGTGTTTACCAAAGCATATGAGAAAACAGATGCTTATCTCCAGTCCAGTGCAGTGGGCTGAGTGGCAGCCCCACAAATGTACATCCATGTCCTCATCCTGGAGTGTGCAAATATCACTCAAACAGCAAAAATATGATTAGGTTACGGATGTTGAGAGGAGGAGCGTGGGTCCTAAATGCAATCACATGTGTCCTTGTAAGAGCATGGAAGAGGGAGTTTTGGGATGCACACATAGGGGAAGGCCTGTGATGGTGGAGGCAGAGACTGGAGTGATGCAGCCACAAGCCAAGGAGCACTGGCAGCTGCCAGAGGCCAGGAGAGGTGCATGGAAGGGACTCCCCTCAGAGCCTCTGGAGGGGCACTGCATCCCTACTGAAGCCCCTATGTCTGCCCTCTGGCCTCAGAACTGTGGAGAGCACATTGCTGTCATTTGTGGAACTTTGTCACAGCAGCCACAGGAAATGGATACAGCCCAACAGAGGACTGTTCTCACCATCTTAGCAGCTGCAAGGAATAATTAAGTGACAAATTCCTCTGCTGGATTCCCAGGGATTGCCCAAGTGACAGTGAAGAGGAAGACAGCTGCTGACAGAAACTACGAGAAAGACCTATGAGCCTGGCAGGTGTCACTGATTTCAGGGACCTCAGAGCCAGTTTTTGAGGTTTTCTACATTTCTGTTGAAAACCCCAGCGTATGCACCAAAACTCTGAAGGACTCAAAATCTTTCTCAGAACAGCATTTGCTTGGACTGCTTCTGAGGGGACAGATTTTCTGGAGGGTTTTGGCAAAAAATCATAAGGAACACTGCCACGTTTTCGCATTCAAGTTTCAGGTGATAAGCTCACTAATTAACTCCACCATAGGCTGTGGGAAAGTGATAAGCAGTAAAACGGAACATGTGAAAATGCAAGGGAGACCGACTGGAAAAAGGATACTTCGGAGTTGGGCAGACATGCGTTCAAATCCTGGCTGGACCACCTACACTATGTGCCATGAGATGTGGCCCAAGCAGGGCTCCCTGGAGCTGTGGTGTCCTCATGGGGAAAGGAGGGTCTCCTTGCGGAGACTTTGTAAGGATTAGGGTGAGTGTGGCCATGTATCTAGCACTGACCAAGTGCTTAACTTAGGAAGATTTTTTGGAGGTGTGTAGGGTCTTGCTGTGTCACCCAGGTTGCAGTACATTGGTGCAATCTTAGCTCATTGCAACCTTTAAGTCCTGGACTCAGGAGATCTTCCTGTCTTGGCCTCCCAAAGCATTAGGATTACAGGTGCAAGCCACTGTGCCTGGCTAGAAAGATAATATTATTAATTTTTTTTTTTTTTGAGACGGAGTCTCGCTCTGTCGTCCAGGCTGGAGTGCAGTGGCCGGATCTCAGCTCACTGCAAGTTCCGCCTCCCGGGTTTACGCCATTCTCCTGCTTCAGCCTCCTGAGTAGCTGGGACTACAGGCGCCCACCACCTCGCCCGGCTAGTTTTTTGCATTTTCTTAGTAGAGACGGGGTTTCACTGTGTTAGCCAGGATGGTCTCGATCTCCTGACCTCGTGATCCGCCTGCCTCGGCCTCCCAAAGTGCTGGGATTACAGGCTTGAGCCACTGCACCCAGCAGATAATATTATTAATTTTAAAAGTTCCCTGGTGTTCTTGAAAAAGCAGAAAGTGCACCGTAACCTTGGCAGGCAGCTTGCCCACCCACCATTGTTTGACATGAAGTGTCGAATGGTGGAGATCGCTAATTTCCAAAGCCCTGGTACATCCACAGCTGCGTGGGGGGTTAGGAAATACTTTCCTGCCAACTTAGTGGCTATATTCATTTTCTAGGGCTGCTGTCACAAATCACCACAAACTTGGGGACTTCAGAGAACAGAAATTTATTCTGTCATTGTTCTGGAGGCAGAAGTCTAGAATCAAGGTGTAGGCAGAGTAGGTTCCCTCTGCAGACTCTGAGGAAGAAACCATCCACGCCTCTCTCCTGGCTGCTGCTGCCGGCAATCCTTGGTGTTCCTTTGATTCTAGATGCATCACTCACTCCAATCTCTGCCTCCACCTTCACATGTCCTTCTCCTCCCTGTGTCCTCTCCTTGTCTTATACAGACACCAGTCACTGAATTTAGGCCCCACCCTAAATCCTGATGGTTTCACCTTGCGATCCTTAACTGAGTACATCTGCAAAGACCTTATTTCCAACCAAGGTCACATTCTGAAGTTCTGAGAGAACATGAATCTTTGGGGGACACTACTCAGCCCACTACAGTAGCTAAGAGCACAAACACTGCCACCCCTCTGACTTCGGGGGCACCTGCCCTGTAAAACCTATGAGTTATGATCTCTCAGAGACTCAGCCCTTCATGTGCAAAGTGGGAATGAGATGGTCTGTCTCCTGGGCTGCCATGAGGATTAAATGAGGTGGATTGCACAGCCACAGGGTTGGTAGATCTGGCCACCAATTCTGGAGCCTTTGGTTGCTGGGCAATCATTCAGGAAATACGTGGAAATGCTGTCTCTGGGCCTCCTCAGCAGAACCCGGATGAGGTCCCTCCTCATCCAGGCCCCGGGGTGGGGGATGTTCACCCAGGGAAGGGGGTTCTGAAGTGCAGCCATGTAGTTAGAGAGCCCTTAATCTGGTTCAACCCCTCATTTCACTGATGGGGAAACTGAGGCCAGAGAGGGACAGGGACTTGCCCAAGTTACTGTAGATTTTGGAAAAGTCACAGCAAGATTCCAAGAGCATCCCAGACCATCTCTGCCCTCTACTCAGACATTCCTCCTTTTCCCTCTAGCTGGCCACCTCCAGGGCCACTTCTAGCCCAAATGGCACTTTTGCTATTAAAAAAAAATGCCCCTTTCTCAAATAAAATATTGTACAAGTTAGTGCATTACTGAATAAACAGAATGATCACACCCTGTGACCTGGTCCAGCCTGGCCAGGGAAGTTCTCCAGATGCCCTCTCTGATGGCAGCAGCTCTACAGCCTCTCTGTGAGTTGGGGCAGGCTGCAGTGGGGTGTGGTACCTCTGTGTCCTGTCCAGGAATGAGGACTCAGAAATGCCACAAATGAAAGTCACACTGTCAGCTCAAGGTTCATTCATCAAAAAGCAAAGACTGGTAAATGCATTTTTGAATAAAAAGATGTTAACAAAAGAAACCCAATCTGTGAATGTGAAGGTATCCCTCTCACTATCTGAACCTTTGCTATCCAGACTCTTGTTTTCCAAACAGAGGAATGAATAAATTAGATAAACGTGTTGATACATTGCTTGCTATCCGAATCCTATTTTCTGTTGTATGTATACATTTCTGGAACAAAATGAATTTGGAAAGGGAAAGATATATATATTCTTATTGTGGATAAAAGTATATTCTATGCCACTTGACTGAGGCTTCTCTCTGTTTACTAACCTCCAGCTACAACAACAGGGAACTGAAGCAGAGGGAACAACAACAACAAAAAGCATTCTACAGAATTCACTATGCAGACATGATGAAGAACTTAGAAACTGATCAAAGTTGTTAGAATCATTCTATTCTATGCACACAAATATACATTCTTCATAAATAGTTAAAAGAGATAAGGTAAATCCAGCAAATTGTGTTTCTCTATGATTTGATTTTCAGCAACGTGACCACTCAGTGCATTGACTTTTGATGAATTAACTTTTGTTAAGTTGCTTTGTTTTCTTCACAGCTAATGGCTGGAGGGGTGGAACTTTGGAAACGACCATAATACGCTGAGACTGCCAGAACGGTCAAGGTCTTCGGCATTCCCCTATAGCCCTCCTGCAGCGCAGCAATTTGTGTCCTTTTTGAACATTCCTCAGAATATCCCAGTTTGATTGTACCATATATTCCCAGTGGGGCCCCTGACCCACCACTGTTATTGAAGGTCAGATCCCCAAGGGCAGAGACTGTGTGTGTGCGTGCGTGTGTGTACGTGTTTGTCTGTTTGCTCTTCCATTGCATCTCCAGGCCTAGAAGGAGGCCCACTTTCTAGTAGGCACTCAGTGATTATTTGTGGAGTGGGGTAAGTGAAGGAAAGCCCTAATTGTCATCTCTTGCCTATTCTACAGTGACTGCCTCTGGGCAATTGTAGAATAGCTGGTTTTTTGCAGCCGCTCCTCTGGGAGGTAAAGTCTTTCTCCACCGCTTGATTCTGGGCTGGCATTGTGACTCGCTTTGGCTGAGAGAATGTAGCAGAAATAGTGTGGAGTTCCAAGCCCAGGCCTCTGGCAGTTTTGCACACTTCCCCTTCTTCTCTTGCAACCTTGCTACCATCATATAAACAAACCTGGTCTTGTCTGTGGGATAGTGATGGACATGTGGTCAAGTCACCCTTTTCAGTGCCAGACCAATGAATGAGGCCACCTTGGACTAGCTGGTGCCCAGATGACCTGCCAGCTGGATGTAGATAGGAGGAAATAATCCAGCAGAAATCAACAAAGCCTGGGCCAGAAGAGCAAAACTGCCACATTGACTCAGTCTTGGGAGCAATAACTGGTGTTTAACCCATGAGGCTTGGGGGCTATTGTTTACACAGTGATAACTAACTGACAGAAATTCCTTAATGATCTTCCTGAATTCACTCTTCCCAAGCCTCTCCCATATTCCACATTTTACCTCTGGTTTATTCCCTCCTCTGCAGACTTTTAAAACATCCGTCTGATAATGCCATGTCCCAGCTCAAAACTCTTTGGTGGCAGCCCACTCCCACAAGGACAAAGTCTAATGATTTCAGCCTGTGAGGCCCACGACAATCTGGCCACCGCTTCCCCTGCATCCTGATGTCCCCTGAGGTCCCTTTACTCCAGAGCATCTCTCCAGTTATACATGTGTCCTAGGCTTCCATTAGCACATCCCCTCTCTGATGTCTGCCCTCTACTCAGACATTCCTCCTTTTCCCTTTAACTGGTCACCTCCAGGGCCACTTCTAGCCCAAATGGCACTTTTGCTGTTTAAAAAAAAGTGCCGCTTTCTCAAAGAAAATATTTTACAAGTTAGTGTGTTACTGAATAAACAGAACGATCAGTGTTGTAATCAGAATGATTACTTCTTAGTGTTTATATCCTGTGGCCTGGTCCAGCCTTGCCAGGGAAGTTCTCCAGATGCCCTCTCTGATGGCAGCAGCCCTGCGGATGCACATGTGTGCCCCCACAGCTGTCTGCTTTCCCCACCCATGAGCCAGTGTACACCTAGGCTCTGTGCCCTTCCAACAAAGTGGAGCACCCATGCCAGTTTTGGAACCGTGCAGAGGATGAGAATCAGGTCTCTGAGAGTGGGCTAGAAAGGAAGCTCAGAGGCTATCTGGAGAACGGAGTGCACGTGTGTGTGTGCATGTGTGTGAATCAGTATGTGCGGATGTTGTGTATTCCCAGCTGTGTGCATGACTGTTTTGCTTGTAGGTTGATGTAGGAGATGGTGCAGCCCTGTTGTGTCAGAACCTGGCTGGGAGACCTCACATCCCCACATTGGCACCCATGTTCTCATAGGTTAGTGTCTGTCTAAGATGGGATGCTGTGTCTTTAGAAATGGCCATAGGTTAGTGTCTGCCTAAGATGGGATGCTGTGTCTTTAGAAATGGCCATAGGTTAGTGTCTGCCTAAGATGGGATGCTGTGTCTTTAGAAATGGCCATAGGTTTGTGTCTGCCTAAGATGGGATGCTGTGTCTTTAGAAATGGCCATAGGTTAGTGCCTGCCTAAGATGGGATGCTGTGTCTTTTTTTTTTTTTTTTTTTTTTTTTTGAGACGGAGTCTCGCTGTGCTCCCAGGCTGGAGTGCAGTGGCGTGATCTCGGCTCACTGCAAGCTCCGCCTCCCGGGTTCACGCCATTCTCCCGCCTCAGCCTCCCAAGTAGCTGAGACTACAGGCGCCCGCCACCACGCCCGGCTAGTTTTTTGTATTTTTAGTAGAGACGGGGTTTCACCATGTTAGCCAGGATAGTCTCGATCTTCTGACCTCGTGATCCACCCGCCTTGGCCTCCCAAAGTGCTGGGATTACAGGCTTGAGCCACCGCGCCCGGCCGGGATGCTGTGTCTTTAGAAATGCCTTTTTGTGTAGTGCACACCCTGAGAACCCATACTTGGTGGCTGTGCTTGCTCTGACTCAATATATAGAAATCAATCTAAGTTGTACCTCCTGTAGGTAACGTGATGCCCATTCACCCAGACACACATGTCCTCTGTGCTCCCTTAGTGCCCGGGACCCGCCTTTAGCTTAGTTGCCTATTGTAGACCTTAAGGACTCAGGCTCTGGAGTCAAACTGATAGGAAGTGGAATTCTGGTTCACTTCTGTGTGATCCAGGTAAAGCTCTTAACCTCTCTGAGTCTCATCTTCCTCTATCCACCTCCCCTTTTACCCCAGTGACAGAGCCAATGACTACTTCTTCCTCTTCTTTACTTGGAAACTGAACTCCAAGCTCCTGGCTGGGACCTTTCTTATTCCTCTTTGTGCTCCCAGGGCTGAAGGACTAATTACAATGTTACCGACTTAACCTCCACTGGCACTGGGCATTGCCCTGTAAAATGACATCAGAGTGCGGGGTCTGACATGGGGCGCCCAACAAAACCACAGGCAGGAGCACATCACATTGTTGAATCTGCCTGTTTGCTTCTCAGAATCTCAAAATAGTTTTTGATAAAAGTGGAAATGAATCTCTGCCACGCATTGTCGACAGGGGTGAGAACTGGTGCTTGGGAGGTGGCAAGAAATCTTAAATATCACAACGGTTTGCAGAGCTGCAAAAGCTTAGCCCTACCTGATGAAATCTTACTTCTTAGTGTTTCTATCCTTTTGTTATGGAGAAATTTAACGAAAATTAGTTTACCCCTGAAGTGGTGGCAGCTTCCCACTGTTGTTCATCCCGGAGGGCCTCCGTCTCTCTCTGGTTCCCTATCCCTGCCCACAGGACTATAAATAGTCCATTCACGCACTGCCTTTAAAATCCTGGCAGTCCATGCCTGTAATCTCAGCACTTTGGGAGGCCAAGATGGGAGGATAACTTGAGCCCAGGAGTTCCAGACCAGCTTGAGAAACATAGCAAGACTCTATCTCCACAAAAAAATTAAAAAGTTAGCCAGGTATGCTGGCATGCACTTGTCCCAGTTGCTCAGGAGGCTGAGGTGGGAGGATAGCCTGAGTCCAGGGGGTGTAGGCTGCAGTAAGTCATGATCACACCATTGCACTTCAGCCTGGGTGACAGAGTGAGACCCTGTCTCTAAAACAAACAAACAAACAGACCTGCAAACAAACAAACCAAACCCTCCTGACCGTAGCTCCTGATTCCCTGATGCCTGCTGGAGCTGGATGGAATTCCACATTTCTATAATGGTTTGGAGTTCACAGGGTAGTTTCAGATAGTTCATCTTTTAAGTCCTTTCCCTGAAAGCCTGTGCGGTAATGGTGTGGCGTCTGGGTCTTTGTTTCTGGACAGGGACTAGCACCAAGCTGGGGTTAGTTCTCACCTTCTGAATACTTCATTTTAGAGACATTGATGTGTCCTGAGCAACGGCTACTATTTAGTTTTAAGTCTAGATTTGTGAGACTTTCCATTCGATTTTCATTAAATAATTTTTCAAAAATTGTGACTATATACCAATTTAGTGTCGTTATGTCTCTTAACTTACAGCTCTAGTTATTTTAATGTGCATATGTTTATTTCTTCTATCCAACACTTTCTGCTTGGTCAGGAGGGTTAGAACGTCATTTGTCATTCTGCTTTGCACACAATTCCCTAACTTCTGAGGGGGAAAGGAGTCATCTGATTTGACTCCCCCTAAAGTTCTGGGATACTTAAGGTAATTGGGGCGAGGCCAAGGCCATGGATAGGGTTTTTTCTTTCATTTAGTATTTCTTCATTCACTTGTTTATTCATTCAACAAGTAAGAATGTGCCTGTAGCTGCCTAAGCACCCCATGCCAGGCAGGGAGAACTTGCTGTCTGCTGGCTGAGCTCCCCCTCGGGGCAGTGCAGGATGGTGCACAGAGCCCTCCCACCCAACTTGGGGTAGCGCCGGCCCCCCTGGCATGAGATTCAGAGGCAGACCTAGCTAGGGTTGAGTCTGGACTCCACCTTGCCACTTTTGAGATCATGGATTCAACCTTGCAGGCATGAGAGAATTGAAAGGGATCACGTATGAACAATGGAATTTGACACACAAATTGTGTCCTACTTTTTTCCCTCTCCTGCCTCCTGTAAATCCAGTAAGCAATCATTATTCATTCCCAGGTCTGTCTCTTTTGTGGGCTCCTCCAGCACCGGAGGAGTTAGAGGACTGAGCCCTTCCACTTGTAGGGCAGGACCAGGATGCTTCATGGTTCCTTCTTTTCAGACGTCGCAGGTGCAGGCCTGGCATTGAGACAATGTCGCACAAGTGCATGGCTTTGACTCTTTATGTTATCTGATGCTCCTCCCATTTTCCTGTCCCAGACTCTTCTCCTGGGTCTGCTGGACACAGCCTTTACCCGCTCTGGATCTCACCAGGCTCCCATTGGGGCACACCTGCTGTGTGCAATCCTAAGAGCCTGGCTGGGATGATCAACGTTGTCTGCAGGAGGGTTTTGCCCTGGGGTCAGTCGGGGCCAGCAGCCAATGCAGTTGAGAACGCCAGCCCCCTTCCTCCTATAGAATGTCTAAGTGGTCATTCTCACCTGGTTCCTGTCCCTCTCCTCTTCCTCTGTGGGGATAGGGGATAGAGACACTGTCTTGTTCATACTTTTATCTCCAGCTCCCAGCCCAGGGCTGGCACTGTGGCATAACACACACACACACACACACACACAGATGCTCCATCTTGTTTGCATCTGTCCACCCCACTGAAACACAAACTCCCCACAGAGGACTTAACTTGGTGCCAGGCACAGAGTCAGGGCATCACATTATTTTTAAAACTGGAATTGACACATTTTGGCAATGATCTTTTCTCAAAAGGTGAAGCTCTTTTCTTTTGCCTCATTTGTTAGACTTCCCTGCCACTGCCTTGGGGTTATGCACACAAATAAAATATGCAGCAGGAAACTGCCTCTCTTGTTTTCTTTCTTTTCTTTCACTTAATTTCAACTCCTTGCCAAGTCTTCTTACATCGACCTGTTCCTCACAGAAGCTGCCTCAGGCGGCCTCCTGGCCCCCTTCTGGGAGATCCATCCCTCTTCTTTAATCATGGAGAGCAGGCCAGTGAGTCTCTCCGCCATTCAGCTCTGAGCATCTTCCTGCCACATTTTCCCGGGGTGGCTCCTCTGGGGACTCGCTCTTCCCTGTCCACTTAGGAAGATGCAAGATGATCTCACAGTCTAAGTGGCAGCTTTCCTTAGACAGGTAAGTTCCCTGAGGCTTTAAACTGTACACTATCAATGTGAGTTTAAATGAAGCTTCTAAACCCTGGTCAATCTTGTGGCTAAAGTCATTGCTAGTCAGCGAGGCGCAGATGCTGGGTCAACACAGGGGGTTGAAGGTGGACTGGGGAAGTGGAGGGCAGGGGCTGACAGGTGATCTGCGATTGGGAGGCACAGGTCGCCTTCCCTCCAGGGAGTCTCATAGACACTGATGGGGAGCCCAGCATTTAAAGCCCTGGAAATGCAGCATGTTCTACAGTCAAAAGAAAGCCACAGTTGGAAACAATTGGAACAGAATCAGGATCATTGCGAAAAGGCTTGGGGGGGAAAAAAAAAGAAAAAAAAAACAGAGAAGGCTAAGCTTTGTGGTTTTGGTTAGCAAGGAACTTCAGGCAGATTTGTGGATGAGTCCAATCTGGCTTATTTGTGTGAATGGGTGGGGAAGAAGGTCAACTTTTCACTCAGATACAATGCTGACATTTACAGTTTCTTCTGGGAAAACAGCTGTTATGGAAAAAAAGGTAACTCGAGAAGCACTAAATCACACCGAGAAACGTACAGCTTTCTTGCCCTCATGACCTGCGCTTATCATAGTGGCAACGCCCATGGGACCCTTCGCAGGGGTGGCATTGTCCCGGATAACTGTCCTGGGCTGACGGCTCCAGGCCCCTGGCGGGTGTCTCTGCCTCCAGTTTCTTCTCGCTGCAGGTCTGCCCTGTGGCATTCATGCACACAGATTCCCCAACAGACCTCTAGGGAGTTCCACAAAACTGCAAATCCCTAGTGCAACATCTAAGACGCTCTGAGATCTGCTTCTAGCTTATCTCCGGACTCTTCCTCTGTGTCTCACCCTGCACTCTGGGCAGCGGTTCTTGATGGGCACACAGCTATCATCGGATGAGGCCTGAATATCCGTGTTTGCTCTGTTTTGTTTTGTTTTTTTTTCCCTAAGTCACCAGGTGATGGTAATATATTCAGCCAGGGTTTAAAAACTGCTCTAGCCCAGTGGTTCTTGAACTTGGCTGCACCTTGGAATCACGCAGCGCTAGAAAATGCCAAGCTTGAGCCCTATCCCTCCAAGATTATGGGCTGGTTGCCCTTCAGTGCAGCCTGAAAACCAGGGCTTTAAAAGCCCTGGTGACTGACCAATGTTTGAGCACCACTGCTCTGGCCCTGGTGGTTTATTTAAGGTTCCTTTGACACGAACTTCTTTCTATGCTCTGGCAGTGGCTGCTCTCACTGCCTGGAAATTCCTCCTTCCCTACCTCACAAGCTAGCCCACTCTCCCAGTTCCAAATTTCAGAGCTAAGAAACTATAGCAGGGATTGACAAATGTTTAAAATAGTTAGAAAGAAAATATATGAAGCTTGTCAGGCCACATGTGGTCTCTGGCATGCATTCTTTCTTTCCCCCTTTTAAAATGCAAAAGCCATTCTTGGCTGGTGGGTCATACAAAATGGGCCAGGACCAAATCTGACCTGTGGACATAGAATTGCCTGTTTTGTGAGGTGGTGAGTTCCCTGTCAATAGATGTAATCAAGCCATGGCTGAAGGAATTTCTGGCAGGGAAACCATGACTAGGACTTAAGCTTCTGATAAATGACTGAACTAGAAAATCTTTACGGTCTTTCCAACTTGGGATGACTTAATTCTAATTTGTCTTAGCCCCTGGAAGGTTTCCTCGTCTGCCAGCTGACCTCCCTCCAGCTCTGAAGTCATTCCCATGTCGTGTTCTGCCTCAGTTAATTGTGAATGTCTGCATGTTTCAGCACAGACTTCATTTCAACACCAAGTGCTAAGATTTAGGGGTCTTCGAATTTAGGAGACAAAGACCAAAGATTGTTCTTGACCTCTGCATTGAGTTAATACCTGAAGCAGGAATGGCTGCAATCACAAAAATCAACATGCTTTTAATTCAACCTCAGCCAAGCTGATGTGCCAACTAGAAAGAAACGAAAAGACCGAGAAGTCCCCCTTCTCAGTCTGACCTTGGCCTCTGCTGGAGGTCCCTGCTGGCCATGGACACAGAGCCAGGGAATGGTAGGATCCTCAGTCGCATTGCATCCTTGTCATTGTACAGATGGGGAAACTGAGGCGGACAAAGAGAAGAAGTCTCTCCTACTGACTCATGGCTAGGAAACAGCAGGGCTAGAAATGAGTCCTGGGTAAACTGAGACTGGGATACTCCAGTAGCACACTCACGCAGCTACCATGTAAGCTGTTGGTGGGGGCCTGGGCCTGGCAGTCAGGCCACTCCACCTACTCACTCATGCAAGTCACCTTCCATCTCTGTCTTCTTTGGAACTGTCCTGAGCCTTAAGTGAGCTTACACAGGTCAAGTTCTTAGCCAAGTATAACACAAAATCAATGATTAATATGTCTTAGACATGGCCATGATTATTGCCACATCTTTCACCCTAGACCGTAACTGCTTAGGCACAGACTGTGTGACTTGGTTGTCTTTGATTCATCACAAACCAGTGTCGCCTCTGGCTCCGAGCCCTCCTGCGTGTGAACTGCTCTTGCTGTGCGGTGGGATATTATCTCCCACTCATCTTCAGGTGAGCCCGTTTTCACCTTCTGTGGGGTAGACTGCAGACAGTCGGCTACATTTCAATCGGGCCAAAAGGAAGGCAGCAGACACACATCCCCAGTCAGGCTTTGCTTCCTCTGGGCTCTAGGTGCCCCATCTGTATGAGGAGAGCTCCCCAGCTTGGTGATGCCATGAGCCCCTGGGCGGGGCAGTGAGGAGGGAGGGGTGCCTTACCTGGCCCACTGCAGAAAGAGGCGATGATGGCCAGAATGCCCACGATACTCAGGTAGGGGACCCAGGGGGCATGGTCCTGGGAGAGAACAGGGAGTGGTCAGGTGAGGAGGTGATGGTGTGTCCAGAGGACCTGAGTTCCCACACCAGCTCCTCCTCCACCCATCTGTGTGACCTTGGACAGGTCACTGGATGTCCCCAAGCCCCAGCTTCAGCATCTGTAGCATGGGAACAATGACAACCCTTCAGTCATTCCATCTGCTTATTTTATAGCCATGATGAAATCAGATGAAGCCTGTGATGAGTTTGACATAGTCCTGGCATACAGGAAGTGGTAAATAAATCAATAACTCACATTGATTGAGTGCTTAGTTGGCAGCAGGCAATATGAGCAATTTTCACAGCTTTATCACATTTATAAAAGTTCAACATTTTCAGCAAACTGACACAAGAACAGAAAACCAAACACTGCATGTCTCGCTCATAAGTGGGAGTTGAACAATGAGGATACACGGACACAGGGAGGGGAACATCACATGCCGGGGCCTGTTGGGGGGTCAGGGACTGGGACAGGGATAGCATTAGGAGAAATACCTAATGTAAATGATGGGTTGATGGGTGCAGCAAACCACCATGGCACATGTATACCTGTGTAACAAACCTGCATGTTCTGCACATGTACCCCAGAACTTAAAGTGTGCGTGTATGTATGTATATATATACACATATATATATTTCCTCATATACATTTTAAAGACTTCTATATTTTGTTTTTAAAAAGTTACCTTAGTTCTGGTATTATTATATAAAGAACCGTATTTGTACCCCTGCCATCTTGCAAGGTGTGAGATGAGTTAATTCATTTCATGGAATGTGTCTGGAGAAGCTGTCACTCATCTGGGGGGTGGGCGGCTTGGTGCTGGTTGCAAAAGGATGTTTTGGGATTGCTCCTGCTCTAGCAGACTGGACGGCTGAGCATTAGAACACAGTGTCACTGGTTCTGAGTGTGTGGGGGTGCCAGGGCTGCCCCAGGAGAGGCCACCTGACTTGAAGGGAAGGTAAGAGCCTGCGCTCACCTCTGTAGGTTGAGCCAGAGTCAGCCCAGTAGGAAACGAAAGGAAAGAGGTTCCAGGAGGGGGTTCAGCATACACAAGGGCACAGAAGCCTGAGAGGGCACAGTGCAGGGGTGAACTGCAAATAGTCTGGAGTAGAGGACGACAGGTACAGAGGGCAGAGGAATGGGGAACTCCTTACTTCCCCTTGTTCTGTGTCCAAATCCATTAGCTCTAAGGGTTGAGAGGAGCTTCATGGACTTTCATAAGCTGTATGAGAATCTGTACCAAGTCACTCACTCACTCATTCAACTGATTGATCTCAGCTGCCCCTGAGTGCCATGCACTGGGATGGGAGGTGGAAATGCAGATATGGTTCAGGCATGGCCCTACACAACTCACTCACTGTCTATTGGGAGAGAGATGCATCAACAGTGAAAGTCAATGGTCCGTGATAAGTGATCTCACAGGGTTCCCCCTTGGGGCTTATGGGAACTCAGGAGAGGGCACCTCACCCAGACTTGGAAGCAAGGGGAGGCTTCCTGCAGGAAGAGGTGTCCAGGAGTGTCCAAGGCTTCCTGAGTCCAGAAAGCAAGGAGAAGCTAGCCAAGCACAGAAGAGCCCTAGGAGAGGAAACTGCCAGGCCCCTTGAGGAGCTGCCGGGGGCAGGGTGTGGGGCACTGGGGGAGACAAAGGCGGCCAAGCCAGGAACAGCTCTGAGACCTTGTGAAGTGAGGCTTAGATGGGGTTCGTGGGCTTCAGGCCTTCCTTTTAAACTTCTGACACAAGTTTCAGAAAGACAATGGCCCAGAACATCACCCAACTAGCTTCCTGAGAACTTCAGAGGACTGTAAAGATGCCCAGGCTCGGGACAGCTTGGGCCTGGTTGTCAGGAAGGAACTGCACCTGCTAGTACATTGTCCTTGAAGGCAATGCTTCCACCTCCTGCCAGTCAGCGTGCTCGCCAGCCCCACCTCTTCGAAGGGCACCCATCACACACCACCATGCTAACAGTGCCTTTTTCTAGAAACATTTGGGCCACTAAGACATTTGACAGGTGATCAAAATGTGCACCTACCAATTTCCAGATGCATTTTTGAAAAATGCAAAGATTGATCAATTGCTGCAACCTTGCTTCATGCTTCCCATGGCACCAAGATGAGTTGGAGACACTGAGGCAGTGTTCAATTAATGCAGGCTGCCCTGAGCCATGCAGGGGACAGAAGCCCAACATCCGGGGATCTAATCCCAGCTTGCCACCTTCTGGTGGTGCAACCTTGGGAAGCTTTTTTATTTATATTTATCCCTCAGTTTCCTTATCTCCATAAAAGAAAAAAATACCGATGTTGTAAGGATGAAGTCCTTCGTCACCCCTCCACCTACATGGACGTCCACTGAGTGCTTGTTCCAAGTGCTTTCCGTGCATTTTCTCATTTCATCCCACAACACCCCTGGACGAAGGGACGACTGACTGTTCCATTTTAGAGATGAGGCCTGGAGAGGAGCTGACTTGCTAAAGTTTCATTACCAGTAAGGAAAAGCCGAGATCCACACAGGCTGTCTGGCTCCAGAGCCACTGTTTATAAAATTGTGACCACTGGGGAAGTGGCTAATATGCAGCACCTGGCATTTATGCTGGGCGGTGACAGCTGGAAGGGGCATCTTAGGGTTGTCTAGTGCAAGCTCTTCTATTCCACAGATGGGTGAACTGAGGCTCAGAGAGGGAAAGTGTCTTGCCCAAGATTACACAACTCATCAGCGGAAGTGACAGGACCAGAATTCAAGTCTCTCATGTCCCAGTCCAAGGACCCCTCACCAAACCCTCTTCACTGAGACCCTGAGCAGCTCCAGAGATGAGCTGCCCCCAGGGAGAGCTTTATCACAAGCACTGCTGGTAGAAGTATGAACCCACAAATCAAAGGCCCCAAAATGATGAAGCCAGAAGCCAGCTCCATGCTTATCTCCCTCAAATGTGACAAGCACATCATCTCACCTGCAGGGTCAGCATGATGCTGAGGGTCCCAAAGAAGAGTGCCATTAGCCCAAAGTCACCAGTGAGGAGGGGTCTCCGTCCCAGGTGCTCAATGACCAAGCCCTAGTCCAGGGTAAAAGAGAGAGAGAGCTATTATTCCATTTGTAACCACAATGTGGCACTGGGAACTGGCAATGGCATCATGATTAAAAACCGGCTTTGATCCTGAGACAGCTGGGTCACCTTCTTCACAGCCACAGCCCTGAAGCAATGCCCTTTATGAGAAAGGAAAAAGTGAGGGAGAGAAAGTCACAATTCTTGAGCACCTACAGTGTTAATACGAGCACGTTCCTCCTAATCTTCCTTGCTGGGGTGGACTCCTCCAATCAGGAGTTTGGGAGGAGGAACTGGATGGATATGGTCAGCACAGGCCTTCTCTCCCTTCAGAGCCAGCCTGCATGGAAGGCGATTCCTCTGGGTTTCCATGTGGTGGGTTTCGTAGGGGTAGGCACCCACAGCGGGCGCAGGGGTGGGAGTAGACAGAGAAGCCCATGTCGTTTTCCAGTCTGCCTGTGTCTGGGGGAGTCAATTTCATTGTGGGATGTGAGGTGGGGAGTCCCTGAGGAAGTCCCTAAAGCTATGTCCTCCAAGTCAGCTTCCCTCAGCCTAGGACTGTCACTGACCTCCACCTGGCTGGCTCCTGTGCCCCCTGCGCCCCCTGTCCACTTGGTCAGAAACAGCTCCTCAACTGCCAATGACTGGAAGAGTAATCGTAGCTGAATGTCAGAGACAGAAAAACCTGGGTTTATATTCTGGCTTTACTACTTTCCAGATGTATGAACTCCGGCATGTGACTTCACTTCCCAAGGCCCCAGGGCCTTTATCTGTGACAAAAGAATCGAAATATCCTTCAACAGGAGTGTCTGCAGCGGAAGTGAGGGTAAAAAAGAGACTGCATGCAATACACACATTAGGTACTCACATTATGTGAGGTATCCTCCTCTCATGCCCCATTTCACAAAAAGAGAACACTGAGGGTCAGAGAGGTGAGACAACAGCAGACACCACAGAGCAAGCAGGTGAGAGAGGGCCAGAAATTGAGCCCAGGGTATTTGAATAAAAATTCATGGATTTTCTCAATGAGGCAATCAGGTGAGGCTTCCTGGAGGAGGCAGTAGCAGGCAGAGATGTGGAGAGCTTGTCAGGCAGAGGGATTCGTGGGAGCAAAGGTTTTGAGGCTGGCAGGTCCTCATCACAACAGTCATTTATCTTGGGCAAGGGGAAGCAGTGACACTGCTGAGGGCCATGAAGCCAGAGCACACGTGCCTCCTGCCTGCCAGCTTCAGGTGACGGCGCGAAGGTCACAGCACTGAGATGAATAGTTGCAATCCTGCCCCAAAGCCTCAGGGTTTCTCCACAATGGAGTCCAGCTGCAGGGACCCCAGCGCCCTCTACCTCTTCCTCTTTCCTCATACCCTGCTCCTTAGAGGGAAGCAGGTGAAAAGCCATCTAGACAATGGACGGTTGTTCTGCTTGGCAGAGCCGGCCAGCACTGAGCGGTGAGTGACAGCTGCCTGTGTGAAGGGCATAGCCCTGTGGGTCAGCTGAGCACCTCGGCCATGTGGTGCTGCCTGGGGCTACAGACCTTTTGGTCCCCTAGGCATGAACATTGAAAGGACCGGAGGGTGCTGACCCAGAAAGGCAGATGCCTGGGAGGAAAACGTGCCTGGCTGATGACTACATGTCTCAAAAAGGCATTTCTAGTCAGGACAGGTTACACCAGCTTTGCACCCAGGACAGGTTACACAGCTCGTCCAAGTCTCAGTTTCCCCACCTGGAAAATGAGAATGATAATACCGTCTTTGCAGGGTAACTGTGAGATAAAGGGAAAGAACTCACAGTGCCTGAAATAGACTCATGAACAAAAGAGGTTGCCAATAAATGACAGAAAATATATCATTCATTTTAACTAAGGAGTGCCCTGGGGGTCCGGTCCCAACTCTTACCTGTAGCCGGCTGTGTGGCCTTGAACAAGTTAATTAACCCTTTCATGTCTTAATTTCTCATCTTTTCTGATGATAATGGATAGATATTAACAGCTAGTCTAGATGTTAACAGCTAATGATCATTTACTGAGCACCTACTATGTGCCAAGCACTGTATTAAGCACTTTGCATCCAGCAGCTTATTTAATCCTGACACCCTTGAGTATGTTCTATTATTTGCTCCATTTTACAGGTAGAAAAACAGAGGCACAGAGGCTTTGAAAACTTGTCCGGGGTCACGTGGCTGGTAAGTGGCAAAGCTGGGATGATCTACAAAATCTTTTCTGGTTGTTGATACACTAAATTTTCTTGACATTAAACTAGAAATAGACAATGCCACCACTTGGTGACAGCCCAGTGTCCCATCTGGATGTCCAGCTCCTGGACCCAAACAAGAGCACTGATGGCTTTTCTGGTCCTCTGCATTCCTGGCTCTCTCATTCTCTTTCTTCACTTGAATGCCAGGCGCCTTCATCTTTGCTTCCCCAGAGCCTAGAAGGATATCTGACAGGTGTGGACTAAGTGTTTCCAAGGGAGTGAAGGTCTGTCTTTATAAGGCAGGCAGAATGATTCTCATTTGCAGAGGAGGACAGTGAGGTTCGAGAATGCTGAGGGACAGTAACTTCACTTGGTGGGAAGTGGGGAGGGAAGTCAGGCCCAGCGAGAGTCATGGGGAGAAGCAAAGACCAGCAGCTTCTGAGAAAGAGAGAGCGGGGCGGGGGGGGCGGATTGAGGCAAGAGGGAGAGAGGCCTGCATTTAAAGCATCCCTTCCTCCTAGGACCTCATGAGCCGGGTCTCATCAAAGGGGAGACACTGATGGGGCTGTCGTGCCAGGGCCAATGCAACATGAGCAAGGGAGCTGGGTCCCACTGCCAGGTAGGACTCCTGCAACGGTGATGGGAGAAAGAGCCTAGAAATACCAGGTGCTTAGAGAGATTATGAAATTGTGGGCCCAGAGAGATTACGCTGATCTCTGTGTAACTCACACCAATTTCAGTGTAACAATGCAACACACATTAATCTCAGTGCAACACATGTCAATCTCGGCATGGCATGCTCAGTGATCTGGGCCCAGGATCAGAGGCCAAGAGTGACTATGGTATTTATCAAAAGTCATCTGGGGCTAATTATTCAGAGAGAAGGAAGAGGGATAGATGCTGTTTTAAACCAAGGGGCAGCTGCAAATGTCCACACCCTTGGACTCAGTCACTCACCTTCTAAGCATTAATCCTAAGGAAATAGATGTTTGGTCAAAGATTCATGGACAAGGACCTTCATTGGTGTGTTATTTATACTACTGAGGAAATAGAAATAATCTAGAAATCCACCAACAATTAGTTAAATAAATACTGGAATATTTAGATGATAAATATGTAGAAATTAACATAATTTAAAGAATTGTAAAATGGTATAGGAAAATTCTCAGGGTACAATCTTAGGCGAAAAGAGTAGGACATAAATCTGTATATACTAAAACATGTAGTTATGTAATATAAATTACATATGCAGAAATAGTTTATAATGGCTAACTCTGGTTGGGGGAATATGTGATTATTATTTTATTTGTCTGTCAGTTTTCCTGATTTTCTATGGAGATTTTTGACTTAAAAACACCAAAAAGTAGATTTAGTTGAAGTGTGTGGATGCAAATCTCCGTCCATCCCCTGTATTATGTCTTTATTCTTTCCTAATCACCAAAGATTTCCAATACTCATACTGGCAATTTTTCATAACTGTGTAAAATATGATTTTGGTACAATCTTTAGATGTCACAGCTTTTCTTGTGGCTAACAGGACAGAGCCCAAAGTTAAGCTGTTGCTGAAAATGAAGGCTGTTCATAACTGGTATATGCAGGAACTTTGTCTCCTAAGCTTCTTAGGGGAGTTGGATTAGAGTATGCAGTGACCTGGTGCTGAAATGACAACAGAATGTGCCATGAAAGAGCATCACAGTTGCTGGGAGATATTATTACACTGCGACCAGCATGTGTTACATTGTCATACTGAGATCAGCACATGTTACATTGTTATAATGAGATTAATATGTGTTATATTGTTACACTAAGATCAGCATGTGTTACACTGTTACACTGAAATTAACATACATGGTTACTGACTTCAGTATTTTAAAGTTTTTAAAAAAGAGTTTCAAGTGCATCACCCACAATTTCAGAGTTAGAAAGTGTGCTTACAAAAGTCAGTTGAGAACCATTTTCTTACACCATGATGCTGACGTTCAGATGCTTTGGAAGGGGTGGGCTGAGGGACATGTGGCTCTTTGTTTTGTTTCCCTAAAGTCTCTTGAGGAACCAGTAACTTGAACCAACGAAAAGCTGAACACATTCTCCCTGATTTGGAAATGATCTTTAAAGATGGTCCAGGAACATACCAGGGAAACAGCTTTGAAAGAGAAAGAACGGATAAAACAACCCTCCCATCTGAGAATCAGTCTCCCGGCTCTGTTCTTCCTCCCTCCCTCCTTTAAGTCCAGTTAAAGTGCAGCCTGTCAGAAGGGATTAGAGCGAACATGGTATTTCCACTTGACATTAAAATCATGAGTGAAGACATTAACTCAGACGAACAGCAGACTGAAGGTTACTGATGTCAGCTGGGGATGAGTGTCAGAATCCTAATGCTCCCAGGAAACCCCTCTGGGGACTCCAGAGCCATGGGGTCACCCATCAACTCAGCCCCCATTTACCCAGCACCCAGTGCCCTTCCCCACAGGTCTGGGACCTCTGGTGAAATAATAATGGGAACCTTTTGTTCTGGTTAGGATTTTAAGAAGCAACTTTATAAAGGTGTAGTTTTCATTCAGTATAATGTACCCATTTGAATTGCACGGTCTGGTATGTTTTGACAAATTTATATACCTTATAACCACAACTACAAAGATATTGAACATTTCCATCACTTCCCAAAATTATCTTCTGTCCCTTCCCCCAACCCCAGGCAACCTCCAATCTGCTTTCCAGCACAAGGATTCGATTTATCATTTCTAGCATTTCATATTGTTTATTGCAGTGTTTTCGAGATTCATTCTTCTTGTTGTACATCTCTTTTTTTTTTTTTTTTTTTTTTTTGAGACAGAGTCTCGTTCTATCACCCAGGCTGGAGTGTAGTGGCGCGATCTCGGCTCACTGCAAGCTCCGCCTCCCGGGTTCACGCCATTCTCCTGCCTCAGCCTACCGAGTAGCTGGGACTACAGGTGTCCACCACCACGCCCGGCTAAGTTTTTGTATTTTTTTTAGTAGAGACGGGGTTTCACCATGTTAGCCAGGATGGTCTTGATCTCCTGACCTCGTGATCCGCCTGCCTCGGCCTCCCAAAGTGCTGGGATTACAGGTGTGAGCCACTGCGCCTGGCCTCTTGTTGTACGTATCAACAGTTCTTTTGTATTGCTGATCAGTATTCCATCGCATGGGTATACCAAAATTTGTTTCTCCATTCACCTGTTGACCCAATAGCTGTTTATAGTTTTCAGCTCTGAGAAATAAAGCCATTATGAGTATTGATTGGTATATGAGTCTCCACGTAGACATGTGTGTTGATTTCTCTTAGGTAAATACCTATGAGTGGAATGACTGGGTTGGATGGGTACAACCTTCATAAGGAACTGCTGAAATGTTCTCTGAAGTGGTTGTGCCATTTTTACGTTCCCACCAGCGGTGGGTGAGACTTCCGGTTATTCCACATCCTTGGCAACACATGGTATTATATCAACCATTTAAATTTTTGTCACCCTTTTGGTGAACAATGGTATCTCATGTGGGTTTTAGTTTTAATTTTCCTGATGACTAACAATGTTGAGCGTCTTTTCATGTCCTTTTTGATGTTTTCAATATCTTCTTGGGTAAAGCATGTGTTCAGATATTTTGCTCATTTTCAAGTGGGTAGTTGGTCTTATTATTGAGTTTTAAGAGTTCTTTATGTATTCTGAATTCACATCCCCCCTCAAATGTGTTTTATAGGTATGTTCTCCACGTCTGTGACTTACCTTTTTATCTCCTTAACAATACCTTTTAAATAGTCAGTTTTTAATTTTGATGAAATCCAGTGTACCATTTGAAAAATGGTTTGTGATTCTGTATCTCTCCTATTCCAATGTTGCAAAACTTTATTCTTCGCTTCTAGAAGTTTTAGAGTTTAGCTTTTATGTTTAGATACATGATCCATTTTGAGTTAATTTTTTGTATGGTGTAGTAAGAGTTGCCATTCACATTTTTCCATGTGGATATCTACTTTTTGTGGCACTATTTGTTGAAAAGACTATCCTTTCCTCATTGAATTACTTTAGCAACTTTTTGTTTTCTGGACTCCATTCTGTTCCATTGATCTGTGGGGCTGCCCTATCTTATGCCTATCTCATGCTGTCTTTATTCCCATGTTTGCACATTGTTACACCCCTTACTATTATACCAGGAATGGTTCCGGGTGCTTCGCATATATTAATAGCTTAACTCTGATAACATTTTCTTGGGGTAGGTGCTATTGTCACCCACTATTATATCCAGAACTTGAGGCTCAGAGGGGTTTAGTAACCTGGCTAAGATTGCACAGTGAGTCAGAATTCAAGTCTAGGTACTCTGGCTCCGGAGTCTTGCTCTTAACCCTTGTGCTCTACTTCCTCTCCTCAGTGTTTCTGAGGCAAATACACAGTCACATTTGTCAAAAGAATATGCACATGCTCCCAAAGTTTTTCTCCCTTCATTTGTGTGAGCTGCCTGAGGTCACTGAGAGCCTCCAACAGCATTGGCACTGGGGCACAGAGAAGACAGAGCCAGGAATCTCATTCCTTGGGGAGCTTTACGGGCTGAATTGCATCCTCTCAAAAAAGGAAATATTGGAATCCTGATCTCCTATTCCTAAGAATGTGATCTTATTTGGGAATAGGGTCTTTATTTTTAGGTGATTAACTTAAAATGACATCATTTGGATGGGCCTCAATCCAAGACGACTGGTGTCCTTGTTAAAAAGGAAAGTGTGGACATGGAGACAGACATGCACACATGCCTGTAATCCCAGCACTTTGGGAGGCCAAGATGGGTGGATTACTTGAGGTCAGGAGTTCAAGACCAGCCTGGCCAACATGATGAAACACCATCTCTACTAAAAAGAATACAAAAATTAGCCAGGTGTGGTGGTGCATGCCTGTAATCCCAGCTACACGGGAGGCTGAGGCAGGAGGGAGGTTGAATCGCTGGAACTGGGATGCAAAGGTTGCAGAGAGCCAAGATTGTGCCACTGCATTCCAGCCTGGGTAACAGAGTGAGACATTCCATCTCAAACAAACAAACAAACAAACAAAAAAGACATAGACAGAATGCCATGTGAAGATGAGGCAGGGGTCGGGATGATGCTTCTGCCAACCAAGAAGCACCCAAGATCACCCTGCAAGTTCCCAGAAGCTGGGAGAGAGGCACTGGACGTTCTCCCTCACAGCCCTCTGGAGAAAGGAGCCCTGCACATGCTTTGCTCTCAGCTTCTGGCCTTGAGAACTGTGATACAAGAAATTCCTGTTGTTTAAGCCGCGTAGTTTGTGGTACATTGTTTTGGCAGCCTGGGCAAACCCATACAAGGAGCTAACACCTGATGGAGGGCAGGGCTTGTAATGTTGCCTGCTAAATGATTGAATGTATGTAACAAAAGAAGGAAAGTACTCCCCAAATATGTGCAACTATTATATGTCAATAAACAACATTTAAAAAAGGAAGAGCTGGAGGGAAGGAAAACATTGCCTAAAATTTCATTTATTTCAAATTTATTTCAACTAAAGCTTCCAAATCTGATTTAATGTGCTTTCATATTATTTTACATACATTATTTGATACACACTTTATTTATTGCTCATTGTCTATATTGTATTCAATGTGTATATCTCTCTGTATAAGCTGCATGCGGTACTCCGTGCACGGCTGGAGTTCCTGACTTTCTCAGGGACCACAGCGTCCTGCATGAGTTCCTTCCTGTGCAAGGGTGAGCCTTTTGGTCACAGAAGATGCCCCATTCTGTGTCCAACTCCAGGCCGGGGCCTTTTTAAATTCTGCTGATTTACATAATCCCCGACCTTGCTTGGCTTGATGCTTCCGGGTCTGTGGGCCATGTGGACTGACTGTCGCAGGGGCGGAGAAGCCTACCAGGAGGAAGCTCTGTGGGTGGGGGCTCTGCCTCCCTCAGGACGTCCTGTCTGATTGCTTCCTGCAGGGATCCCAACCAAAGGCAAGCTCCCTCTTTAGTCAGTTGGTGTGATTTCCTCAATAGGCTTTACTTGAGTGGTACACCATTGAGCAAACCATTAATGGTATTGAATGCATGACAACTACCACGGCCATGTCTTTAAACATGACACACGACACACACACACACTCTCTCTCTCTCTCTCCCTCCCTCCCACCCCCCACCCCGCGCTTTCTCTCTTTCAAATTTACATTTTAAAGCAACTCTATGAGGTTTCCCCTGATAACTCAGCCAAAGCCGTGGAGACAACTGAGACTGTTTCAGAGAGAAATGCAAATGCTGGGGCAAGATGTGGCCCAGATGAGGGCCACCCCCCAGGCATCCCTAATAGCTGTTTCCTATTCATGACACGTTGGGATGGAGGAGCTCCTGAGGAACCCTTGACACACGAGCAATTGGTGACTCTCTAGTCAGAAGTTGGATTATTGTCAAAGTTTTAGCTACAAAAGGATGGGAGAAAGGAGCGGAGAATGGTGTGGTTAGCACTGACGCAGCTCCCTCAGCAGAGAAAAGAAGGCCAAGATATATTACACGAAAAGAAATTTCACATTCCAGTATTACTTTTAGCTGCTAGTAATCCTGTTTTAAACAAGCAAAGGCTAATCTTTACTTTCACACATCTCTCTGAAAAGAAGCCAAGACCTTGGAAAGCTGTGGTTATTGCCAGCTAGTGAAATTTTCAAATTTATATTCAGAGGACAGAGTTCCAGAAACAATTTTCTGGTTGGGACAGGCTCTCTCTAAATTAAACACAGAATATCATTCAATGAAACAAACTTTTTGGGAAATTTCTGCTTAAAAGATGAATGTGCATAAAAGATATCTGTATATCTGTCTGGGCCAAAGGTGTGAGAAATGAGAGTTGCATTTTAAATAATTATCATCCCAGGGTGGCCCATGATCTCTAAGTATAACAAATTAAAGTGTCTTGAGATATTTCAACCAAAGTGCAAAACAGACTTGGGTTGGGGCCGAGTGGGATGGAGGGAAAGGCCGGCAGCAGAGAGGCTTTCTGAGTTCTCCAGTCCTGTGGACGTCTCTTCCTCTTGGGTCACTTTACAACCTTGGCTTGAGGCCGTAGCTTCTGCGGTTTCTAAGTGAAGCACTCCCCCTCATCCTCTTACCCTCCTCGAAAAAGGTAAAATATGGTTCTAAACAGGTTTGTGAGGATACATTCAAATTGTTCTTGGAAATTTGGGCAAGTGGAAAAAAATTAGCTCTTGAAGGAGCAGAGAAAGAGACACTGGATGTCCAGATGGCTTAGGAATCAGGGCTTCCACGCCGGGAGCATAGAGTCAGCAGAGGGCAGTGGGCAGTGGGAACAGCCACCACTTAGCACTGACACAAGGGGATGGTAAGTGCTGTCTCCACCCCGCACCCCATGAGCCACATCCTCACTTTCCTTTGGTGAGTGAAGCTGGTGGGGCCAGTCCAGATACAGGGGAGCCAAAGGATGTTATCAGAGGGATAGGGAA
The DNA here is from genome assembly GCF_003255815.1 of Theropithecus gelada. NCBI lineage: Eukaryota > Metazoa > Chordata > Mammalia > Primates > Cercopithecidae > Theropithecus > Theropithecus gelada. The sequence continues at coordinate 8,840,965 of NC_037672.1, forward strand.
GAAATCAGGAAAATTTTGGGGGGAAGTAAAGACTCAGGAATATATCCCAAGAGTCAGAGGGTGAGCTGCAGGAACGGACTTGTATGTATGTCCTTGGCCAAACTCAAAAATAGAGCTACTTACTTAAAAGCTATTATTCAGAGCTTGGGGTGGGTGGGAGTGGGGACTGCAGGGGAATGGGCTTCCAGGGCAAAATCCCACCTTTTCTGCTTGCAGATGCTGAGCCACTGACTCTGTTTCTTCCCTTCCTCATCCCCACCCAGTCCGCACCCCACGAGGATGACCTGTCATAACCAGAAGTGTATTCGTTCATTCTCATGCTGCTATAAAGAACTGCCAAAGACTGGGTAGTTTACAGAGGAAAGAGGTTTAATTAACAACGTTCCACAGGGCTGGGGAGGCCTCAGGAAACTTACAATCATGGTGGAAGGGAAGCAAACTCCTCCTTCTTCACATGGTGGCAGGAAGGAGAAGAACGAGTGCCCAGTGAAGGGGGAAGTCCCTTATAAAACCATCAGATCTTGTGAGAACTCACTCACTATCATGAGAACAGCATGAGGGTCACTGCTCCTATGATTCAATTACCTCCCACTGGGTCCCTCCCATGACACATGGGGATTGTGGGAACTAAAATTAAAGGTGAGATTTGGGTGGGGACACAGAGCCAAACCATATCAAGGAGAGTCCGCACTCCTCTGCCTGCTTCCTGCTCAGGCAATGGTAACACTAAGGCTTTTGATCTAAGCTCTGAACATGAAAAGTCATTTAGCCTGAGTTTTTACTTCTCAGATCCGGGGGTGCCACCCAGCCCCCAGACTGAGCTCAGGCCCCCAGGGGGTTTGGGTTGGGAGCCAAGGGGAAAATCTAGCTCTGCTTCTGCTTGCCACAGCCCTCATTTCTCCTAAGGTCCTGGAACATTTGTTAAATAAACTGGGGACTTGATCTAATATTTTAGTGGATGAAGGGTGTAGTTTCTTCCAGTCTGTGACCTATAGAAATGCCATAGAATCATTATTTATCAATGAAAAAGGAATGACTGTCAAGGGAAATTAACTAAACTCAGTCCTTTCGAGGCTAGTTCGAGAGCACATGTCAGTCTGATGATTCACAGGGAAAATCAGCCTCTCTCCAAGCCTCGTGACAACGCTCTCTGTTTCTACCCTCATCACCCTCTGCCATTATCTATTTTGTCTACAGCTGCTGGAGGGATTTAAAGCATGACCTGCCACTCTCCTTTTAACACCCCTGTCCACTAAAAGCCTTATAGACAGCAAAGAAAACAATCAACAGAGTGAAGAGAAAACCTACAAAATGGGAGAAAAGATTTGCAAACCATATTTGAATCCCCTCAAGCCCCATGCCCCTCCACCAGCCCCTTGGTCCCTCAAGCGGCAGACACATCCTTGCCCCTGCCTTGGGCTGCTGCAGACATCCCTGTCACCTCTCAGATTCTTGCTCTCTGTCCTAGAGGGAGACCCATGAGTTCAAATCAACAAGCTCCCTGCCCTCTGACCTCTGGGTGGCTTCAGCAGAAATCAGAAAGCAGCGGTCAGAAATCGGAAGGCACAAGAAAGAGAATGAGGCCAGGGGTTGGTTTCCTGGTTCACTTTCTACAGGGACATTTTGCCTGGTTCTGTCCCTCTATCAAAGGTTGCAGTTCCTGATAGGTGGGGTACCCACCCTACATGCCCTCCACTGCCCTGAATTAATCTGCCTTCCAGCTGCTCAGGTTCACTGCGTCCCTCTTTCCCAAAGGTTTTTCTTTCAGCCACTTCTTTTGCTTGACATGCTCTTCCCAGACAACTGGGCTCACCTGGAGCCTGACCACAGTATTTAAGATGGCAAGTGTCCCCGCCTCTCCATTCCCCTTTCTCTGCTCTACTGTTTTCTCATAACACCCTTCACCTTTTAAAACACTGTATGGGGTACTCCCTTGTTACACTGTCTGTGCCCCCATGAGGAGCTCTCCTTCTCCACAGCAGGGACCTTTGTCTGCTTTGTCCACTGGCACAGAGCAGGGGCCCGAGGGAGCACTTGCTGAGTGCTGGAGGAAGCAGCACCTGGCCTTGGGCTCGTCTTCTAGTCTTTGAGAGGCAGCAGGGCAGCTTCAGCATTTTCCATGTCTGCTTCTCTTCAGGGATATTAACAACAAGAGTAACTGTGTGTTTCCCAGGGCTGCCGTGATAAGGTCCCACAGACAGAGTGGCTTCGGCAATAGAAATGTGTTGTCTCACAGTTCTGGAGGCTGGAAGTCCAAGGTCAAGGTGTCTGCAGGGCCCTGCCTCTGGAGGCACCAGGGAAGGGTCTGTTGCAGGGATTCTCCTGGCTTCTAGTGTGTTTTGGCTTTGGGCAGCACAATTCTAAGTTTTAGAGGGTGTTCTGCCTGTGTGTATGCCTGCATCTAAATTTCCCCTTTTCCTAAGGACAGTCATATTGGATTAGGGGCCCACCCTATTCCAGTATAACCTTATCTTAGCTTAACTAACTACAACTGCAATGATCCTATTTCAAATCCAAGTCGCATTCTAAGGTACTAGGGACTTCAACATATGCATTTTGAGGAGACGCAATTCAATCGATAACAATAGTTAAATGTTTATTGAGTATCTTCTCTGTGCCAGGCACTGTGAATTACAGTACGATTCTCATGACAATACCTGTTGAGGTTTAAAGTCTGTTATTATTGCCGCTTTCACTAAGAGAAAAACGCATATCAGAGAGGTTAAATGACCAGCTCAACGTCACCCAGCTAGCAGGTGCGGGACCAGTATGACACAGAGCCCAGATGCTTTATCACCCTGCTTTCTCTCTTTTACCACATTCGCCTCTCATACATGCTGGATCCAGTGTCATGAGTTCCAGCAGTAAACTCTGAGGCCTTTGATTCTGAAATTGTAGAATTTATTGGGAAGCTACGGGGACTACAGGCAACAGAAACCTTAAGGATTCTTATTTTATTTTTTTTACTACTACTCAAGAGCATATTGCATTCTTGCCAATTATGAAAACTTATTGCACTGAATCAGAATGACTTCCTGTGAATTCTGACCCCCTGATTTGTAAAAGCACAGAGTCTGTGCTTCTCAAGAGTAAGCCCTCCCCCCACAAAGCCCCTGCCCCACGCGGCCTGAATGATGCTCACTGGAAGTTCACTCTTCAGAGAGTTAACACTGTGCCAGGCAAATCAATTTGGAAAACCAGCTGTTTCTGAAAGATGGCAATTATTTACAGTTGCCCAAGCTGATGACTGAGGCCCTGAGCCAAAATTAATTGCAGATGAAATGAGCAAAGATGTCTTTCCCTTCTCAAATTTATTAGCCTCCTGAGCCATTTTAATAGACTGTCAAAACCTCATAAGAGAATGAAAAAAATTTGAAAGTCTTTTTGGATAGGCAATCACTTCAGAGGGCTGGATGAAATATATGTGTGTATATTTGTGTGTTCGTTACATATGTAATTGTATATATAAATATATATTTATTGCCTTGTTTTCAAATATGTTTCAAGTATGTGTATTTGAAAAGAAAGTAATATAGTTAATATATACAATTATATATGTAATAAACAAATTTATGTATATTTGAAAACAAAGTAATAAATACATATATTTATATATACAATTATATATGTAATAAGCACATATTTATGTATCATATATTTATGTTATTTATATATGCTGTTTATATAGTATATATATTTTTATTCTATTATATTGTATTATATAATATAAATATATATTATATATATTTATATTATATAAAATATATATTTAAATATTTTATATGTATATATGTAAATATATAATGTATATATGTAAATATATACATATAAATATATACATATATTTATATATGATACATATTTATATATCATTTATATTTCATATATAATATATACATACACATATGCTTTTATATATCATATATTTTATATATCATATAAATGTTTATATATAATATATAAAAATATATCTACATATTTTTATTTCATTGTTTTCAAATATATAATATATAAACATTATATTATGTATATTATACGATATAATATACAACCTATATAAATATGACATTTTTATATATATAAAAACTTTGGAAAGGGCATGGAATTTACCTTATATTGACGCTCTGTGAGGAACAGGGGAGTGGCTTTCACACTCCTTGGATTTTTTTCCATAATTCTGTTGGATGCTGTATTAGTTTCCCATTGCTGCTGTAGTGAGTTACCACAGACTCAGTGGCTGAAAACAAGCCAGGTGGATTATCTTATAGTTTTGGAAGTCAGAAGTC